>NC_056746.1:1409981569-1410146569 GCF_019279795.1 Protopterus annectens | reverse complement strand
AACTAGAGAGGAAATTATAAAGATCTTTGTTCAAAGCTACAAAAATTTATATGGAGAACAAAACCTTACCTACTCTCCACAAGAGTTAGATCAGTGGCTGAACAGCCTAACCTTTTCAAATATCAAACAGGACCAGTAGAATACACTTACTAAGTCACTTAACCAACAAAAAATTTTTACAAATAATCAAAAATCTCAAAACTGGTAAATTGTCTTGACCAGATGGCCTATTAGTGGGGGTTCTAAAAAACTTTTGTTCAAACTATCTCAAACATTCTACTGTGTATATTCAAATATGTATGCAATAATGGTATATCAGATCTTTATCTTAACTCTAAAACTATTTTTATCCCAAAAATCAATTCAGACCTTAAGAATTCTTTAAATTATAGACCAATATCTCTTATAAATGTCAACATTAAAATATATGCCTTGATAATAGTGAATAGACTGAAAGTCACTCTATCAAATATAATATCTCCTTACCAATCTGGGTTTATGCAAGCTAGACAAACTTGTGACAATACATTAACATTAGATTCCTTAATGACACTTTCTAAACAATATAGTTTATCATTCTTACCTTAGATGCCTCAAAAACTTTTGATAGGGTGAATATAGATTTTCTATTCACAATCAAGTTGTGCTTTGGAGTTCCACTTTCTTTCATTAATTTAATCAAAATTCTTTATGCTAATGCCCACACATCTGTCTATATTAATAAAATTCTTTCCTCCTTAATCAAAATAATTAATGGCACAAGACAGGGATGCCTTTTTCCACCATATTTATTTAGTCTCTATAGACAGCCACTGTTTCTTTGTCTAGCACAAAAGTCTTTTCACCTTATATCAGTCATCTGTAATATTCCCATACCTCTAACAGCATTTGCTGATGATCTAAATCTATATTTTACGCTACCTAAGACAGATCTGCCGAAAATCTTATATAATATTGGTATTTTTTCAAAATTTTCTAACTACAGTTTTAAACCTATCTAAATCAGATATTTTTCCTCTTGATATTAACTATAGATTCCATTGTCTGGTCCCTAAATAAAAAAATTAAGATAAACAACTCTTTGAAGTACCTAGGTATAACATTTCATCATAACCCTACTTCTTTCTTCAAGGACAGTCCAGCAATGGTATGGTCTAATACTGAACATGACATTTTTAAATGGAATAGAATACATTTTCTTTTGTTATCTAAAGTCTCTATCATTAAAATTAGTATACATCCTTGATTGCTATTTCAGTTTAATTCATCTAATTTAATAGTACATTTTAATTTTTACAGAATAGCATGGCCACACTATCAAAGTTTATATGGTCCCCAAAATCAGTCAGGATTGGATATAACAAATTAACATATCCCAAAAAGCATGGAGGTTTGGGCCTTCTAGAATTTAAACTTTACTATGATATAATAAATTCTAATAGATTAATTATGATATCAGAATATAGACCTAAATCAAAGTCATGGAATCCCATATGGGTGAAAATCTGGTATAATCATGTATGTAAATCCCAGTTAAACCCTAGAGCTCTTCCTGTTATCAATGAAGAAAATCATAAAAAATCTCAAAACACATACATTTTTAATGCACAAGATAAAATTAATATAAAGCCTAGTTGAATTGATTGGTCTAAAAGATTCATTTATGTTACTGCAACCAACTCATTTAAACCCAGATTTAAAAATGAATAATCAAATGATAACCCTTTCTATTTACCAGGGTCTTGAAGATAAATGTATTCTACATTTATATCTTTACAGAAATCTATCCAATTAGTGAATTAAAGAAAATTTAAATTTATCATAATTATATTGTCATGCTAAGACAGATAAGAGAACTAATATCAACATTTCTAACTGAATCTAATATCAGCAATGATAATATATCATTTTGTAAATAGTTATGGAAGGCCTTCATATTGAGAAAGAGGATATCCAATACTTAGAAATTAATCTAATTTCTAAATATAAAAATTAAATTATTTTTTCTAATTATTGGTCTAACCTAAATCCATCAGTTATATACAATCAACAAATCCATTTTCTCAAATTAACTTCAAAATTACCTATGAAAAATCTCCTATTCACACAGCTTATGACAGTTAATAATGACTATCTAACTCCAGTCATTCTTAATAAGTTTTATTCCTCAGTATCAGCAGACTGCTTCTTTTGTAAATTTCAGAAAGCTGACTTATTATATATATTATGGACCTGTAAAAATTCTTACAAATTATGGTGCTCACTGAAAGTAAAATTCGAGAAGATGGGATATGAGAAATCTACTCTGTCTTGGGAATTTGCAGTATTACATATCCCACTGCCTAGTTTAAAACAACACGATATCCATATTTTATTTACATTATTTTCATTGATTAAACTCTATTACCCAAAACTGGTTGGATAGATCAAACAATTAGTGGGAGGATTTTAAGCAAATGGCTGTAAAATATATAACAACACATAAATTGTATTTAGACAATCACATTAGCTGTTCATATTATGAAGTATATTGGAAAAAAACTTTTTGACAGTATCTTGTAATAGATTTCAAAATGTTATTATAGAAGTTAATTAATCTTATCTGTTAATTATCTAAACCTTTTAATAGGACACATTATTAAGGATCTTTCTTATTTTATGTTTGTTTGCATTGTTGATATCCTGCTAAAACTTTTCTTTATGAACTACCTTTTTGGCAAGTGGCATTTATTTTTAGTATACATAGGTTTTTGTATATACTGTTTGTATTATTGTTCTCTATAGTTTACAAGTTTTTTTTGTTAAAAGTTTTAAATATCAAATAAAGATAATGGGAAACAGAAAACAGTTACAGTGGAACAAAATTCCTGCTTTTAACTACAGATAACCATCCATATGGCCTGATCCCTTAACAGTCAGCATTCACACCTAGCATATTAGATGCAAATTTCATTTCCTGCTAAAAAATGTTGCAGACTACAGTGTCAAGTGACAGCTGCTACAGACAGTTAAGGCTGTTAACTTTATTTCCTGTGGTACAGGGTTTGATTCCTTCAGCCCTCATGTGCTAATTATGGGACCTTGAGCAAATCATATAACCAGACATTGTCAGGGTGCAACTGAGAATTTGAGCAAGGCTCCACAATGGTTCCCTGAACTGCAAACCTAGTAACTACCCATGAACTATTACTTCTGAAATTTAAACTCTTCTGGTCACATATACCCTGATTTCCATGGTTTGATACTCAATAACTGTAGTAGTGCAGTCATACAAAAAGAAAAATAATAAACTACAAATGAGCCTAAATGCAGCCTGTGATTTCAAGTGCTTATCTTCGATACTAAAATTGCTGTTTGTAAATTGCTGGTCAAGCCTTGCAGAATTATTTCAGTCAAAAATTGACTGTAGGTCAATTTGACCCACAACTTTCATTTTTGTTGTGGAAACATACTAAGCACAAACAAAAGTTAAATAAAAGTCATTTCTTAACTAAAACATTTTACATCATAGCTCTAAAGTTGGGGAACATGCCTCTTTCCTTATCATCTCATCTTAGTCCAAGTAAATATAGAAAAACATAGAAAAACACTCAAATGACCTTATTGCATTAACTGTTTCAGGAATGTAACATATCACCCATTATCCACCCTGTAACACTACAAAACATTCCAATTTTGCAGCTGCACCCTACACAAGAACATTATAGTAGTACCACAACATTCATATTAATTTGTTTCATAATTTCAGTAAAACTACTGTTAAGAGCTAATTAAAAATAGCAGGTTTTTTGCATTTATTCCCCACTTTTTATCTGCACACCCTAATTTTGTATGATGCATATGCTTTATTGTATGCTGGGTTGTTCTGTCCTTTTCTGTGAAATATTGCCTCTTTCCAATAATATGCAACTTTGTTTTGTTATTACTACTTTAAACGGTTTGTGTTGAAAATAAATTCCCGTGGCCCAATCTACTAACTTAAATGATAAAATAAATTTAAATTATTGGATAACACATAGCATATCACAGAAAACCTCAACCTGTACTAGCCATTTCCTGTTTGTACATCCAAGGTGCCTGTGACAATAGACTAAGATTTTATATGGCAGTCATACACAGATTGTGCATACTGTGGTCACTTCTAAAGTGAAAGGAAAATATTAAGAAGGACCAAGGAAAACCTATGGACCTTTAAGCAACTTTGGCTATTCAGAAGATGGAGTAGAATAATCTCTCTCTTAATAATCAATTACCCAGAAAGTAGTGCTAATACCTTATGAGGTCTGTACTGCTCTGCTAGGGATGCCCTTGCATGTGCCTCTGAAATGTTTCCTTACATCATCTGCCATCCAGGAAAAAAACAAGTACTTGTATTTAAAAATTATACTTCTTTAAGCTATTTAAGTGGTTGACTGTTGATTTCTTGTTTTATTTGTGCATTTATATGCATTTAAGGTTGAAATTACTGCATTTGCCCATACTGTCTTGCTGTTGGCCTGATTGACTTGAAATTTCCTTGTCTATCTAGTTTGCTAAGTTATTTTTGGCTAGCATACACTCTCAAGTAATCTTTTTGTGTTTTTACATTAAGATGACTGGGATATTCCATCTAGTGGCAGTAGGTGGTGGCCTGGTCTATTTAAGTTGGGAAATAAGAAAGCTGCAAGTGTTGTCATTTTATTGGCCAGAGGGCTTAGTTTTCTGTGTTTTAAGTGCCTGTATAAGTTCAGTGGATTTGTGTGCTGCCACACATTGCACACTGGTGGTTAGCAGTGCCATGTACACACACAGCACCTAGAAAGAACTACTTCTGAAACTGTACCAGTAACTTGGTGCATGTAGGGCAACAGCTTGTGCATTGGGTAGTGCACTCCAGATAGTTTGTGCATTGAGAGGCACTGCCCCTTGAATTTAGTATTATATAGTCTAGTCTAGTCACTAGTCTGAAAAGCACCATTAGTCAACTCACTACTAACCTATGATACACCACACCCTTCTTACTCACCCAATAAAGGACCTGACATCATGGATATGCACTTTCTTTATTTCTCTGAAGCCAGTTTGGTGGATATAGGTATCTTGAGACAATGTAACAAATGCGTAATGTTCTCTGACAACCATTTAAGCCTCAAATAAACAAAAACGGTATGCAAGGGACGTATATACACAATGTCTCTGGAAGGAAAACTGTCACTTACAAGCACTGAAAATAACAATCTGGTTGTGGAAAACACACACACGCGCGCGCACACGTGAACACGTGCACACACGCACACACCACATATATTATGGACCCCATACATAGACCTACTAATATTGAAGCACTTAAATGCAATCTCCCCAAACCCCAAAGACCTCACAGAAATTCTCCTTGCAATACTTATCTTCAACAAAGTTGAAAGCACTCGGCAGAAATAGCACCTAGCACTACACATATAGCTACACCCAGTGGAACCTCAAATACCAAGCCAGAAGGCAAGCAAATGCACTACCCAGGACTCATATCATAGTGTACTCATTTGTACAATATATTGATGCCCCACTCAACTGAATAAGGATGGTCATTTGCTTATCAGGGGCAAAATCTATCAAGTTAGTTACACATGCACTCAAGTCATTGCACCACAGGTACCACCATGATTCAATAATAGTCCATGCAGGTGTATATGACCTGATATGTTCCGCCTTAGACTATATAAAGAGACATTATGGAGCTCCTAGGCTATGTGCCAAAGGCTACCAAACATTGAGCAACACTCTATCTTCACGAAGGATGATGCCACATTATGAACAGACAATGATTGACTTTCATAATTGCCTTAGTTTTTAGTGTAATTCTAGGAGAAGATAATATTTGTCTATGTGAGAGAATACGGTTAAACCACAATTCTTTGCCAAGGATGATCTGCACCTGTTCCACTCTAGGTTTTTGAATATTGGCTAATAGATTGACCTTCCCCATAGAATCTTTTTTAGGCAATGCCAAATTGACAAACTTCCAACATAGCAAAATCTCACCAAGGAAATATAAAGGTGTTAATGCTCAGTTCCAGGAGTCTAAACAAGAAGATCCACTTCTTCTGAGCTCTCTGCACCCTGGAGAATGCAGACATCTGTGCACTTACTCAGACAGAGCGTACCCGCCGATGCACGGCTTCAGTGCCTTCAGTGCCTTCACACATTTAGACCAGCAGCGACAAAGGCAGGGATTAAAAGCCAAGGTGTCTTGATCTATATCAATAACAAGCCTAACTCTAGGTTGGTTAAACAGGATGATGCACTGGAGTTTCTCCATGTCCAGGTTACCACAGACAAAAGGTCAGGAACCAGGAAAGTAGACAAACTTAAAAACCCACAAACAGACGCACCAACTTTACATAGGTCAAGCCAAACATCTCAAGGCCAAATGTAAAAATAACAAATTTTATTGCAATCACAGGTTAATCACTTTCTTCCCCTAGTAGGGACTTCATCAGAACAATTCATCAAGACCCAACCCAACCCTTTTATATGTTAAACAGGCTCTTACATCACATCAATTACCAAATTAGTGAGCCTTATTAATCATTAAAAGACAAGACTTATATAAACATGTTGAAATCACATTGTAAAATACAAACTACAAAAATATATTACACAGTTTACTACATATTTGTGAATAAATAAAAATGAATACAGGTAAATTCAACTAAATCTAAAACCATTATAAAAAGGCTAATTATCCTAAAATATGCCTAAATGTTAACAAACAGGCTATATTAATACTATTATTTAATCCAGGATACTGTGTGGCATTGAGCCTCAACTGCCACCTCAGTTCACCAATATGTAAATACACATCCAAGACCCTACCCTGAAGGTCCTTAATTATTTGTTGTAAGACCATAAACTTAAAACTATGATCCCTATATTCTTGGATGTGTCTGGCCAATGCATTAGATCTTCTGTTATGCCTTATATCATTTAAGTGTTCACTAATCCTATCTTTAAAACACCTGCAGGTTTTTACAACATGAAAAGTGGGGCATTCCAAGCATTTGGCTAAATATATAACATTCTTGATGTTGCAATTGAAGTGTCCTATCACATAAATGTTTCTACCATTTACTTTAAACTGATCTCCAGTCACTAATATATTCTTGCAACAAACACCCATACCACATTTAAAATTTCCACACTTCCTGTGTCTGTTCAAGTTATTACTGATACCACACATGTCTAAGATGTTTTTAAAAGACCTGTCTTTCCTATAAAGTATATTGGGGACCTATTCACTTTTTGTGCCACCTGTTGGTCAAAAAACAATATGTCCCAATTGTGCTTAATTATGTTCACCACCGCCTCTGAGTCGAGATTAAAAGTGGTGACAAAAATTGGCCCCATTTTCTGCTTGTTCTCTTCAATAGCAGTTGGGGTAGTAGCACTTACTACCACTTGATTTTCCCCATTTAAAATAGATTATATACTCCAATAGTTCTCTTTTTAATGACTTCTTCTCGTACTGCGGTCAGTAATGCCAAAGGGTAACCTCTGTGTTCAAACATTTGTACTATAAAGGCCACATCATCTAAAAAAATCTTTGTCCCTATTTACCATCCTGGTGGCTCTCACTAATTGTCCTTTTATAATAGATCTTTTTTTGGTGATGGGGGTGCCAACTATTAAAGTCCAAATATGAGTTTGAAAAAGTAGATTTTCGATATATACCAGAGATCAGACTTTCATTTTCCATATATATTTTCAGAAGGACATCCAAATACATAATTTCTTTCTTACTGTAACTAAAAGCAAATTTTAAAAAAATCAACTGCTTGGTTAATGTATTCCAAAAATGTACTCAGATTTTCCTTCGTACCTCTCCAAACCAGAAAAATGTCATCCAAAAATCTGGTAAAATGCACAATATTTTGCTGAAATTTACTCTCAAAGACATATTGTTGCTCCCAGAATGACATAACATACATAGAGGTTTATGCCCAATTCCATGAGTTTGTTTACAATGTCTGAGTGGAGTATTGTATCAAATGCCTTAACTAGGTCAAGATAGGCAGTATGTATCATTTGACCTCACCCATTGCCTTGTTGACCTTCTCAAAAAGGTCCACCAGGTTCATTAAGCATGACCTGCCTTTAATGAAACCAAACTGGGTTTGGTCCAGTGTTTGAAAGTTTCCAGTTTCATTAATTATTTCCATCACTTTGCATATCAGACTAAGTCAGACTAATGGTTCTGTAGTTCATGGGTCCTTTGATAACCTGCTGTTGTGCAGAGGGTTGCCTGTTGTGGTACACAGGCTGTTTGGAGGTTATGGTTGAATACCATCTAACTTCAGTGGCTCTGATAGGTCATATCTCAAGCAATTTAGGAGGCATCCTTGGATATTATTAGGATCCATTGAAACTGTATTCTTGACCTTAAAGAGCATTTTTAAGACATGCCCCCTACTGATAGTTGTTGGGGTTATGTTAGATAGCATTTTCTGGGGGGAGGCTGGGAGTGAGAAAGTGTAAAGTTGGAGCTGAATTTGTCAGCCAGAAAATTTGCTGTATTTCTCAGTTCTGTGAATATGGCTCAATTTACTATCAGTTTGGTGCACTGTTATGAGATTTCGTACATAGCTAAAGAAAGTGTTGTTCTTGGCTTGGGACATGGTGTTTAACTCAAAATTTGCTTAGTTAGATTTCATTACTCCTTCTAGTTTTCTATTCAGTTTGATGAGATAGTTTTTATAGGTAAATATTAAGCAGTTAGTTTGTTCACTATTAAAATCGTAGCCAACATGGAGACTTTATCCATTGTGGCAACTCTATAACTAGCTTCAGATTTAAATATTAGCCTAACAGTCTACAGACCTTTGCAGGCCTAATCAGAATCAAACCCTCTTACCTTGTATTGTGAAGACCTTAGCCATTATGCCATTTCCTAATTTTATCTCTGAATTTTTTTTCTTTTTTTAATTTTGGATTCCACCAGGGTGTTTTGTTTTTTTAAGTTAGTTTTGGACTTATTTCTGGGAAAGCTGTCTTTCTGCAGTCACTGAGTATTGTACAGAGTTTCATAAGATTAAAATTTAGTAAAAGCATTATAGAGAGGTAGTGGTGTTTTGGTGGTCATGCACCAATTCTGGTTTTATCTATTTTTTATGATGTTATTGTTGTATAATATTGTATAGAAGTGCTAAAGTGTAATGGTGTTTAGGTGGTCTTGCAGCTACATATTCTTTTTTTTTATTTATGTCTGTTTTTTGTTGTTGTAGCTCGCTGGGTTTTAATAGTTTGTATTATTAATTGTAACAAAAATCAGTCACATTGTCTACTACCCTATTCCATGCTTTCATGCATTCAACAATATGCTGCCTCTATGTGATGAAATGCGTGGACATCTCTGCAAAGTCAGCCACAGTGATGTCTCTTTTTGTAGGTCCCCATGCATGGTATTACCCTCTTAATTATACTCCAAGGGACATACTACTAAAAATGTTACGTGATATAGTGTGACCTGCAGTGCTTGATAGACTGGCAGATTCAAATCACATTACTATATGAATTCTATACTACCTCAATCCTTGAAAGAAGAAAGCATATGATTAGAATAACCCAGAACTGTACTCAACAGTAAACCAAATGCTGATGTTTTGTAAATAAATTCACTTGTGTTGTGGAAAACTGTTCATTTACTGTATTATGCATTACCATTCTATAAACAATACAGAAGGACTGCAACCAAAAGCTTTGTCCACCAGTTTTCAAAACATGTAGAATTGAGCCTACTTGTGGGTTCAGGGAATTATCAATAACAAAGACACTATTTAACAATACAAATACCTAACTTACTTCACCCTCCTGGAAGCAAACAATTGGAAAGATGCTTAGGTTTTGTAGACTTTTTTTGCCATGTAAACTCTTTGAACCAGACCAATGATACCAGGGACCATAAGATGCCTAACCATATAATCCTTTAAGTAGACACACTTAAAAGTTCTCGGCACCCCTTATGAAGACGTAATAGTGCTCACTTCTCAAATCAGGCAGGGCTAGACAGGATGGTGTAAACTTGTGTCTACTACCCATCCTGTAATCAAAACTATCCTTAAACATAGCCGAAGTAGCTCTTTGCATGATCTGTAGCGATAACATATCATTTTATCATTTTAATACTTTACAAATAAAAAGAAATAAAACCTCAACATGTCTGTATGTGCATCTCTATCTATCTATATATATATATCTATATATATATATATATATATATATATATATATATATATATATATATATATATATATATATATATATATATATATAAGTCAGATGTAGAGGTATGTTTGTTTTCATTCTTAATCAGAAAGGTTTCTCATTTAGACTTTCATGGAAGTCTAGAGAAAACAAACAGTTAGAGGGAAAAAACACATTAAACTCTAGTAAGCCTTACTGAGTAGAATGTAATAAAAAGGATAGCACAAATGTTGCTCATTTACCTTAGTTATGAATGAAATCTCATGGGTTTGCATTTGAGGTAGATTGGTGATAGGGCCAGAATAAAAAAAAACAGTGTATAAGGGAGGGGGGTTGTGTGTAGGGTGGGTTGGAACAAATCTCATGTGTATTAGGGGTGAGGGTTGTGTGTGGAGTTGGTGGGTTAAGTCAAAACAAATAAGCCCTAGCTAGTTCCTTCCCTTTGCAATACAATCCCACAGCATCTCATTTCTAACTCCACCCCATCATGTACTATCTCATTCTGTTAGTATACCATATCTGTCCAATCTCTCCACAGGTCCTGCTGTTTTTCATGAAGTTTATAATATTCTTTTCATGCATAAATAGCTTAATGCTCTTTCACACATTCATTGCACAGTGGGTGGTTGACAGATAATTTAGATTTAAAACAAAACTGTATACTAACTGCTAACACTTTGCTGAGATACTGCTGTTCTGCAGAACTGGATCAAAGGCATCCAGCCATATGCAGTGCATTATAAGTGCCATATGTATCATTCAGTTAACAGCTTTAACTGTGAGACTCAGATTTTTAAATAAAGAGCTATATTTCTGCAACCTGTAGTAATTTCTTTGCTGACATTAAACATAAATGTTGTGTTACATATTTATACAAATATATGCTTTTGGAGACAGGCAGGTTTGTATTGTTTTAAATGTTCCCATGAACTTACAAGAATGGTTGATAGCTTTATGCTATAGACAGCTGCTGTATGCAGTATTACAAAAACAGTATAATTAACTTGGTGAAGATTCACTGTATAGTGACAAATGCAGGTAAATGATACTACCTCATTCAGCATATTGTCAAGATATCCAGTATGCTGAATGCAATATATCTCAGTAGACATAGTTCATGCAAATCACTCTGATTTTGCCCTTAGATTTAGTTTTAACCCACCTTTGTACCAGCATACCTCACTTATTATATATACCACCTCTGAGATCATACAACAGTGAGAAAGTGCATGGTCCTACTTCCCACTGTAGTATGATCTCAGGCCAATATAGTCTAGCCAGCAAGAAATTAACATAAGATAAAATAACATTGCCCCTTAAAAAATGTGTTTATTTCAGTCCTCATCTTTGCATATATGCAGTCTGTCTACTTTGAAACTCACCCTGCTGCACCTTACAATTTAAAAACTTTAACATAATCCTATATAATGTACATATCATCCAAGTATGGGCATTGCTGAATTCTCATTCATCACGAGAATATTATTCCTGTTCAAGAATTTCAAGGTATTGCTCATAATATTATTTTTAAAAATGTGGAATCCTTATTAATCAAAACATCAGAAAATAATCTCTATATGATAAATCTTACTTAATGAAACGGAGGCAAAAAATCCATAAGTATTACATAGCTGTAGCTTTTTTATACAGTATGAATAGAGTCAACTCCCTACATGACATTAACTGTAATAATAATAAAGTTTATGTAGAGCTAGAAAACGTTTTGGCATCTATTCCAATCTGAAAGTTCATGTACAATGCTTAAAAATGCCCTGTGTATATATGTCCTTTATTAAATAATCACATTGGTACACATACATTAATGCAAAATCTTATATTCATATATTCATATATGTTTTCTTTTTTAACAATTATCATTCACTCCATTATTATATACACTGTGCAAGTCCTGCCTTACCTTATACTTCACTTCCCCTCATGAATATTATTCTGCATGTATTATTACCAGAAATTCTATTTATTTCTATACATTTTCCTCCTTCCCTCCTCTAAAGATTCCACCTCTAGTTCATTTATCTTCTTTACAATATTCAATACTTCAGTTATGGTTGGCTTAGATTTTGATTTCCAGTTTCCAGTAATTGATTTTTTGGCATCCAATAGCTTTAAATTTGGTAAAGACCTTACTATGTAAGGGCAACTCAGCTTTTATAGTAACTGCAAATAATAATTTCCTTAATTACAATTATTTCCTCCCCAGTAATTTCTGACAAAGTCCTCAGGGAATTTTTAAAATATGTGAATTTGTTACACTCCATACCCCTAAAACATTCCAAATTACACTCCCCTTTTTATCACACCTCAAGCCTTTACAATCTACCCAAGGAAGTTTGCTAGGGGTTATAAAAGTACTTATGGAAACACTTCCCTGCTAAGTATTCTAGACTTTGTTGCAAACTTGGGAGCAATATAAATGTTCTTCGATTGTTCCTTTGATATTGCCATTCCATTCTCTCTTCCCAAGCTTTTCTAACCCATTTTGATTAATTCTTACATTCATTGTGCATTATTTTATATGCTTTGCTAATTATACCTTTTTAATAGCAGTTTCTCTTTTGCAATCAGTTAAAAGCTGAACTAGAGGTGGTATTTCACTTAGCACTCCCCTAACCCTTTCTCTTTGCCTATACTCAGATGTCAATTCATGGAAATGAAGGCTGTTTCCAAACTTCTGCTTGGCCTCTTCCCACTATATTACCTTTCCCATCCTTGTTATTTGCTCACAATATCTTAATTCCTTTGCTAATTTTTGTCCCATAAATTCCATCTTCCTCTTGCCTATTTTCCTTCCCCCTACTTACAGTTATCCAAATTAGTAAAATCTCCTTTCTCCATTGATTTCTAATCAAGCACAGTAGTTTATGTTGATATTTAGTGTGATATAGAGTGCTTTGACAGCAAAAAAAACATACCGAACCCAAACTTATCAAGCACACGTACTCAAAAACAAATATGTCAAAAAAAAGGAGAAAACACTGGGACGCTCTTTTTTTACAGGGGGCAAGCCTCCCACAGCCCTTGATAATTATATATATATATATATATATATATATATATATATATATATATATATATATATATATTTATATATATATATAAACTCTGTGATCGCACTATAGTGGGGAAAGGGCAAATTCCATAATCCCACTATACTATAATCTCACTTACACAAAAAGCCAGTATGTATGATCACCTGATTTCCAATCACACATACCAGCTTTTCTTACCTTTGACGAAACAAACTTTCAAAGGTATGTAAACCATTTAGCAATACTTTTGTTTCATTCAGATAGACCTTTCTACCATTACTTGAAAATAATAGCTCATACAGAGTATATTGCCAACCTGAATTACTAATTTTCTGCTTGAGGTAAACACATTTCTTTGCTGCTAATATGAGGTAAACAAAACCAATATTGTCAAGTAAAGGTAACATTTTTCTCAAGGCCCATTTTTTCGTATCATTTACTTTCTCTGTTTTTGTTTAATCTCATGGTAACGCTGTATATATCCTTCCGGCCATCCATTCATCCATCCACCCACAAACACATTTTTTCCCATTTTTGCACATACATATAAACTATCTCCTGCAGGAAGAACTCCTGTTCTCCACATAACATGGCTTCCATCCCTCCTATAGTACTAACACTGCACTTTTAACCTATATAGATATTATCTGTAAAGTTAGATATAATGGCAAACTAGTCTCCTCCTTATTTTTAGACTTCTCTAAACCCTTTAATACAGTTTGTCACAAACTTATATTTCAAATTTCCTCCTTAGGTCTCTCTCAGTCCACCCATCTATGGTTCAAAAGCTACCTTTCCATTAGATATCAGTCAGTAAAATGGCACTCCACCCTCTCTCCATATCTCCCAGTCACCACTGGTGTACCACAAGGCTCTATCATTGGTTTCCTCCTCTTAAACATTCTCACCAACACCCTCCACACATAAACACAACAGGTCTCCCTAATGCAGTACACAGATGATTCCACACTCATTTGTACATCTGACAATGTGGCACACCTCCAACAAAATTACTTAGCAAGCTTTAATAGCAACTGAAACAAGGCTTTGTAACTCAAAACTCATGATCATCTCCAAAGAAAAAAACAATACTACTTTTTCCCCCAAATCCCATGAAAAAACTAAATTTAAAGCCCTCTCTCTTAATAATACAACAATTGATGTCACTTCTCTTAGTAAATTATTAGGAATGATGTGGATGATAATCTTAAATTCAACCTCCATATACAAACTTGCATAAGACAAACTCATCAAAAACTAGGGATGCTTTATAGAACCAAAAACTTTCTCACCAACATAACTAAATCTACAACTGCCACTACTTATCTCCTCCCCACACTTCTTTATGGTGCTCCCATCCTTACTAACCTTCAGGCATCATAAAATTTAAAACTTGAACAATGCTACAACAAAGTTGCTAAATTTGTAGCAAATACCCCTTTCAGAACCCGCCACTCTATAGCACTAAAAAGCCTGATTTGGTGAGAACTATCCCATCAACTAACATATTCACAGCTTCTTACCACCTATAAAATTATCAAGAATCCATCTGCTTGTCTAGCACTATTCCGTCCACAAATCTTCAAATCTGCTGTCCATTGTCTGTACTCATGCCATGTTGCAAAGGCCTGGAACTCTTCTCTCTATCCATCTAGTCAATACCCTCCCTCCCTTATTTAAAAACCATTCTGAAAGACATCCTAGCCAAAATCTGGCTCCGTTCTTGCTCAGCACCAGGATAAACTATATCCCTAAATGTGGACAAATACCTTTTCATACCTTACATCTCATTCTCCCTTCATCACTCACTTCCTTAATTCCATTAATTTCTCTCCCTTGGCTTTCTCTATAAAAATAAAAAAACTCCAAACTGCCATGACTTGTAAAACTTGTCTTTAATATAAATGATGAGTGCTTTCGCAGTGTATAATACTGCTTCATCAGACCAATATAAAACAAATCAAGCAAATACAATTTAAAATGCATATGACACAATCAAATTCTTAAGTTAAAATCACATGATACAAATAATTTATTAATTTTTTTTGTCAATCAGAAAGTCTTAGCATAACCAATAAAATCACTTACACAGACCCAGCCTCCAAAGATAGTAACATGATTGGTATAGCAACCAATTATGTAACACAGATAAACACAAGTGAAATCATTTCAAGATGCCAAGCCCCCAGAATTAATGCCATAATGGGTGTGATTTCAGAACAGGCTTCAATGAAACCATGTCATTCAAACCTGGTTCAGCAAATGCTTTTAAATGTAGAACCCATTCCTGTTCCACACATTCAGTTTTATTTTTCAAGTCACCTTCTCTCTCATTAACATAAACAATTTCCAACACAAAAAAAAACTTAAAAGTGTGTTATACACCACATTCCAATGCATGTTTTGCTAAAGCATTCCTCTCTTCCCCTTCAATATATCATTATGGTTCTCTAAAATTCTATCCTGAAAATCTCTGTTCGTTTTACTGATATGAAATGCATTACAGAAGAAACAAGCTGCATAATAAACAACATTTTTAGTCTGACTGCAAAAATTCAATATAATCTCAAAGCCATTTGTTTTATGTATATAAGATGTATAAGTTAAAATATAGTTACACGCTGAGCATGAGTTAAACTTAAATGTGCCTTTACATTCTGAAACAGGATAGATGTCTTTCTTCTGATTTCTGTAACACAGCTGCCATTTTAAGGATAGGTTATTTCTAAAAATTAAATTTGGGTTGTGCATCTGCAACCTTCCTAATATCTGGATCAGCTAATAAAATGGATCAATAGACGAAAAATATCACAAACAATATTTTCATCATTAGAAAATGTAAGAAGAGGTCTATTCCTAACAGAGCTTGTAGACACATGCCGAATCTCATTATTTCTCCTAGAAAAGTATGGTCTCCCCTTATCTTTCCTGGTTTTCAAAACTTCAGCTAAACAGCATTCAACTTCTAAGGTGCTGTAGCACCTATCTAGAAAGTCAGCTTTAAGATTAGAGAAAGCTTCTTCAAGATCACCATCATTGTCAAGAAGTCTCATGACTCTGAAAAATTGGCCTTTCAGTATATTTTTACCTATATGACCAGGGTGCATACTAGATTTATGCAAGAGGGTATTACACTTAACCTCTTTTTTATATAAACGAGTCCCAGGAGATCTAAAATCAGTTTTACTCAATGTTACATCAAAAATAAAAATCCAGCAAAGCTAGACTTTCCACTGTGTGTTACCTTAAACCTCTTGTAACAGAAGCAACATGGGATATATGCAAATTACATTGCTAACTAAATGCTTATGGACATCAGTTGGGTATGATAACCCTGTGTTTCCAAAAGTCAAACATTCCTCTTATGCTGTGCTGATGATGCCATAAGAAGGCAGAAACATGCATTTCCACAGCTAGAGGGTTTGGCTTTATTGGCCTGAAATTGTCCATAAATAGACTTAAAAATAAAAGAAAAAGTCATGGACATTCAGAATTGTCATTTAGTTGAAACACATGATATCCTTAAAGGGTAATTTGCATATATGCCATGTTGCCTCTGTCACAAGAAGTTTAAGGTATCACACAGTGGAAAGTCTAGCTTTGCTAGATTTTTCTTTTTGTGTTTTTTAACCAATTGTTTTTCCTGCGTGACCTTTTTACTCATTGTTTAAATGTTACATCAAGGAAATATATACTGTCTTGCAAACTATTAAAACTAAATCTTAGAAAACTAGTAGTTCCATGTCACATCTTAATGAATTTATCAAGTTCTTCTTCTGTGCCACTGCAGATCATAAATATGTCATCCACAAAACATTTGTAAAAGTGGATGAGATGTCCAAAAGAATTATTCTTCAATACCTTTTAAGCTTCCCAGAAGGCCAACACCAAACTAATGTAGCAGTTAGCACATGCTGTGCCCATTGCTACACCAGTTTTCTGCATATTGTATTTACTGTCAAACATGAAAACATTGTTTTCCAAAATTAATTCTAATAATGTACATATCAGTTCTATCTTTTTCAGTATAAAGTCAGATTTAGTAGTCAAGAAACTCCTAAATGTGGACAAATACCTTTTCATATCTTTCATCTTATTCTCCCTTCATCACTCACTTCCTTAATTCTGTCAAATTCTCTTCCCTCGCTTTCTCTATAAATGTATCATAAACCTTCTTTTGTCTCACTTTGTATTGCAATTTCTGTCTGTATTATACAAACTTACCTTTAATTTCCCTATAAACAGACTGAAACTTCTCAAACTGTTAAATCATTGCCATATAACTTGTATCTACTCTTAATCAATGTTTTCATATTATGTTTAATTTGGTATAATTATTTAAACTGTATTTCTTCTTTGTATTATTTTTGAAGATTGTAAAATCATTATTCTTAAAATGTTTTGTAATACTGGGTTCTTACCCAGTCGGACTTATGTGGTAATCAAATGTCAATAAATAAAGAAAATCAATAAAATAGATTATTTGGGGTTATTTGTTAAATATGCTTAATATTTTAATAAGTAAAAGCAATTGAGGATGCATAAATAGATGCCTTCCAGGCTCCAAGATTTCTAGTCAACTCTACATAGTGTATTTGAGATTTTCATCAGTGCATTTCTTTTACTCTTCGTAAAATATATGGAAGGCTGATTTTAAATCCTATCATTTTATAATTGTATACCTAATGGTCATTTTCAGTTTTTCGTGTATTTAGACAAACACCTATTATCAGCATGTGATAATCTGGTGAGTAAATCTATTCCATAATGAGAAAAATTAAAGCGTTCCAGTTTTGCCCAACACTGGGGAGGTATTCACTTCATTATATTATCCTAAGTCATTTTACAGCATCCTGGCAATGTACTACCCATCAAAAATTGATCACTTGTTTCCATACACGTGTGTACCAGTCTTATTTCCTCCCAGGCATAGTAGTTATTAATTTGTTCATTCATTCATTCATTCATTCATTCATTCATTCATCATTTGTTTACAGAGATCATCTGTCCAGGCATTTTTCAATGGAGACCAGGGGAGAAAAGCTACAAGTATAAATACATGTAGATCTATGGATGGAAAACAGACATTTTACCCCAGGGCTGACTGTCCCCTGTACTAGTACTAATTGACAAATGTAGTTCCTAGGTGCTTTATCCCATGCATGTGTCCCCTCAAATTATCTACGGTTTGATCTCAGTTATTCCCATTATGGGATATATATAATTATCAGCCATGACATGGGTAAGGCCAGTCTATAACCAGATAGAATAGGTTATTGTGAGCACAAAAAGGGAAACTGGCTAAACTTAAAATGGCCTGCAAGGGCAGTTAGCCTAGTACTTATCGATGAATGTACAGCAGAGATTGTGGCTTGTAAAAAATCATATTGAATGTAAAGTTAACCAGTAAGTTTCCAAACATGCAGTTTTGAAAAAAGAATGAAGATAATAATTAATTAATCTTTAGATATGTAAAAAGCAATACCCTATACTGGTCAGGACTTATTCAAAATGATGCCTCTTATTCTGTTCCAATATACGTTGACAATATCCTTGCAACACCCTTGCAAACAAATTTAGTGCCAGCTTCACTCTGAGACCTCTTTCAAAGCCCCCAGATATGTGACTCTCATATTTTCCCAATAATCTGTAAAGATCATGTACTGGAATTGTTAATCAGGACTAAAAATACTTCCTCTATGGCACCTGGATATTAGTTCTATCCCTGTTGAGTGGCACACTACGCTGCAGTATTGATGCCCATCCATAAGGGTGGCCTTACAACTGAATCGGGTAATTGCAGACCTATCAGTCTTCCAAGCTTCAGTTGGAAAGCTATGAAATGTTAGCTGACCTCATGAACTGTGGTATGAAGTAGTTTGTTAGATTTTACCCCCAACAGTTTGGCCTTGTCTATTTAATCTAGTAAATATTTTTGAAAATGTTACAGAAGCTGTAGATGTTGGTTATGCAGTGTGCGTGGTGTGTCTTTACCTAACCAAGGCCTTCAGCACCATTCCCCATGCTGGCATCACACCAAACCTAAATTCCTTAAAAAATTGACCCATATGTGATAAGGTGGATAGCAAACTGGTTGAAAGGCAAATCCTGCACAGTGAGACTTCCAGGTGCCTCATCAGATGTCTGAAAGTGATCAGTGGCATCACTCAGGGCTCATTGCTAGGGGTTCTCCTTTTTGGGATTTTCTTCTGAAATCTCAAAGGAGAGAGCCAAGATCTCTGGCTAACAAAGGCTACATGTCTTGTTTCTGTGAGATAAACAACTTAACCATTAAGGCAACCCTGCCCACAGTACTTATAACTAAGTTCTATTGAAACCTATGGAAGTATGTGTGGAAGACCTAAGGAGGTCCACACAGCCTACCTAGACCTCGCAAAGGCTTTCAACACCATTCCCCATTCTGGTATTATAGACAAGCTCACCAGCTTGAACATAAACCCCTACGTCATGAGATGGGTTGCCAATTGGCTCATGGATAGAACCCACACGGAAATAGTTGCAGGCTCTAGGTCCGACTCTAAACAGGTTACAAGTGGCATCCCCCAGGGGTCAGTCCTGGGACCCCTCCTGTTTGGTATATACTTCTCAGAGGTACAGGCAAGCACAGGAGGACTATGGCTGACCAAGTTCACAGATGACTGCAAACTGGGGGCCATAATTGACTCTCCGACTGATACAGACATCCACCAGAAGGGTCTCACTGAGACGGATACGTGGTGTCACAATCATAGCCTCAAGCTAAATGCCAAAAAGTGCATAGTCATCCCCTTTGAAAAAAAGAAGGTACCCATGAACTACCACATAGGTGGTAGTCCCCTAAATACAGAAAATGTAATAAGGGATCTGGGGACCCAAGTAGATAGTAATCTCTCCTTTGATAATCATATTGCCAAGGTGGTTAGAAAATCCTTCTATGTGGCCCACCTAATCACAAAAGGGTTCACATCTAGAGCAAAAGAGGTTATTGTGCCCCTCTTCTCATCACTCATTAGACCCAACATAGACTACACCTCATTTGGGATGTACCATACAAGACACCTGCAACAGCTGGAATGACCTCAGAAGTACCTCACCAAGAGGATTACTGGCCTCAAACAGATGCCCTATGCAGCCTGACTGAAGAAACTCCAGCTGTAGTCGGTTGCATACAGCTTACTCAGAGGTGATCTCTGCGTGTCATACAAGGCCATGTCCAACCCAGAATTGATGGACATGCTCCACCTAAAAAAAAAACAAATCCCCGAGAGCCACATGCTCTAGGGATCTAAACCTCACCACAACAATAAATAGGACATGCTGGAGGGATAGAGTTCTGTCTCAGAGACTCCACATGCTTTGGAACAGGATTCCAATCTACATTAGGCAGAGCCCCTCACTAACACTCTTCAAGAGAAACCTTGACAATATAAAATGTACTATACAATGTAGCTGTCCCATCACCATTTATTTATTTATTTTATTTTATTTAAAATAAAATAAATAAATAATAAATAAAATAATTTATTAGGGTATGCACAGCATGATGGCTGGAACATCTTCGACCATAACATGCCATGATCTAGTAGAAGTATGCAACATATATTCTATTAGCACCTGTAAATACCTACAAATTTGTGCCTGGACTGAAATCCCTAAACGATAGAGTACCTTGTGGACTGCAAGTAATTACTATGTTTTGCCTTATCTGAACCATTGTGTATATGCTCCAATATAATTTTGCAATATTGATCTTGTGTTACTGGCTGAACATTCCAAGGCATAGTGCTTTGTAGCAGTATAAACTTCTAATGTAATGCATATGTGCTATATCTCACATTGTACGGGTATGGTGTCTGCAATAATTACTTGCATAGGTTACATATAAATGCATTATTGTTATTATGAAACATGTGGTAGCCACTTCTGCCACATGGTTCCATGAGACTCTACTTCTAGCTGCTATACCGGTAGTGAATGCTCATACTGGACTGTTATCAGCCCATTTATGTCTTTCTTTCCCCATATTTAGCCTCCTTTCTTTTTGTTCCCACTAAGTGTATTTCAGCCCACTTCACATAGATCAGCTGTGCCCACTTGCTCTGATATATTTGACAATCCTGTTTTTTACTTCTCTTGTTATTGTCTTTACAGATTTTTGTTTTCCAGAGCCCTCAGCCTCTTTTCTTAACATAGGAGAGTGGAAACGGCCACTTCTCTCTACTATGCATTAAACTATCTCTGTTTCTATTGCTTTGCTTTGTTCCTTCTGCACATCTTCATTTTCTTACCCTAATCTCTGTGAATGATATCCTTACTACTGCAGAAACTAAACTGTTTATCCCTTCCCCCTTCCTCTGTTTACCAACCCCCACTCACACAATGCACACAAACACTACCTTGTCAGCTTCCCTACCTGTACCTATCCCTATGGTTGTTTTTGCAGCCTCTTGACTACTTAATCTATTTGCTTTTCCTACCAGCTTGGCTGTTGCAACACCCCACCCCACATGTGTCTGCTATTCTGTACATCTCATGCATTATATTAATGGGCTTAGAATGAATACATTTGCTTAGAATTGAACCATTGAACTGTATATGCTGCCTGCCTCCTGCTATACACTAAGAAGCTTTCTCTCTGCTTTACTTGATGTTTCCCCACAATTTGGCTACAACATTAATTGTACTGTATCTTTAGCTTTCCCTCCAACCTTTGGTTGCCTCACCCCCCCCCCCCCCCACACACACACACAACCTCCAAGTTTCAAGTTCCACTCTTTGCCGTTTGCTTTACTCAGTCAGTTAAGTATTAAAATGTTTTGTTAATTCACAGCCTGATGTTCTCCTATTCACAGCCTTCTCTTTCTGCTGTACTGTTTATTTTTTAGCTGTGACTACCTCTGCTAAGAAATTAAACACACATTTTTCTGTAGTCTAATTTACAACTCTATCTCTGCCTTCAGCTCTGCTTTATTCATTAGCTCCTTCTAGCTCCTGTTTTCTTTTATTTTATAGCAAATGTTCCTTCTGCTTTACCTCAGTCCACAGTTATCTCTGCCTGCTTGTTTGCTTTAAATCAAAGCTGTCGTCTCACACTTCTCCATCACTAAGATAATTACCTTACTGTTTCTGTAACATTATTGTAGTTGCACCCCCCCCCCCACACACACACACACACACAATTGAATTCATTGGTATCTTCATTGTTGTTCCCTAACACTTAGACTAAGAAATAAACTGAAGCATTTCTTCTGCAGTTTTTATTTATTTATTGCTTCCTACCTATCTTTTGCTATAACCACCTTCTCTCCGTCGATATACTCGCACACTCTTCCAATAATATTTCTGTTGTCTACTTTCAGTATTGTTAACAAAATCGCATACCATTCACACAAACAGACGCATGCACACGCGTGAGTGCGCAAATAAGTAGACACACACATGCACGCACACCACACTCGCATACACGCGCGCGCGCACGCACCACACTCTCGCGCGCACACCACACACGCACGCACCCACACGCACGCACTGTCAATTTGTAATAGGAGAAAAGTAAGAATATGTTTTTGTTGACTGGAACCTTTTACTTTTCATTTTTATTTTCAGCAGCAGAAACTTATTTGGAAGAAAGTAAGAAAGTGCTTACTTTTGAATAACCCCTCACTCACCATTGTTATTTATACTTTTATTTAGCATGGGGCTTGTTTTGCCTTTGAACACATAGGGTGTTCAGCTGGAGATAATACAATAAGCTCACGCTACAATGGTTGTTGCTCTGGATATCTTTTACTTCGTATCTGTAAGGCAGCAAGAGAATTTTCCCATTGAAAGACACCCTCTAGTTATTTTCCTTAGAGAAAGTAAGTGATGAGATTGACATAGTGGTTAAGGTGTTTGCCTTACAAACACAATGTGTAGGGTTTGATTGCTACATGTGGTAATTGGTTAGGCTTAAAATGGCCCACAGGGCCAGTTAGCTTAATTCTGATATGTGAACTAAAAAAATATGGTGATTGGACTACATAATTATTACCAGCATAGGCAGTCCCCATTTTTATTACATGTTCCCAACATTTATGACCGAGCACAGGACAACTCATAAGAATTAGTCCAAGTTCTTTGCCTGTTTTTTTTTTTAGACTCAGACATTGGTGCAACGAGCAAAGCCGCGATGGTGCAGCGGTTAGTGTTGTCGCCTCACAGCAAGAGGTTGTCCCGTTCGATTCTCGGCTGGAGCACCTTCTGTGTGGAGTCTACATATCCTCCCCGCGGTCAAGTGACATTAAAGACATGCAAGTAGGTGCTAGCGTGAATGGGAGTGCCTTCGTTGAAGGCTGGGCGTCGGGCTGGCAACTCTGCACCATAAAAATCCACTGCCAATCATGAGCGAACCAGAGTTCTGCTGTGGTGACCCCTAACTAGGAAACGCTGAAAGTCTTTAAGACTCAGACATTTATAGCGGTGTTGCTATATGATTTCTTTGGCATTCATATTTGGGTATTTGTTGCTTACCACATATTTTTCTTTGGCTGAAACATAGTTTTTCCACTGGAAACAACTTAAATGACTTCCCCTTAACTTGCACCAACAGTTAAGCTTCAAGCATAGTTTCTGGGGAAATTTCCCTGTTGAAGTTGTAGTATGGAAGCACTGCTATGCTACCCTTCTCTAACCCAAATTCCCACCAACCTCTAAGCCCTCTAATTTTATACTTCTTGGTCATTATTCACAACCAAACATAACACACTATACTCATCTTCTTCACCTCCTCCATCCATTAATTTTCTCTCTCAATCCAATATAGCTCATTTTACCTGATAAGCTCCCTCCCCATTTGTCATTACTTCCTATTAATACCCCTATCTGCAATTATAAAAAACAAAACCTCAATCAAAAAACTCGCATACACATAACTTACACCATTTCACCTTCAACATCACCCCCACTAAAGAACTCTCTTCATCCCCTTGACAACTTAGCAGCTCCAAATTTCCCAACACCAACTTCACTCTGCACACTTCCTCAGTTTATCTGCTCTCTTCTCCCTCATCCCACATCTGTTTATTTGGCCAACCTTCAAGGATCCATCCACTAGTAGCTAGCCTAGAATCTTGTTTGTACTTCACTCTATTTCCACTTTTTAATACTAACAGCTTTAAAATTGCTCAACAATCTCCATCTATAGTACCCAGTCACAGCACCTTTTTCCATACCTTCTCTAAACTTCAGCAGTCTGTAGATATCCAGTCTAACCCTGGGCCAACAGCAACTCTCACCAACAGTTAAATACCCCTGCCCTTGCTATACTTCTCAACCTCTTAGCAGAAGAAATTTGGGCAAAGCCTAAAATACTGGGGGTCAAAAGCCAAAATTAGGCACAGATTTGAAACATTGCTCTTATAAACTTAGAAAGTTGCTAGAATAGGTTAGTACTAAGCTAACTGCCCTTGCGAGCCATTTTAAGCCTAGCCAATTATCCCTTGGGAGGCTCAAACCCTGCACCTTGTATTTGTAAGGCAAACACCTTAACCATTAGACCACCCTCCCAACAGTAACTGAATAACAGGATTTGTGCTAGCATGCATTTTATAAAGGGTATGAATTCTAAAATTCAAATGTATAGTATTATTTACTTTCTTCAGTCCTCAGTGATTTGACAGAAAATCACAAATGTTATGAGGAATAGACCAAAAATATGAGACACAAATCTTGACATTCTGTGAAAATCTGGACAGTTTATATGTATAGAGTCATAGTTTCATAGGTGATTACTAGGCTAATGGCTCAAGAGCCTCCACAAACCTAGACAATAATAACCAGGATATGACAATATAATACCTTAATTACCCAGATATGCGATGGGGTAGTATCAGAATAGAGGGTCTTTGGGTTTTGGAGCCCTGACTCATTTTTCAGACTGCCATTATTCATAAGAGGCATGGGTAGTACTCCAGTAGTGAATTTATGGTATCCCATCCATTTATCCAAATTCTTTTTGAAGAAAGTGAGGGAAGGGCTTTGTTTACAAAGATGGGAAGCTTATTCCATAGATAAGGTAGGTTTTGGGATACAAATCTGTCTCTCTCCAGCAAGTTCTACTAGAGTCACAAATAAGGTTCAGGTCCATGGAATCCATAACTCTAGCATAATTTTTCTTGTGAATATAAAACATTTTCATCAGGGATAGATCACAGAATGCCTTGTAGGTCAGGTATAAGTCACATCTTAATAAACAATATGAGATGGAGTAAAGGAATATGGCTTTTAGTCGATCTGCTTAAGACATGCGTCTTACACTTTTTACTTTTTAATTGAGAAACCCCTGGGGCCACTCTGATTGGTGTATGTGCCTAGTTAGGTACATGCAGAAGGGAACATTGTACTCAAATATGGGCCTGATGAGGGTAAGTACAATAGCACTATGACTTCCTTTGATCTTAATGCCATGCCTTTACTTATAAGTTGATCCACATAGAGGGATTTCCTCACTACTGTACCTACCTGGTGGTCAAAGTGTAGGTTCCCAGATCCCTCACCACTAGGTCTACCTTTAGGGGTGTGCTATCAATAATATAATTTACAGGGATATCTGATTTACTGAAGGACATGATCATGCATTTTTTAGCATTTAGTCTCAGACCATGGGTTTGGCACCAGTCGTTTGTCATTTTTAGGTCTGTTTGCAGGATGTCAACATCATTTGAGGATTCAGTGATTGCGCTCATCTTACATTCATCAGTCAACTCAGTGAGCCAGATGCCCCCAACATTGGCCTTCACTTCAGAGAAGTATATACCAAACAGGACTGGTCCCAACACTAAGCCCTCTTGGACACTACTAGTAATAGGTTTCTTATCGGAAGTGGATTCACCTAGCCGGACATGTGTCCTGTCTGTGAGCCAGTTTGCTATCCATCTGACAACGTAGGAGTTTA
Source organism: Protopterus annectens (assembly GCF_019279795.1). Lineage (NCBI taxonomy): Eukaryota > Metazoa > Chordata > Ceratodontiformes > Protopteridae > Protopterus > Protopterus annectens. Next base: position 1,410,120,349 of record NC_056746.1, on the reverse strand, counting down.
TGCCTAACTCAGTTTATCTATGATCACCAAGTGAAAGATTATGTCAAAAAGCTTTGGACAGTTCTAGGTAAGTGGTGTTTATCATTTTAACCTCATCCCTGGTGACTTTCTCCAAGACGTCTACAAGATTGAGCAGGCTAGACTTCCCTCTGACAAAGTTAAATTGGGTCTGGTCCAGTGTTTTTAGAGTTCCTATGTCATTATTGATCAGGTCCATGATAATTCTCTCCATGTTCTTGCAGATAAGGCTGGTCAAGTTTATAGGTTTGTAGTTCCATGGGTCAGTTGATGGCCCCCCTTGTGCAGAAGGATGACTGTTGCAGTCCTATATGCCTCTGAGACAAAACCCATCTGGAGGCTGTTAAAAAGAGTATCTAGTGGCCCTGATAGATTCTGTTTTAAGCTGTTTAAGAAGCATCCTGGAATGTTGTTGGGACCCATGGAGGCTGTGTTTTTGGCTTTAACAAGCACAGTAAGAACCTGCTCCCTTGTAATGTCTGGTAGAGGATGTTTGCCGGTATTTCTTTGGGTGTGGTAGGAGGTGATCGAGGGAGAACTTTGAATTGAACACTTCGGCAAGCAGGTTTGCTATAGTTTCAGGGTGGGTGTAAGTGCCGTTCATGATTAACTCAGCACATTGCTCAGCATTTCACCTGAGGTTGCAAACATAATTAAAAAAGCCTTATGGTTATCTTTTACCTAGGAGGTTATCTTTGCCTCATAGTTTGCTTTGTCAGATAAGACCAGCTCTCTATTTTGTTTAACAAAAAACATCTTTATTAAATTATCACATATGATATAGGCAGTATCACATATGAGTGTTTTTTTGCACTGTTTTGTCTGTTCCTTCTTGACTTTGTAGAGGAATTTTTTCCTTTTGTTGAATAGCCTATTTATGCTTGAGTGTGCGTAGGGCCACTGAAAGATGCTTTTAGGAGGTCTTTGAGGTTTGGGTAGACTATAAGTGAGTACCTCCACTTATGTGGGTCTATGTATTTGTTCTGTAGTGTTGGTAGTGATTGTTTTGGGTATAGCTCTGATGACCTGATTTGTATTTTTGAGTGTGTATGTGAGAGCTTCGCATCCAATGACATTGTGTAGCTACATCTCACGCACACTTTGTTTATCTGTTCTAAAATGAAATGGCTGTCAGTGAACATGACACAGTTACTACACTGCCTCAGGATGCCCATATCCAGCAGGCCAGAATCAGATGACAGTAAAGCACCTATCAATTATACCAGATACTTAGTAGATGGGAAGGAATAGGGGAGAGTCACTTAAAGGTCTAAGTGAGAGTGTTTAGTAGTATACTATTAGATAACCTACAGTGGTGCTGCCCTCTGCACAAACTGGCAGCTCTCCAAGCAGCTATGAATAGTGGGAGACTATGGAGAGTGTTTCCTTTACAAGATTTTAAACTGGAGAGGTTTGCTTATATACAAGGTATGGGTAACCATGTTTGTACATTCTACCAGCAGGATGAAAGACCTTTGCAGAGTTAAGTTCTCAGGCCAATCAGAGAAACACACAATAAGCCTTCCACCAGCAGTTCCAAATTCAGATGGATATAATTAGCCCTCTGCTCCCACCAGAGTGCAGAATAAAATCCTGTTAATGTAAAAAAAGAAAAACAGTTGCCTGCTGAAATGCTTGATGCAAATTACTGAAATAATCCATAGCTGTGTATAGCAAACATCACTCATAAGCTATTACTGACATTACTGTACACCTGGGACATATTTCACTTTCTGGACATATGAAACTTGCATTTTACAGCAATCAGTTATATAATTATCTTGCTTTTTCTACACATAATCAAGACTTACCTTGTTAATACTCCAGATACAAGGTGTTCCCTTTAGGGGTTGTCTCTGTCTGATGCTAACAAAATAAATCAAGGATGTACAGATGTGCAGGCATCAGTTTTAATATTTTTATGTGCTTAGGCTCTTATTTTTTTCATTTAGGTAGTCAGTGTATGTGTGCTGTCCTTTGCTTCTTAGCAAGAGCCATGGCATATTGTGCACTCCTGCATCTGTTGGCAGCATTTGCAGCTGATGGTTCTCCCTCAGGCTCCTCATCTGTATCTGCTGGAGCTTCTGGCCCTGCCTGTTGTACTGGGAACTGTGGTTCTGTGCCTAGTTGTCCTTGTTGAAGCTGCTTCCTGAGATTGCTATTGTGCAGCATGAAGCAGACTTAGTATTTTGGCAGAAGTTGCTGGGTTATACTGCAGGGCATCCGCTGAGGTGTCTAGATCCTCCTTGGATTTGAGCAAGCCAAATACATGTTCTATGATATTCCTAGTTTGAGCATGGACATTATTGTAACCTCCACTAGATGCTGTTGTGAAAAGTGACCCCTAGCAAGCCTTGTGTACAACTCACAGGTGTGCCATATGTGCGAGTCATGAAAATTTCCTGGGTTATCTGCATAGACGTTATAGACAATCATTACAGACAACCTGACAGTTTGTAGAGTGATATCCTTTCCTGTTAATGTACCTTCTTCTCTGTTCACCAGCTGGAGCTTTGATTTCTATATGTGTGCAGTCTATGATGTCCAAAATTTCAGGGAGGTGTACTACTGCATTAAAATTCCTGCTTCGATCTTGTTTTCTCCACTGGGGTGCATGGGAAAAAAATATGCTCCCTTGCATGCTGTAACATTGTATTTAGAAACTGATGTAATATTTTGGAAGCTGAGGACTGTGACATCCTGTAATATATCCCCTGTAGGTCTCTGGAAATTACCTGTAGCTAGTATACATAAAGCTGCACACACCATTGTTTCCACAGAGATGGTTCTCCACAATTTCCTTGGGGGCCTCAGATGAGGATGGCAGGGGCTGCATATTCCTCTGGTGTTTCCCTGTCCAAATAGTACCACTCTACAATTTCTGAATCATGCAGTCCATGGTAAGTCAAACAGGTCTAAACACCCTGCTTTTTTTTGGCTGAGGTCTGGCAGCAGCAGCACCTTGAATTAAAGCCTGTTGGACATACAAGTTAATGACGGTAGCAGCACCTTGAATTAAACCCTGTTGGACAAACAAGTTACTGACGGTAGCAGCACCTGGAATTAAAGCCTGCTGGACATACAAGTTAATGACGGTAGCAGCAACCCCTAACATGTTCTTTTTCAAAGTATAATTATGTCTGTAATCTAACGAGTTTTAGATTTCAGGGCAAAGGGGTACACTGAGTGCATGCAATTGTTTTATAGGTTCCTAAATAGATCTGCCATATTGGATTGGTTAATTAGCATGGAATTCAGCTACTTATGTTTTGATTAGCATATTCATCAATTTACTGTTGTGTTTAAGGTTCTACATTGAGTGTAGAGCTATTTAATGAATATCCAATAGTGTGTTATTGTGTACATGATGCACCACAATGCTTACAAGAATATGTGCACTTTGTGTAATTGTTCATGAATCTGGCCCAGTAAAAGGCATAAATCAGTAAGTATAGCAATATCACTAACTCTAGTTAAAGTTCCATAAAACAGAACAAATAAATAAAACATTGCCAATAATCCTGTGAAGTGTATGATAAGAACAGTGAAACATCCATTCACTGAGTGTTGTTTCTGCTGAAATATTAAACTGCTATAGCTGAAGGGTTTGCTTTTTAATATGAACATTAAGTCTATAGTTACTTTATTTTGTAAATCAGATGAAAATACAAAAAAGCTAAGAAAGATTTTGATGTAGGCATCTAACAAAGGCCACTTATATTTTGATGGAATACCCCACTGGCATAATCATTACTCTGTGGAAGACAAGAACACATTTCCTTTGTCTGATGACTATTCTGAATACTAATATAGGATTATGACTGTTTTAAATTTTACTTTTAAATGACAACATTGATAACACTTCATAAGGAAATGTATCTGATAGGATGTTAAAGGCAAAACTAATATTATTAAATATAAAAAATAATAATAAACAAGGATTAAATATGAAATAGCACAGTCACTGAATAAGTGATTATGGGCTATAGAACAAAAGTTAAAATCTGCCAAAAGTGCTTGAAAATAACTTGCTTGTTTTATGATATGATAATTTAATGCACAAGAATTGATATTTCCATTTAAATTTATCTTGCTTTTAATCTCATGAATCTCTTTCATAATCCATGCTAATTACCATAATTAAAGTTCTGATTAGTTTTGTATGTGAATTGTGATAAGTTTTTGCCTCCTGTGAGACCACACAGGTCAATATCCTTTTGTAAAGCAGGTCTCCTTTCAAAACAACAACAAAGACTTGTACTTTGCAGTACTCATATGAAAAAGTGAAACGCAATGATGCAAATCACAGATATCAACATATAGCCTCATACACAATCTGAAATGTCTAGCAAATTAATACAAACTCTAATACAAACACATCTCTTTCAAGTGACTGTATTAAGCATATAAAAGACAAATTAAGGAACTTCTGTCATGTACATTTGTCCAAAGAACAATCCATCCATAAAAGGGTTTGGGGTGTGTGTGTGTGTGTGTGTGTGTGTGTGTGTGTGTGTGTGTATATATATATATATATATATATATATATATATATAGACACATAGGTTTACTATTGAAATTTCAAAGTCCCAGTGCACGAACGGCATGTGTGCGAAAGGCAGTTTTCCAGTGGGCACAATGCTGAACCAGAATACATTGAATATGCAATGCCAAATGGGTAGTGTACTTTGATTATCTGAGTTTGGTATTGTGAGTGGAGATTGTGGTTCAGTGAGGAACAGGGAATTAACCCATTTCTTTGCTGCAGTATGATCTCAGAGTTAGAATATATAATTTGCTGGGGGTGTGGGGGGTGAAGGGGGGCTTGTCCCTCTGCAAAATAGTAAAATACATATGCCGTTGACTGTAGAGTCTAATGGTATGTTATGCTGCATAGCTTGGGTGACTGACATCACATACTGCTATGTCAATTACATTGAACTACGGGTGTCGATGTATTCAGTTTCGACATGGATGCTTCCATGACATTCCAGATTTCCACATTTCGGGTTGACATTGTGACTGGTTGACTAATTCATTTTCAGAATTTCAATAGTAAACCTATATATATATATATATATATATATATATATATATATATATATATATATATATATATATTTATACAGATAGATAGATATGTGTGTGTGTGTGTGTGTGTGTGTGTGTGTGTGTGTGTGTGTGTGTGTATATATATATATATATATATATAAAAAAGTAACAAAGTTACACTCGGAGAAGTATATATATATATATATATATATATATATATATATATATATATATATATATATAGGTTTATTATCATGTCACCGATTTGACTTCAGTTGGATTTCACTAGTGCAAAATGGTAGTTTCGCACTATGAAAAACTGAATTGCACAATGTCGAAACCTGCAGCAGTGAATGTGAAACAGCATTCGCTGTTGTGAGTTTCAATAGTGTGATGCAGATCACACTATAGTGGAGATCAGAAATGTACCCTTTCCCTCACTGTAGTGCAATCCCAGAGTTTGTATATATAAGTAGCAGGGGGTGTGGGGGGCTGTGGGGGTGCAGGGGGGCTTGCCCCCCTGCAAACTCATTATTTACTGTGCAATGCACAGTGATCTTGTTTCTGGAAGTGTGGTGACTGTTTGAAAATGTCGACATTTACAGTCACCACACTTCGATTATTATTTTGTTCGTTAATTTGAATTTCGTGGTTCTGGTTTGGCTAACTGCGATTCACTGTTGTGCGATCTGGTGATATGATAATAAACATATATGTGTGTATATATATATATATATATATATATATATATATATATATATATATGTAAAGTTGCATCTATAGTACAATATAATCACCTAATAAATTAGGTGACGTGCAGGTAAAAATCCCCGCTGCAAGTCTAAGGCAGAGTTCTACAATTACAACATGTATAACCAATTCCTTAAGAGAAATGCAGTTATTAACTCATCATTCAGTGGCAACAAGATCTTATGTCTGGTATCTTTTAGAAAAAAAAAACTTTTCACAGATCTATTTAATAATGCTCATAATTAAAAGATCTTGCAAAACTTAAACATCTAAGCAGCTAACTGAAAAACAAACATATAAGTAAATACAATATATGTGTTGTACAAATGAAATAATAAAAATCTGTAAAATCTCTAGAGCATTTTGAATTATCAGAGGCCCAGCTTTAGCAGAATATAGACAATGGTTTACTAACTATAGGCCTTGCCATACAGTGCAGCTGCACAGGGGTAGATGGCAATATAACTTAAAGTAAATATCAATGCATGTTATTAATCAGTGCAAAAATGCATATCAATTACTCTCACAGTTTGGGACAGTTCACAGTTTCTAAGCAAGTAACAAATCTGAAGATAAGAAGAGAAGAATGAAAGAAAGAGGAAAGTAACATTAAAATAATACTAAAGGATGTATAACAAAGAATGGGAAAATAAAGATTAAATCAGTATGGAGGACTTTTGCTATTCATTCACTCTCCAGCAAGCATATGTCAAAAATGTGAAAAAAATAAGACTATAGTAAAAATACATATAGACTGAAAATCGAAAAAAGCAAACTGTGTGCTGATATGACTGAAACAAAATATACAGTATACTTATAAATGTGTAAGTTCATAGGTTGTTACTAAGCTAACAATCACTAGGGCCCTTACAAGCCAGGCCATGCACCCCAAAGCATTTGGGTCCCAAGTGGCATGTTAGTTGGCAGGTAGCCAAGGATTTTTAGGGAAGGGTGTTAGTCAGGATAATACTTTTCTCACTGATGGCATCTGCCCGTAAGGGACATAGGAGTCATACTGGGGTACATTTACGATTTCCCATCCAATTGTCAAGGTTCTGTTTGAATAGTATCAAGGATGAACTCTGTTTTACATAGATGAGGAGCCTATTCCATAGTGCAGGGATCCTTTGGGACACATATCTGTCTCTCCAGCATGTTCTGATTATGCCACAAGTGAAGTCCAGACCCCTGGATCTAGTATTTCTGGTGTTGTTTGTTTTGCACATGTGCAACAGATCCACCAGGTCTGGGTCTGAGGAAACCCTGTAAGCCACCCAATGACCCACTCTCAGCGGCCTGTAGGAGACTGAATGCAGAGACAGAGCCTTTAGGTGATCAGTGTAGGACAGGGTATTCATGACCTGATTACTCGTCATGTGAAACCTTTGTGGGTGTTCCAACTGTTGCAATTGTCTGGTGAGATACATGCAAAAAGGGAAATTGTATTCAATGTTAGGTCTTATAAGGGCCAAGTAGAGTGGTACTATAGTTTCCTTGGATCTGGATGCAAGAACCATACCTCTATGTTGGGTGCCATAGAATGATTTTCTTATTATCTTAGCTATATGTTGGTCAAAGACTTGATTGCTGTCTACATATATTCCCAGATCCCTTACTACTGGGTAGACTCTAAGGAGCATTTTTATCAATGGAGTAATTAACTTACATTGACAGCGGACCACTTGCATTACAATGCATTTTTTGGCATTGAGTTTTAAGCCATGGCTTTAGCAGCAGTCATTGTCTGTGTTAAACCCACTTACAACATGTTTTTGTCATGTGGGGAATTTATATTAGTTCCTAACTTTCAGTCATCTGTGAACTTGGTGACCCTGTGGCCTTTAACATTAGCCTTGATGCCCAAGAAGTAGATGCCAAATAAGAGTGGGCCCAGCATGGAGCCCTGGGGTACTGGTCTTTTGTTGGAGATGTTTTCATGGATCCTGACTTCTTGGGTCCCATCTGTGAGGCAGCCAGCAATCCAATGAATTATGTAAGTGTTTATGCCTAGCTTAGAGAGCTTGTCAATAATACAGCACAGCCAATAAATCTCACCAAAATGAAAAAAACAACCAGCCAATATCCAAAATAAGTATTTTATTATCTCTAATGCTTGGCTAATACAGCCTTTAAAGAGGAAAAACATTTAAAACAATCACCTGCCTTAAATACCTTATCTAAAAAAACAATTATGTAATTAACTAATTAAATAAAAAATCTCCAATTATACTCTAAATTTAACCCATAAGGAACCAAAGTGTTGTATTTCAATATATATATATATATATATATATATATATATATATATATATATATATATATATATATATATATATATATATTCCTTGTACAACAATCCATTTTTTACCTGGACACCACCATATTGGTCAACATTTACCTGTTTTAATACAGTTGCTTGTAAACCTTCTGCTTTACCATCATGACACTTTAAAATGTTCAGCTATGGAGCTTTCTAGTCTGCCTTTAATTATGTCACGTACATGTTCTAAAAGTCTGACCTTAAAAGGTCTCTTGTTTTCCCCTATATAAAACTTATGGCAGGGAGACCTTAGAGCATATATAATGCCCTGGGTATCACAACCAAAAAATCCCTGTACTGCAAATCTAATTCCATTAAGTTTTGGGAAACATTTAACTACATATTTACAAACCTTTATATTTCCCACAACATGTTCTGCCTTTTCTTGGTACTATCTCAAAGATTTTATCCAAGGTAGGAACAAATCTACCATTAACCAAGAAATCTCTAATACTTTTTCTTTATTTATAAGAAACTATAAGGGGCCAGCATCCCCAACTCAGAAAAATCTCTAAGAGATTTCAAATAACTCCAGTAAAATGTAACCAAATCCACTAACTTCTAACTAAAAATACTATATGTAGTGACAAAATGCATTCTTTCTGTGTCACTTTGTACTATTCTATTATCTATTTCTTCTATGTCTACCCATTGGTTCCCCTACAAACATAGCAGTACATTCCTGCAGGGCTTCTTTATGATAGCCTCTGTCAATAAACATCATAAAAGTTCTATCCAGTTCCATTCTAAAATCTACCTCATTATTGCAGAGTTGATGGATTCTTAGAAACTCACCGTACAGTAGGTCTTGTAAAGTATGGGAAGGATGACAACTATGGGCTTGTAAATATTTGGTGCCTTCATTAAATTTTCTATGTACAGTGGTCCTAATATCATTATCACCACTTATATCAACCACCACATCCAAAAAAGGAGCCTTTCTAATCACATTTAGCCCATCAAACTGTAAATTAAATCTATTGTGTTGTAGATTAGACACAAAATCATTCGCACACTCATTACCTCCCTTACATGAAAATATTAAATCATCTATGAATCTGCAGTATTTAACAACATATTGCTGATAAACTTTGATATATGTATTCTATTCCAAACAAGCCCATGCAGAGATTCGCATACATGGGGCAAAAGCTGCCCCCTTAGCAGTACCCTGTTTTTGATGATATGTGTCCATTCAATTCAAAATAATTGTTATTTAAACAAAAATGTCACAAGTCTAAGATATTCTGCCATACAGCTTGTCCCTAGAAAAAATGTAAAGCCTCCATACCAAAATTATGATTAAGACTAGTGTAAAGACTCTTTACGTACAGTGTGACCCAAAACATATCTTTGGTCCACTGAACATCACCAATTTAATCTAAAAAAAAAAAAACATCTTTCACATATGAAGGTAGATACATAGCTTTAGGTAACACATAGGAATGCAAAAAAAGACCTAAGTTATGGAGAAAATAATTTGTAGCTGCAACTATGGGGCAAGCAGGGGGAATTCTACAAATCTTTATGAATTTTTAGCAGACAATAAAAATATCCCATAGAACAACCTTCATGAGTAAATTGTTTCTCAACATCTGACTTGGAGAAATATACCAGCCTAAAACCTTCATTCAGTAATTCATCATAATTGTTCAGGGCTGTGATATATCTGGAAATTCCAGTATACTATATATAAACATAATTTATCAAATGATTATAACACATGTCCAAATATTGCACATAATGCATTAAAACTAATTTATTCCATTTGTCAGCATGTTTAAGTACCAGATCTCTATATACACTCAAAGCCTTCAATGCTTTCTACTCCCCTTTAGTTAAATTATACCTTAAGTTTCCTAATTGTTGTTGAAATTTATCAAATTCTTTTTCAACAGCAAAATTCAACTTAATAAAGAACTGTTGAACCCCTTCGTGAAGGAAAGGAGACATAAAAGTGCTCTTAGACTCAATATGGCTGCTGCCAGTAAACAATAAGCATTTGTTTCCAAATCCGAATGACATGAGTAAAAACTTATATCACTATCACTATATACACATTAATTTTCACTAAAATCAATATTATTCTGTAAAACAGAACTTCTAAAGAAATATTTCAAATGAAATTTCCTAACAAGTTTAAAAATATCACATTTAATATCATGTAAATGTGGCAAAACAGTCGATATAAACTTTAATCCACAATTTAATACTGCAAGATCTTCATTAGATAAAACTATTCCTGATATGCTTATCGCATAATTATTGTCCACTATCAGTCTATGAGGTAAACATTTGCCATTTGCCTCTTTTTGAATGTTGATGGGACTGAAAATCTTTCTGGACCCAAGTCCCTTGTTCACATTCTCCCCTAATGACCTCCTCGGAAACCCTGTGAAGTATTCCAAAATGTCTAATTAAATTCCTCCACATTCTGTGCAACTGAAAGTGGAGGATAACCATTGCATTCTTCATGTTCTCCTTCAAATGAAGTATCTTGACCCTCTGACACCGAGAATGAGCTGCCATAGTTGTTACCGGTTCTCTCTTCCTGTTGAAGATTGTCAACACTGCCTGAGTGGGGAGTTATATCAAATGCCTTAGCCAAGACAAAAAAAGCAGTTTAAGCTTTGTCCATTGTCTTGGTGACCCTCTCAAAGAAGACTACCAAGTTAAGTAGGCATGACCTTCCCTTAAAAAAGCCAAACTGAGCTGGATCCAGTGTCTCTAGACTGTCAATGTCCGTCTTTATCATTTCCATGATAATTAGTTCCTTGGCTTTGCATATTAGGCTTGTTAGACTGAGGGGACAGTAGTTCCCTGGGTTGGTTGATGGTCTGCCCTTTTGGTGGGGAATGACTGCTACAGTCCTGCATTAACTTGGAATGTAGCCTGCTTCAAGGCTGTAGTTGAAGAGTGCCTGAATTGCTCCGGATAGGTCATGTACTAGACTGTTCAGGAGGCAACTGGAGATGTTGTCCGGAGCCAAGGAAGTGGTGCTCTTGGCTTTAGCTAATGCTGCCATTAGCTGGTCCCTGCTGATAGTTAGGAAAAGTATGTTGGAGGGGATTTTACCAGAATGATCTGGGGGGAGGGGTGAAGTTTGTGCTGAACTTATAAGCCAGTAGATTCATTATGTTACCCTGATCAGTGTATGTGGAACGGTTCACCACCAGTTCAGCACAGTTTTGTGTGTAACTTCTAAGGTTCTGGACTCAGCTGAAGAAGGCCTTCTAATTGTCCTTAGCCTACAAGACTATTCTGACCTTATAGTTGGCATTATATGCCCTGTTAAAGTAGGATCCAGCCAATAGGGTTCGGTTTTAGTGTTTGTCTTGGGTTTATTTGTGGTAGGTATGACAGGTTCTCTGCAGCCATTAACATTTGCATAGTGGCTGTGTGAATAATTCTGGATAGGTAGGTGTGGTCTCAGGGTTGGAATGAGCCTTGAATTTTGACAAACTGTCACTTAATATGATGTAGTCTGCCTATGAGTAGTTCCTATTTGTTACTAGTTTAGCTGGATTTTTTGAGATGATTTTTACTTTAAATGAGACAGCTTTGTGATCAGATCTCACTAGCAAGGATGTGACAAAGCGAGGAGTGCAATGTTGTCCCATGTTGGTAAGTACCAGATCCAGTATATCTGATCCTCTGCTTGGAGCCTGTGCTATCTGTTCCAGGGTGTTTGTGTTAATAAAGTGTGGGAAGCATTGTGCTTATGAGTTTAAGGCAGTGTACAGTGTACGTTTCCCAGTATGTAGAGGGGTAGTTAATGTCATCCATGAATAAGGTGTTTGGTTGAATGGTGAGCACCTCTAGTAGCTTTATGTATATTACTCTTTTCCTAGCATGAGAAAGCAGCATTAAATATAGATATTATTTTTTTATACATATATAATTATATGTACCCAGGGTTCAGAACAGGATGGAAAGGCTACTAACTTATCAAAGTGATCCATTTTCTTATAAAATAGAAAATAGGCTGGAAATCGAAATACCTTAATAGGACAGAAGGGCGTTTTTCAAGTGAACAAGTAGTGAAATACACTTTGTCAGCAGAATTGTGCATGACTTATTAAATACCTAGTATATACAGAGAGGTGGGAGTAAGGTAAATGTAGGTATTTTTGATGGAAATCAGGTGGCAGTAGGTATTATTAAATGTGTAGTGGTATGCAGGCTATATGTGCTGTAAACAGAGGGATTAGTTGATAAGTATGACATAAGCAAGATAAAAAAAACTAAAGGTTATTGTTATTTTAAGTAGAGTAAAGTGACGTAATTGTGCTAACATGGACTATCCTTGGTCAGAATTAAATATAAATGAACGGATGGATGAAGGACAAATGTCTGCCATACTGCTTTAATGTTCCTTTCCCCATTCTGTTTTGTACATCCTTTGGTATTGTTTTAATGCTACTCTCCCCTTATTTATTCTTGTCTTCTGCTCTAATTTCCAAATTTGTTACTACAGCTTGCTTAGAAACTTTGAACTGTCCCAAACTGTGGATGCCTGCTAAAGGCTGCTCAATAATCTAGGACTGAATATTGGAAAGGAGATAAAAAACTGAAAGTGGGATATTTAGAAAGTGGAAAGAGAAATTACACAGAACTAAATGGAATTGCAAAATTATGTTCAGGAGGAGTGAGGTTTAAGGGAAGGCAAGAACTGAGCGGCTTAAGTAATGCTGACATGAACAATAACTATTAAAAAGAAAGAAAACATGTATGCAATGTATGATGCATACATATGATAAAAGTTGATTTTATGTGTGTCTATGTCTTAAGTGATAATGTCTATGATTAATTTTCCTGAGTATCGACACACGTTTTATCAAGCAGCTGGTGTTTATGCCTAGTGTATTATAAGCAGTAAGTCTCATTTACCACTGCAGTTCCTTTTTTTTTACATAGAGCATTTTTGTTGCCTTGGAGTAGACATATTTCTGATGTATCCAGGATATGAAACTTAAAGCTGTTATGATCTGGGAATCCCATTATGTGTTTCTTCTAGGGTATTATAATGACTTAGAGCATAATGCCTGATACGTGATGTTTGGTCTAAATTTTAAGCTTATTGCCTGCTTTCCCTATGTAGAAACATTTACATTTTCCACACACTGACCCTTATAGACTACACATTCAGTGATGCCATCTCCTCTGTTTCTACTGGCAAATTATTTGTCGGAGTATATGCAAATAAAAGTGGTTCTGGCCACTCTTAATTAAGGCTGCAATATCTGCAGTCAGTGTGCAAGCATTTGTAGTTGCATGTTACCATTTGTGGTGTTTTCTTCTGTTTTTCCCTCAAGGAAGCCCCTAGTGCTCTTTCCTTTTTTCAAAAATGAAATCTGTTGTATGTCCAAGAATGTTTACTGTTTTATTTTATCCTTAACAATAACCCAGCTGGCTGAAATTGTTTTTCTTATTTCTTTATAGTCCTTGGGGAAAGTGAGCACCATGCTTCACTTCCTGGCCTCTGCTTTGGTGTCTGTGTAAGAGTTCCTGTATTCCTTTTGTTCCCTACAAACTGGGTAAAAGTATTTGGTCATCTTTTTCTTTCAGGTGCCTGATGGAGCTGAGGATAACAGAAAGAATTCTTTTCCCATAACCTATGGCAAGAAAATATGTTTGGAGACTGCCAGTTTGAAATAAACTCACCTAATTCCTTAATGACTCATGCTAGTTGCATGCCATGTGTTAATTACACTCCATTTAGTAATCTTGGGGTGCATGCTGGTATTGTGTAGCAATGAGTTTACCCTAGATAGTTTCTGATATAAGTTATTAGTAGTGTCCCTGAGCTTAAATCTTTGAATACTGTTACTTCAAGAAAATGTACTCTTACTTTGTTGTGGCTGGTCGTGAGGTGCAGACCCATTGATGCAATCATAAAAATCTTGTAAAGTTTTTTTGTTGCCTTCACATATGATGAAATTATCATAAATAAAGTATAAGTAGCACTTCATGTGATCCATGACCCTGGAATTGCAAATCCACTAGTTTTCCCATGTCTCCATGTCAGTGTTTTCCATGCTGGGGACCATTGCTGTCCCACGGCTATTCCAACGGTTTGTTTGCAATGTGGTTGGTTAAAACTGAAATAGTTGTTACCTAGGAGTGTGTCCAGAACCATGGAGAGCAGTTCTGCTTCTTTAGGTAATGCCTCCCTGTCCTTTAGGTATGCATTCACTATAGCTTGTTTACAAAAATTGTGTAGTAGCAATGTATAGAGTGCTTCAACTTCATTGGTCAGTAAGATGGAATCCTTGGTGACCCTGGTATCTTTGATCATCCTCAAAAAAATCAACAGGGGGATTCAATAAAGCCTACACTATAATTTTTCACTGCATGCACATCGCAGACAGTTTTAGATTCAGAAGTTCTGTGTAGTGGCTTGCACCACTATGCAAAGAAGGTATGAATTGCATGCTACTCAGCCAATCCAACATGGTGGAGCTATTGAACAAGCTTTAAATTATCCGTGTAGACTCTGTCCTGGTTTTTCCTGTGAATTCTAAAACTTTTGGAATACAGCCATGAAAATGAGTCTACATGGACAGAATGTTAGTGGCTGCTGCTGCTTTAATTCATTTGTATGTGCCACAGGCTGAAGCAAATGCTGCTGCTGCTAATACACCTAGGCTGAGAAGGAGAAGAGTTTTTAGGCCCTATTTAACTTTTCACAACCTACATGATATGAAAATTGTAGAGCACTACAGGGTGGACAAGGACACACTACATGAACTCTGTGACCTCTGCCTTTGTAAACTCAGAGCCAGAGCCAACTGATGGGAACCCGTAACAGTGGAGACAAAGGTGCGTGTTCCCCTTAGTATGTTAGCTACCGGTACCTTTCAGAGAGCAACTTAGGACATGCTGGGGGTGTCACAGGCATCAGCATTCAGGCTCCTCCACCAATTCTTGAATGCTATGCTCCAACATGCCAGTGACCGCATATATTTTCTCCATAGTTCTGAGGACAGGGCCTGAAATATGCAGGAGTTCTACTGTGTAGCAAACTACCCTGAGGTACTGGGTGCCATAGACTGCACACATACAGAAATGAAGGCACCACCCAAGGAACAGGGTAGGGTCTACTTAAACAGAAAAGACTACCATTCTATCAACTGCCACATTGTGTGCAATGCCAAGGGAATAATCTTGAATGTGTGTGCTGGCAACCCTGGAAGTTACCACAACTCACATATCTGGCACACCTCTCAGCTGTACCAAATGTTTGCTAGGGGGATATCCCAAAGGGCATTTACTGGGGGTTGCAGGCTGTGCACTGGAACCATGGCTGATGACACCCATCAGAAATGCACACACACTCATGGAAGAATGCCATAATGAGGCACACGCTCAAACCAGTAATATCATAGATCGTGTGTTTGGGCTACTGAAGTCCCAGTTCCAGTGCCTAGATAATTCTGGGGGAGCCCTGCAGTACAATTCATGGACATGTACAGAAATATTCACAGTATGTGCCATGCTACACCACATAATCCTGAGGAAACAGCTTCAGCAGGAACAGCAAGAGGAAGGGGCACACATCCCATCATGGTCACCACAGCCACAGGCAGATAAGGAGTCAGAGGTAGAACCACCACCTGCTGTGGGTGTAGGCAGATGTAAGCGTGCTCAGTATGCCCTTGCATTGGCTAAGAGACAACACATAGCACACTCACTCACCACCTAGGGGCCTAAAACCTTCCTCCTTCTCACTTACGTATAACAACATTTATGCCAGGCAACTTGCACAACCTTTACCTCCCCATGTATTGGCTGTGTAATGCTTGCATCAGACAGAGTTAGCCCTGAACTAAAATTGTGGCAAATTCTGCATTTACAAAGTAAGTCTTGAACCTGGAGTGCATTGCTTAATAAAATGAATGTGTGGCGTATCCTTGTATTTCATTACTTGGTCCAGTAAGCAAGTAAAAGGTGGGAGATTTGTAAAGAAGGTACCTTAACATGTGACAGCAGAGACCTATTTGACTTATATGTGTCCATTATTAAGTAGTAGGCCTCAGGCTTCAAAGACTCACACAGTCATACCTCTCAAAGGTACTGATGATCATTGCATGCCCTCAGTTTAGCACCATACGTTTGCACTGGAAAATTATTAAAGAGGGAAGTTAGAAAGTGATGATACACATTGCAGTTTCTGACTTCACAATCCTCACAAGATCATTCAATATAAGGGTGGGACATTTTAATGCTATGAACTGTCTGACTTTCCAAGGCCAATATATGTCAAAGCTACAGTTAACAGTTCAACACCATAAATGCAGATATACTAAGCACAAAGTTAGCTATGCATCCCAGAGCATCAGACACAAAGCTTATGCATCCCTGAATTCAAAAGATAGAAGACAGGGATATGGCACAGTTATCATCACTTACAGAATGTGTTGGGGGAGGGCAGGAAGCCTAGGCTGACATAAAATGTCTGTGAGTGTGTTTAAGAAAGAAAAGCAGACAGACAGTTGGATACACCAACAAATGGCCAGGGAGACAAAATGAGTAACTGTTGTGTGTGTGTGTGTCTGTAGGGGTCCTCCAAGTAAAATTGGTGTGTGAGTATCTGTATGAACATAGCTAAGCACTGAGCTGGCACTATGTCTTGGTATGTTGGACAGGTATGAGCCATACATGGTAGAGGTTACACTTCATTGTTTTCATCCCTGACCACAAGAACTAGCTCTGCCAGGAGTTGCACTGGCATGTCCATACTCATGGTCAGATGCAGTGCTGCTACCTGAACATGACTGATGTCTGTTGGAAGAGCTTCCTTCATGGGGATAGCCAGGAGCATGACCCCATGGCATGACACATCTTGGTATGGACAGCACACTCACTGATAGAGCAGTGGAAGTACTGCCACTCTCAGAGCATGATCGGAAATGGCCACATTGGCTGACAGCAGATGATTTGGCTGACCGATGCCCATGTAGATGCCATTTCCCCTCCCATCAGACATTCCATAACACACACTGCTCATTCTAACTTGCCATTCATTTGGTCCATTGAATTGGCAACATAATGGAGGCAGTCACACATGTCAGCCTGTGCCACATCTACAATCATGAGAATTTGTCTGGAGCATGTATGGGACCATGCCTGTGCCTCCTTGATGACCCTAAACATATGTTGAGTGTCACAGGAAGAGACACCAGCATCAAGTGGAGGAGGGGCAGAAGGCCTCTCCAAGTACCCCTATCAACCCTGCTGCATAGCACCTCACCCACACTTTGGGTACGGCCAGACTCAACAGGCACTGAAGCCACAGTAACCACATTTTCCTGATCAATGGCTTCGTCCTCCAATGGTCCAATATCTGTCGCCTCATTGGAATTTGTAGGAGTAGGCCTACTGGCTGTGTCCAGTGGAATTTAATGGAATGGCTGTATGTCAACTTCAGTGTCAGATTCAACCTCTGCACCCCCTGACTGTGCCTCAGTTTGGCCACCATCATCATTACAGTCTGCTCATACACTGACATCAGGTGGCAGAGGGCCCACATTCCCACTGTCATGATCACCTGTAACAAAAAGCAACAAACACAATAATACATTAATACCTACACTACTATACTGCACTATATGCTAAAAAAAGTAACAGTGAAGCCACTATTGTAGACAGTACAGCAATACACACAGCAGGCCTAACATCAACAGCACATACTAAAATATTTCTTTAAATTGCTCAACATTACTAATATAAAAATGTTTGGCTTACCATCTGCAGAAGAGATTTTCCTTTAACTCCAGATAGTCCTGGAAGAAGTTAGGCAGGAGGTAAGAGGAACATCATCACAATTAAAAGTAACATGGGGGTAATTCTTTTATCCCTTTAAATGTCCATTAAATATACTTTCAACAAGAATGTGGCTGTCAACTCAAACCTAAGCTAATAACTTTAGCAATCTTTAATCCCCCCCCAAAAATACACGTGACACAGAAGTAACATATTGATTTCAGTTGTTTTGCTATACAACAGTATTCAGTTGTTGAGATGCTAAAGGTTACCTGGAAGCTTCTCCTGGGACATGCTTACTGTTTCTGACACTGTTGTTCCCATATCCAGGACATGCTGTACTGCACTCTCCTGTAAGCTATCTGCATCCCTGATATTGGTCAGGAGCTCTTCACTTGGTGTTAGTGGTGGTTCCCTAGCAGGCCCTTCCCTGGTCCCCATCTGGTCACCTACAGCTGTTCTCCTCCCTGCAGATGTGGCCATCCTGTGATGCACCTGCTCATATGCCCTGCTGTGCCCACCCACGACATTCATATCAGCAACTATCTGTTGACAAATTTGCATCCTACGTGCCATATCTCCCCATCCCCTTTCCAGCAGAAAAGTGCCATGTTGCTTAAAGGTATCCACTATGACCTGGTTTTCAGCATCAGTGAAGGGGGGAGAGTCTCTAAGGATTGACATGCTTGGGTGGCATACTCCTAGGTATCCTAAAAGACAAGAAAAGGATAACACACATAAGTATCACATAAGTACTGAAAAATTAATTCCGGATACAAAAGAAAAGGGAGCCATTCAGTATTTCCCTCTGTGGAAACATAAGGCAGTCTACAGATGTGCAATATGAACAACAGGCAGGATGCAAAACAAGGAGAGTAACAAGATAAACATATTCTTGTTTGTGTCATAACAATAACTCACCTTTGCCCCCCTTAAAGAACAGTAAAATGACACATTTTGCTAACAAACCATCTTTGAAATGCTAAAAGTGCTATTGAAGGAATTACCTCTGAAACATTTGTAGATATTTATCACACAGCATTCCATTTTCATGTATTGGTAATAATGTATACCTCTGAAATGACTTGGCAAACATATCCATGCCATCAGTACACTTCTAATTAATGCATACAGATAAAAATATAAAAAAGTTTTTGCTTCATATTTTTCTTAAATACATTCCAGCATATGCAATATGTACCTGACCAAATGGAAGCATACCTTCTGATGTTCAAAACTTCTCTGTACAGATATATCCTGAAGAAATAGCATTATCTGCAGTCTTCCCAACTTAAACAAGCCTCCTCACCATAAGTTTGTCTAGCTACACAATTGCCATTTTATATGGTATAGATTCAGGGCTGTCAGCACAGTGAAGATGCAAATGAGGTGTGAACTCATTAGAATTGCTGAATCCCCAAAAAATGGATACATGTAGGAGATGTAAACATAATGCAGGGACTCCCTCAGTGTTTGCTGTTAATGGATTGCAACTGTGAATGATTAGTGGTTGGGAGAAAGAAAACACAACAGCAATGCAGGCTGTCTTCCTTCCACTGGGTATGTCAGGTTAGATCTACAAAGTGTCAGATGTAAGGTTGGAAATGTAAGCAAGTAGCACATAAGTCACATATTGTGTTTCTTAACATCCAACCTGCTCTTCATTTTTTGGCAACTGCATATGATATTATTTCTACTTAATATCCTCACACATTTTAAGGTCAGTGATGTAGAATGGCTTATAAACTGCAAGTCTGAGATTCAGGTAAATGAAGAATGGCCATCAAACACAGAAATGTAAGACAGAGCTGTATATTTGCAAGCAATAATCATGACAGGCTGCCTGATCACTAAGTGCACTACATTCAAAACTAATAAATTCACAAATAACAGTTGTATGGTTTGTTATCACTGTAGATGCTGTTGCAGTTGTTTGTGTGCAGACTGAATTCAGTTTCTTTGCTGAGAAGCTGTTTGTGTGGCAAAGATGGATAAGGCACACATCCTGTATTCTGAAGGTGCATTAGAGTGAGAGTTCAAATCCAGACTTATTTAGAAATATGGAAAATGAAGAAATTGTAGAACAAACTGCAAGAAGGTTCACAAAAAACAGCAACCAAGGAGAACAGTCCACTCTCATTTATTAAGAACTTTTCATACTTCTTAATATTGAGAACTTCTTCAGCTGTACATATACACAGTTACTATTTAAAACAAATGGGTGTGTAGTCACATGACATACAACCAGCCAATAACATTTTTCCTTCCCTCACCAAAGGCAAAGTTAAAATTAACCCTTTCGTTCACCTTTTAATATTTAAAACATACAAGTGATACTTGCATTCATTAAAGTACATTTCTATAATAAGAGTTTTGTGTGTGTGTGTGTGTGTGTGTGTGTGTGTGTGTGTGTGTGTGTGTGTGTGTGTGTGTGTGTGTGCTGTTGCTTGACATTACACATAGCATTTTACACCAGCATGTAGGACACTGTTATAGTCTTCTCAACAGACAATTATTCCATTTCAGAATCAAACTCTTCTCCTTGTGTCTGTAAGGGAAACACCTTAATCATTAAGCCAACCCCCAGCCCAAGTTTCCTCCTCTTTGCATAGAAGAGGATGGTTATGATCCATCAATCCTATGGGCTCAGTATACTTCTGCTGTAACACTCTGTGAATTCCCTTAACAAGAAGATAGACAGGCCTTCTCAGACTTCTGTAAACATGGTAGACCATTATAGTCAAGGTCTAGGTCTCACAGCACATGTTGACCAGCCTTTAAGATTTAGACATTGATCAATCCACCTTATCAAAGAAATTATAACTAAAAGGAAAAAAAAGTCGAGAAAGTGTGTATCCTTGCCTTGTGCCTCTTTTAAGTGAAACCCCCTTAAAAAATGACCAACTGGCAAAACTGCAGGTTGTAGGTTGCCAATATAGTGATATGACAGCAGTAATAAAAGTTGAAGGAAAGTTATAAACCACCAAAACATCCCCCACACATATACATGGGTAGACATTCCTTTTCTACAGCTGCATAAAATTCCTCCCTAGGTTGGAGCCTATGACTGAGATAAACCACTGGGTGCTCTTTTCCCTCTAAAGAAATCTGGCTAAGTATAGCCCCACCCCATGGTTTGAAGCATCCACCTGCACAACAAATTATTTGCTGCAATCTGGACCGGCTAACACAGGGGGTCCTCCCAAAGCACCTTTAATCTTCTGGAATACCTGCTCACATGCTTGGGTCCACACTACCTTATCTGGCCTATTTTACCTTGTCAGGTCTGTGAGGGGAACAGCTATGGTACTATAACTGGGGACAAACTTCATGTAGTATCCTGCTGTCCCTAAGAATGCCCTCACCTGCTTTTTGTTAACAGGTGGAGGCTGTGACTGAATGGCTTCCGTTTTGGCAGGTTCTGGCCTGATCTTATCACTCCCCACTCTGTGCCCTAGGTAGGAGACCTCTGCCATACCCACTTGACATTTTCTGTGCTTAATGGTTAACCCTGCCCTCTGTAGTCAGCGCAGCATCTCCCTAACATGCTGAAGGTGCTCTTGCCAGGAATGGCTGTAGATGGTAATATCATCTAGGTAAGCAAGGGCAAAATCTCCTGCACCTGCTAGGATATGATCTACCACCCTCTGGAATGTTGCTATGGCATTTTTCATCCCAAAGGGCATCTTTGTGAACTCATACAAGCCAAAATGAGTCACAAAGGCTGACCTCTTCCTACCACTGGGAGTCAAGGACACCTGCCAGTAACCCTTAGTAAGATCAGTGGTGGTATGATACTTAGCCCCACCAAGCTGCTCTAGGGCTTCATCTGTCCTAGGCATGGGGTAAGCATCTGACTCTGCATAACTATTTAATTTCCTGTAGTCCATACAGAACCTGGTGCTGTCATCCATTTTTGGTACCAGCACCACTGGCGAGGCCCAGGGACTGCTGGACTCCTGAATTACTCCTAATTCCAACACTTCCTGTATATCCTCCCTCAGAGTCTGTTTGACTCTGTCAGGCACCCTATAAGTGGCCTGCTTAATAGGCCTTTGGGGTCCTGTATCCACATGGTGCTGCACCAGGTGGGTGCACCCTGGTTTCCCAGTTAACATGTCCCCAGACTCCTCTAACCATGCTCAGATTTCTCTGAACTGGGTAGGAGATAGCTGCTGGGACATTGCTTCCCCTTCCACTGAGGTGTCAGTCTGAGCCTCACTGAGGATATCAGTCAACAGATCTCCCTCAGACTCCTGCAATTCACTGCAAATACTCAGCACAAGGGCCTCCCTATCATGGTAAAGTTTCATAATGTTAACATGATACAGTTTGTGTCCCTGCCTCCTGCCAACAGTTCTACCATGTACTTAACATCACTGACCTTCCTTACCACCTTGTAGGGTCCCTCCTAAGCTGCCTGCAGCTTGTTGTTTCTGACAGGAATGAGAACCTTTACCTGCTGCCTTACAGCATACTCTCTAGCTCAAGCATTCTTGTCATACCAGACCGTTTTTTGCAGATGGAATTCTTCCAGGTTCTCTTGTGCCAAGCCCATGAGTTCCCTGAGCCTTGTCTTGAGGTTTAGGACATATGCTACAACAGACTCCTTGTGGGATTCACTCTTACCCTCCTACACATCTTGGATTAAATCTAGAGGCCCCCTCACCCTATGCCCATACAGCAAATCAAAGGGTAAAAAATCTGTGGATTCCTGGGATAACTCTCTGCAAGCAAACAACAGATGGGGCATATATTTGCCCCACACCCTCTTAAACTGGTCTGCAAATGTCCATTGCATGGTCTTGAGAGGCCATTAGTCTAGGGATGGTAGGGGGTGATATTTAGGTGCTTCATCCCATAGTACTTTCACAGACAAGTCAACAGGTCTGACATGAAATTGGCACTTGTGTTAGTATTTTTTTGGGAAACCTAACCTGCTGAAAATCTCTAACAAAGCATTTGCCATCTTTTCTGCCTTAATGGAGGACAGAGCAACTGCCTCATGGTATCTGGTAACATAATCTACTTCCACTAGGATATATTTTTTCCCTGTGGAACTTGGGGTACTCAGAGGCCCCACAATATCCATAGCTACTCTCTGAAATGGTTCCTCAATCACAGGTAAAGACATCAAAGGAGCTTTCCCCTTGTCTCCTGCCTTACCTACCTTTTGGCACTGTTCACAGGTCCTGCAGTACCCTGTTACATCTCTGGAAATCTGAGGCCAATAGAAGTTATGCATAATACATCTCTTTGTATGTTTTATGCCAATATGACCTGCAAAGGGAATATCATGGGCTATGGCTAGAAGTGCCAGACAGGAGTTTCTGGGCACTAGCAACTGATGTATTCTCTCACCCTCTAGCCCTCCCTTAGGGATCCGCTATCTATATAGTAACCCTTTGTCCTAGTATACAGATTCCCCCTTCTCTTGAGAATCAGGTGCCTCACTAGCTACCTCCCGCAGGCCCTACTCACCTCTGCCCTTCCAGTCTTCCCTTCCAAGGGGAACATCCCTACAAGCGCAGCTGCTTCACGTATAGTAGTCTCAATGCAGGGGTCTCAGCAGTCCTGGCTACAGGTGTGCAGTTTGTCTGGGTCTCCCCAAGGCTACCAGTCCCACATGCTTGTCTCCAAGTCTGACTGCATGTAACTGCATGCACACACAGTACTGCATTATCAGAATCATTCCCTATCAGGGCATCTGCAGGGATATCCTCAAATACACCAACTTGCTGGCTTCCTTTTCCACCCTTCCAGTCAAGGTGAAACCAGCCAAATGTATTTGGAATGGGGTCCCTCCTAAAGTTTTGACTGGAGTAGACTGCCCAGGCAAGTACTGCTCCTCTGCAACCATTGCAGGCTTCACAATGGTTATGTCAGAAGCTGTCTCTCTCTCTCTCTTTGTAATGGTCTCTTTGCCATTCAGTAAGCAAGGATATAACCTCTTGTGGTAATTTGATACCCTTCTTGTCTCAAGAAAACGTACTGTTGGCATTTTGTCATTCCCACTTACTGGCTCTCCCACCTTTTGTTGCCTCCATGGACATCTGTATGCTACATGGCCCCACTGGTTGTATTTAAAACATTTAACTCTAGGTCCTGGACATGTACCTGGATAGTGGCTTCCCCTGCTACTGGCAGATTCTGTTGGAGCAGTCTGGGCTGCTCACCATGGGTTCCCTTAGACCCATGAGTAGCACTGCATGTCCCTTTCCTGTGCAGTGATGCCCTGATTACCCTGCTTGCTTGCCTAGCAAGCAGGGCATCACTGGGTGTCCCTTGCCTGTGCAGTGATGCCCTGCTTGCTAGGCATAGGTCTCCCTTCTTCCTCGGCTCATCTACAGTAAGGCATTGTCTATCAGCTAACCAGATTCTCATGTCCTCAGGCAAAGTGCTAAGGGCTTGTTCCCTCACCAAAATGTCTGCCAGTCCTTCAAAAGAAGTGACCTGACATCCACTCACCCATCTATGAAAATAAGTACTTAGCTTATCACCATATTCACACAACTTTCATCTGTCTGGCGTCTACGTTCACAAAAGTTTTTCCTATAAGCATCAGATGTTAAGCTATATAAATATACCTGTTTATCTACAGTTATTATTGATTTTGCAGTTATACAATTTTGGAGGAGGCAGAGACAAAAAGCAGACAAATAGTTGTTTTTCAAAATGGATGATCTGTGCTGTCTGACTTGTAAAGCTGTTTGACCCCTACAACTGATGATAGGGATGAGGTCAGTGGTACATATACTGTTTCAAACATCACAGTCTTGGATGAGAATATTGTTCTGGTCTCCACTGGATCCATTTTCACTAATGGAAAGGGAGAGCAATCTACTCTTGAAACACTCTATTGACTTAAAAGGATCTCAGTTGAGTCGGCTAGTGTATGGCTGTCCAAAAAGTGAAAGCATCGCGCGGTGTGTCAAAGTTAAAACAGTTCCCCTGCCATTCAATGCTTAAAATATAATGGAATTTAAGCTGGATAGTAATGTGATGCTGATGGCAAAATGATCTAATAGTTGTAAGGTCCTTACAATGTGCCATTGTGCGAACATAGTTCTGAAATAAATGGACGTTACACTACTCATGCAAACTCCTCATGAGTTTACTTAGGATCTTCTTCAGCATGAAATTTAAAATTTTCATAATAATTTGCAAGAAGATTGTCCGGATTTAGGAGGGTATTTAAGGACTGGAGCACTCATTCTAATGTGACTGGGAGGGAACACATAAAACTTCAGGCAATTTAGTTTGGAGGAAGGGAAGAAAATCTTTACCCATGGACTCTGCTAAACCTACTAGTTCATGTTACTGTATCTGGAGTGATCCTTCAGATCTTCAGTATTGTCCCTTAATTTCTGTTTTATTTGCATAATATTCATTCTGTTGTATGATCACTTGATTCAATTGCATGTGCTGGCTGTTTGCAAAAATCATCACAAACAATTTCACCTTGACTGATAGTTGATTAATTTCTTCATGGTTGCATATAGATATGTATTTCATACTAGTGATGTCTTCTAATACTTTAAACACTAAATCAGTTAGGACTGATTTAGGACATCTACAAAAACTTCAGTAGAGTGTACTGCAAAGTCCTTAATGATATCTGATGCCTCCATATTACAGTTTTAACACATACCCTCTAGACAAAGTTTAATTAAATATTAATAATACAATAAGGACTTCAGTGTACTACAAAAAGAAAAAAATTAATAGTATCTGTTTAGAGCTCAATAAACATGTTATCACCATGTTTAAAGGTGGGTTAACAAACTCTTGAATTTTATTTAAAAAATCTGCATATGAAACAAATTTTTTAAACATTAGGCAGCTATGGCAGCTATTACATGCAGGCATCTTTAATTTAAGAAGAGTTGTCTTTTGCCATAAACTTGCAACATATATAATGAATGACATTCATGTCAAGAGAAAGTCGATACTATTTTTTAGACCATGGCTCTTTCTAGCTCTTCATGACCTTTATTATAAAAGTTTATCATTTATAAAAATATTGTCAGGTAAAATATCGTTACCAGATTGGTCATTACTCACTTGTCATGAACCCTAGCTCAGCGTCATCACTGTTTGCATTATTAAAAATTGTAGGCCGTAAACAGTATGGCTTTGGACTATATGAGGAAGAGTGTCTGATATGGTTCACTTGCTTTAGTAAAATGAATCGTCCTTCTGACAACTACAATAGCTAACTAAAACAATTTGGTTAAGAAGATGCTGATTAAGGGCTTTGACCTTGGTGCCAAGTGCCGACTGACTGGTTAAAGGGACGGCAGTGGGACAGCTGAAGAAATTATCTGTTAAAAGCATTAAGCAGTAGGTATTTTTTAATGTAAACAGACCAAATGAGCTACACTTATGTACATAAAGTGTGATTTTGGCAATTATTGCATCTAGACAGAAAAAAATGGCATTTTGTTTTATATTAGTATTAGAAAGTGGAGAAAGTAAACAATCTATATAGGTTTCTTTGTCATATTATGCATACTTGGGAGTCATGGTTGGGTTTTAGAAAGGGCTATCAAAAGTGGCAAGTCTTGTTATGGGCTGTAAACCACTTGCAGTAGCCCTTACGAATTGACTGATAGGTGCATTTCGTTATTCTACATTGTTAGTAGAATCTCCATGGCTGTGCTAAATGCAAATGAGACATTCCAAGCAAGTAGCCTATGCTAATTAGCCACATAATCTTCCCTGGAAATGATTCTGCTTACAGTATTTATACAGCCAAGGGATTGGCCATGTAAATTAGCATGGCTAGCTGTGTCAATTAGCTCAGCAAAAATGCTGCAATCCCCAAATGTAGTCAAGGGGGACAACAGATCAAACGTAATATCTGGAAATGTTTGTCAAAATACTGACAAAATGCTTTTTGCAGACAGACAGACAAGCCCCACTGTGTCATCATATCCCCATACTTTTATCTTCTTCTTTTAAGGTCCCACTACTTGAGAGACAGTACTCCTTCAGTTTCTGTTTTAGTTATACATTTGACCAACTATAAAATAAGACTGCATGCTTTACAAATGTCAATGAGAACTGACATATAAGTTTAATCAACACAGCTTCATTTAGTCAAATGGAAGTAATGAATCTACCTTAGTTGTCTATATTGCTGGTGCAGGGTTTAATTTCTTAAACACTCCTTTGCCTTCTGTGTGAGCCAGAACAAGCCACTTACCTGGCAGTGCTTAGGGGCAAATTGGAATTTGGACTAGGTTCTTCACTGTACTAGTCCTCTACCTTATTTTGCCATTTAGGAATACTGAATTCCTTATATGAGTGTCATATGTTCAGTTCCCTACTCATTCATCAATATTTTTCTTAATCCAATTATTACTCTTGGACACACATGCAATATGGAATATTCTATATACATGGAATTAAGTGAGCTATGTACATCCCTTTTATGTGTCTTATTTGACTAAACAACAAAGTTAGCTTCCTGGTTCTGACTGTTCTTGTACTAGAGTAAATCTCTTAATCAAAACTTGTATGATCCTATATCTGAATAAAAACGGTCTCCAAAAGGATCTAAGTTGAATGATAAAATTTACACTTAAAAAATAATATATTTTAATTATTCCGATCAAAACACTTAATTAGGTGTTTCTCTTAGTCCACCCTTCTATGGTTCAAAGGCTACCTATCCAATAGGTATCAGTCAGTAAAATGGCACTCCACTCTCTCTCCATACCTCCTAGTCACCACCGGTGTACCACAAGGCTCTGTCCTTGGTTCCCCCTCTTTAATATTCTCACCAACACCCACAACACAACTACACAACAGACATTCCTAATACAGTATGCATATGACTCCACGTTCATTTACACATCTGACAACATGGTCATACCTCCAACAAAATATTCAAGAAGCTTTAATACCCAGTGAAACATGGCTTTGTAACTCACACCTCATGCTCACCCCACTAAAAAAAGAACTACTACTTTTTCCTCAAATCCATCTGTCACAAAAAAACAAATTTAAAGTCCTCTCTGTTGATAATGCAACCATTGAAGTCGCTTCTCATAGTAAATTATTAGGAATGATAATGGATGTTAATCTTAAATTTGACCTGCATATACAAAATTGCATAAGAAAATCTCATAAAAAACTAGGGATGCTTTTCAGAGCCAAAAATTTTACCACCAACACAACTGAAACTACACTTGTCGCTACTTATCTCTTCCCCACACTTCTTTATGGTACTTCTATTCTTACTAACTTTCCAGGCATTGCAAAAATCAAAACTTGAATAATGCTATAACAAAGTTGCTAAATTTGCAGCAAATACCCCTTTCAGAACCAATCACAATATAGCACTAACAAGCCAAAATTGGTAGAACTACCCCATCAACTAACATATACACAGCTTCTTACCACCTATAAAATTATTCAGCATCCATCTGCTTGTCCATCACTAAATATCATTCTGTACAACTATGTTCCCAGCTGATCATTACAATCCAAAGAATAAAACCTCCTGTCTGTCCACAAACCTATCAGATCTTCTTCTTCTTCTTTCAGCTTTTTCCCAGTTAGGGGAACAGTGGATCACCTCTCTGCTCATGATTGGCAGTGGGGTTTTACAGTGTCGAGTTGCCAGCCTGGTGCCCAACCTTCCACAGAAGGCACACACACGCACACACTCACACCTAGGGCCAATTTAGAGTGTCCAATCCACCTACAGCATGTCTTTGGGATGTGGGAGGAAACCGGAGCACCCGGAGGAAACCCACGCGACCACAGGGAGGACATACAGACTCTGCACAGAAGGTACCCTAGCCAAGGATCGAACCAGAGAACCTCTTGGTGTGAGGCAACAGACCCATCAGATCTAATGGGCATTATTTACATTGTACCATGTTGCTAAACCTGGAACCCCTAACCTGTATCCATCAGGTCTATACCCTCAATCCCATCCTTCAAAACCACTCTGAAAGGATTCCTAGCCAAAAGGTGGTTCTTTTCTTGCTCAACACCAGGATAAACAATATCTGTAAATGTGAACAAGTACCTATTCATACCTCATACTTCCTTACTCTCCCTTCGTCACTCACTTCTTTACTTCTATCAATTTTCCTACCCTGGCTTTCTCAATAAATATACCATAAGCCTACTTTTTTCTTACTTCATATTGCATTTCCTGTTTGCATTATACTAACTTACCTTTAGTTTCTCTCTAAACTGGATAAAAGTTCTGTAAATATTAATTCATTTTCATATAACCTGCATCTGTTTTAACCAATGTTTTCATATTATGTATAGTTTGGTATTATTCTTTAAACTATAGATGTTTTTGTATTATTTTTGAAGATTGTAAAATTATTGTTCTTAAAATGTTTTGTAATACTTTGAAACTTTTCTCTCTGGGCTTCCCATGAAAATGGGTTCCTACCCAGTTGGACTTTCCCAGGAATCAAATATCAGTAAGTAAATAAATAAATGAAAAATAATTATATTCAGTTATAGGTCTAACAAATATCATATGCATTTCAGCTAACTTATTTTGATCCCATGGAAATACTTTTTTAATAGTATGTCAGCTTATTTCATGGCTTTATTTTTATAGCATTAGTAGGTATGCAAACTGTAATGTCTGCACTAAAAGTAATTCCCAGATCTTATTTATTTATTTATTTCATCTTTCTTTACCAGGTAGTGTCCGTCTGGGTCAAAGGCCTGTTTTCACTGGAGACCGGGGGAGAAAAGCTCCAGGAAAACAATTGTAATATAAGGGCTCACCTTATGACTCAATATAGCATTGCAGTTGGATATATGTGGCAAAATATTGATAACAATAGCTAAGTCTAAATACATTACTTGCACTGCAATCCCTAGAGCACTGGCGAAGGTTACATAATCATCAAACGCCAGCAAATTAATCAATGTAGACCTAACTTTTAAAAATCAATGTTGAAAAATATCAGTATTTAAAGCATAACCATTAGTATTTGTAATAGCATATAAAGTAATGCCAGTCTAAACATTTACCTGACAGAGAGGTTAGACTTAATGGTCTGTAATGTTTTAACTTCAGTGCTCCCTTGTATATTGGAGTAACACTAGATGCTTTCATTGTACTTAAACCACTCCCTGTATTTTTAACACTTTATTGAATATATGAAGCAATATTGGTTACAGATATCATAGTTTTTGTAAAATATGTGCAGGAATACATTTTAGAACATCTCACTGTAACACTTGTCACCTGTTTCTTCATTATCTGTGTTGTTATTTGAGGACAGCTTATTCTTTAAATATATTTTTCACAGTCAGTGGAAATCTTAATGTTTTTACTTATATTATACTTGTAAAATACTTGTTTAATACATAACTAGATTGATTAGGTTTATCTAATAGAATGTTATCTACCCTCTAGTAGTGGTCCATACTGTGGTTACTCAGTGAATCGAAATGTATACACTTCTAATAATTCTCCTTATTTCCAATGCCACAGGCCAATCCATTATCATACCTGGCCTTTTCATTTTAACTTCTGTCTGTGGACACTACAATTTCATATTTAACTTTGTGTTATTCCTACGGGTTGGATACCTCTTATATGTTTGTAATACTGGCTTTTTCTTCATCTACAGAGCATTTAATCTATTACTCCTCCAACATGGTAGATTCACTGTTTTTCTGCTTAGACTTCTGAATACTGTAGCAGAGTCTAGCTCAATGAATGATACATTTTGTGTAGTTTTCCATAACCAAGAGAAGAGCCTCATTGTTCCAAAAACATATTTCTACCTTATTTTACTTAATTGATCCTTAATATGGGAATCATTTATTTCTCAAAATGTTACTTTTGATTGTTCTCCACGCTATAGCTACATGACTAATTACGAAAATCGGTTTATTCTGACTGAAAGTTTGCCATGGTATGACATTGAAATTTCAAATTCTTGTGAGAGAGCATTAGTTGTTAATCTGTCCAGTATTTTATTTTAATGTGTAGATTTATAGATAATATATCTAAGAATTCTTGAGTGAGTGGTACAGATGAACTACCCTGGCAGGGGCTAGCCACCTGGCAGTGTGAACCTTGGCTCAAGATGATTGTCATTGTTAAAGTGACACCCTGGCCTAATGTGCAAAATGGGAAAAATGGGTTGAGAATGGATGGATGGCTGGATCTAAGAATTCTTGACAGCAACAATAAGAGACATAACATTTCACCCAGTCTATTTTAGGGTAGTTGAAATTACCCAGAAGTACTGTGGGACATGATACAGTACATGACTTAGCTTGTCTTATAGTGCTTATTAATGTACATCAGAGGACTTCTATAACAGACTGTTAAAGATACAGTAGCTAATAACTAACCTTTATATTAAATATTTCAACTACTAAAATATCTAACTGGATATCTTTCAAAACTATATAAGAATTGATAAATTCATAAATTAGTAACAATAATTCACCTCCCTGTTGCTTTTGTGTCAAGCACTCAATTTGATTTTTCTATGCAGGCACCACAAGAATCCCTAACTTGAGCTATCACAGCAGCCATATAATTATTCATCACCGCTATTCTCTGCAACGTCTGACATTTTTTGCCAATACTCCTGCATTAATGTCCCTTTATAGTACAGTTAGATCCTGTGTCTCTTCTGCTTTCTTCATTAGCATTTATTCAAAAAAAAAAAAAAGAGGAATCATTACTTCCCTTATTTTGCTGCCAACAAAATTAGCACCATGACAGATAGGATGTAAATCATCTTTATAAAAGAACACTCATAAAAATACTTTCTTCACAGTAAATCACCAACTTGAGAGAGTATACGGTGCACAAGTAAGTTATGTATTAAACTTTAAAGCATTAGTGCATGTGTTGTCATTCTGTTGCATAGCTGGTGTATCTCTTAGGTTCATAGGCTCATTGGTGTTTACTAGGCTAACAACCATAAGGGCCTTTTTTAAGCCTAGCCATACATCCCAAATTTCTGACAAGTTCTGGTACCCTTGATAAGTGTAAGTAGGGGCTTGGGAGATGAACCATTTACACGCTGCCTGTGTCCATTAGAGACATAGGTGCCAAAAACAGAGATGAATTTCCTGTTCCCCATCCTATTGTCCAAGTTACACTTAAATTGGGTTGGGGAACTCTCCTTCACATGGTTGGGAAGCATATTCCAGAGATGGGGTAGTCTCTGGGATACATACCTGTCTCTCCAGCAGGTCCTATTTATATCACAGGCAAGGTTTAAGTCTTTAGAATGGGTAATTCTGGTGCTGTTTGTTTTGTGTATATACAGGACGTCCATCAAAGTGGGATCTGACAATGACCTGTATACCAGGCATAGATATCCCCTCAACAGCCCTTTGCCGACAGAATACAGGGATAGGGCCTTGAGGCATTCTGCATAGGACATGTTACTTATGCCCTGTATTCTTTTAGTGAGGAACCTCTGTGGACATTCCAGTTGTTGGATGTGCCTGCTTAGGTAAATACCAAAGGGGTCCGTGTACTCAATGATAGGTCTGATGAATGCCGAGTGCAGTGGAACAATGACTTCCTTGGACTTAGATGGCATACCTTTGTTTATAATGAGAACTTCCCAAACAAAAAGAACTTGGTAAAAGAAAAAAACGAGCAGGCTCCAGGAACACAAAAACACTATTTATTAGTGTGAGCGCTTTCATTAGAGAAAATGCTCCAACTTCTTCAGACAAAACCTAAGACAACAAAAAACACTTTATATAGTGTTGAAAACACCAATAAATCAATTAGGCCCCATCCCTAATTGATGTTTACCACATGTATTATGAGTGCATTAACAATATACACTCACTACCTTAAATTGTTCATTAAAAAACAAGTCGTGGGACCATAAAAACATGAATAAGATAGGTTTAGTTAAATATACATAAATAATGTTACTAAAATAATTATTTATCTGTAAGTCCATGATAAAATATTAAATATGCGTGAAAAAAGGAAAGTATAAAGTATAAAACTATTCTATCTAAAAGGGTCAAATCAAAAACAAATAAATAAATAAATAGGGCAAATAAGTGAGACCCAAGCCCCTACTAAATATAAAAGTATATAACAATAAATAAAAACTACTGGGTTTATTATTTCTATCATTTTCTTAATTTTATATATATATATATATATATATATATATATATATATATATATATATATATATAAACCTTCATTGTCATATGTAAGGTATAATAAATATTACATCATATGTGTGTAAATGTACAAATACCCAAGAAACCAAAGGTTACTTACTAATGACTACCTGATAAGTGCTTTTATTTTAAGCAAGCATTTAATAGATATAGATTCATTTAATCCTGGTGGGATGTGGGCTGATGTGCGAATTTGCCACCTCAATTCACACTCCTCAAGCTTAAGGTCCCATGGGCCTCCTCTTACATTATGTTCAACTTGTTGTAACACCACAAAAGAGAATTTATGATTAGGATGCCCCAGAATGTGCTTAGCTAGGGCATTAGTGGTTAAATTTTTGTGAATACTATATTGATGCTCAAAAACTCTTTGTTTAATCTTCCTCTTGGTTTTGCCAATACAGTATGTATCCCAACCTTCACATAAAGCAACACAGACCACCCCCTGAGTGTCACAGTTGAACTTCCCATCAATTGTATATAACCTGTCCCTAATCTTTATTTTATTTGTTATTCTAATGTATTTACATTGGGGACATCTGCCACACTTAGACATTCCGAGATAGCCCTTAATGGTTCTTTTACTTTTCTCAACCAGACATTACAAATTAGGGCCCCTTCTAAAAATTAGCTGCGGTGACTGTCCTAAAGTTTTGTTGCACCCATTATCTTCCAAAATGAAGGCCCAATTTTTGGTAAGGATGTCCCTAATAAGTTTAGAATCTAAAGAATATGTTGTCAAAAATCTAATATTCGTGTCCAAGCTAGGGTCCATTCTTCTTTGTGACATTAGTACATCCAATGATGTTACCTCTGTCTCATATCCTTTATGCACTATGGAGCAAAAATGGCCTACTAACCTTTTGCTATTCACTTTCTCAAAAATATGTTCAAGGAACCCTAAAGGATCACCTCTTTTAAGGAACATGGTTTTTAAGCAAAACACATTCACTTAGGAAATCATCATAGATCAAAACCATTCTGGCTGCCCTGACTCCCTGCCCTTTTACTACTGCCTTCCTCTGATGGTGTGGGTGGCTACTCGTAAAATGCAGGAAGGCATTTGAATAAGATGGTTTTCGAAAAATAGTAGTTCTATACCTACAGTTAGGGCTATCTTTACATAAGTGGACATCCAAAAAATTAATGGCATCAAGGCCTATGTGGAAAGTGAATTCCAAAAATGTTGTTAGGGCTGTAATAGCTGCAATAAATGGCTGAATCAACTCAACACCCCCCTTCCAAATGAAGCACATGTTGTCCTGGTACCTTGTGTACCAGACAACATGTTCCTTAAACATTGGGTTATTAAACAACAACACTCTTTCCCAATAGGCCATTACACAGTTGGCAAAACTACTGCCACAGGGTGAGCCCATTGTTATGCCAGTTTTTTGCAAAAATATTTGCCCATTAAAACTTATGAAGTTGTTAGTCAGCACTATCTCCAAAAGAGTTTCAATAATATATATCTCTTTGTCATCCATCCTTTTCATATGTAAAAAATCTCTAACCCACTCCATTCCTAAGTTGTGCGGAATGACAGTGTAGAGATCCTTAATATTAACTGTGAGAAAGACAAAATTATCATCATACTCTAAGTTATTAATACCATCAAGGAAACTCCACGAATTGTGGCATATCTGTGGTTCAGATTTAACAAAAGGTTTTAGTTTATGGTCTACGTACTTCACACTTGCGTAAGTAATAGAGCCCCTCCCATCCACTATTGGTCTGAATTGGGGATTCCTTACGTCTTTATGTATTTTTGGGGCCCCAAATAGCATAGGTGTCACGGGTGCTGACATGGTTAGATATTGAAGTGTATCCATATCAATGCTCCCTTCAAGAAATACATCATTAAACATGTTACTGATATTTTTATAAGCCCCATTAATTTCATTTAGGCTTACATGTTCATATGCATCACTATCTAAATATACTTGCATCCTATCCACATATTCAAATTGATCCATAAAGACAAGCCCTCCACCCTTATCCGGCTTCATGACTCAAACATCACAAACATTAAGGAGATTAATGAAAGCAAGTTCATCAGCAGTGGTATTCCTTTGCATACTTATGTTGTTAACACTCTTTGAAACAAGACTCTTATGTCCATCTCGCAAACTTTTTCAAAATTGGCCAAGGATTCTTGTAATGGTGGATTAAATAAACTTGACACTCTCAAACTGTTAGTAAGTGTAGAATTAGTTCCCATTAACAGGTTAAATTATGTTTGCACACAAGCATTTTCAAGTCTAAGATAGTCCTGACCAAGTCCGCTCTTTTATCCGGGACAAATGACAGGCCTTTGGCAAACACATTAACCATATTATTGTCAATATAAAGGGAACTAAAATTGAATATTTTAAAATCTCCTTCATCACTTAGTAGGATTTGAAGGGCATCTTGTCTCATCTCCTTCTCCAATTCTGATGTCTTCTCTGTTGTCCTTGCCTTCTGTTGTTCCTTTGTTGGTTCGAGTTCTGTTGATTTCCGTGGTTGTCCCGAAAACCCTGTTGGTTATTTGTATTCATTTGCCCATTATTGTTACCACTCCCGGCTTGCTCTTCTTGCCGAAAAGAATTATGCTGTTGGTTGTTTCTAATGCATTTGCTACGATGAACTGAAGATGTTTGGCCACCATTCTCAAGGTTTTCAGGACTATTCGCATTGTCTGCGTCATCGGGTGGGCGTTGACTAAATACGACCTCACCATTAGTGTTAAAATGGGGTATTGCAGGGGGTGGTGGATATGCAAAACCTTTCGTATAGTCATTCAAGTCCCTTGAAATCTTTTTCTTTTTTATCTCAATGGCTTTAGCAAGACTGGCCTCAATACTTGAGAAAATCCTTGCATACTCAAACCTATATCTGTCAAAATCAATGTCTCTAGTAATAGCATGCTGTAAAATCTATAATTCAGCCTTGAGTGTGTCAATTTGAACCAGGTAATGTTTAATAAGAGCAGAAAGAAACTCAAGATCTTATTTGTCAAAAAGTGCAATTAACTCAAGGTAAAACGCTGAATTGTTAACAAGGCCAACAGGGTATCGCCATTGACGTAAACCCTTGGGAATAATTTTTTTAGATATGCCTTCTTGCAAATATGACACCTCTAATTGCAATTTACGACATTTAAACAATTTCTGGTCAAAGTCATTCAACTGTGAGTTAATGGACTTGGTATCATTATTAGACCCAGTAGTTGCCCCCAAATTATTGAGGCTGTTAAAAACTGTAGCATCCCTTAGATACATAGCCATGGAAGGAATATTCCCAACACTAAATGTGTTAGATGCTAATCACTGTCCACCAAGAGGTTATGTTATCTTATCACCTCAGGTTATCTTCCTCATTAACGATATTTGGTTCATTGGGCGATGTCCTTATTGGAGCACTGGAAACATTAGAAAGTGTAAGAGGTTGTTAATTTAAACCTGATGGAGGGTTAACTATTTCCATTGTTCCATGTATTATAGTCCCATTCATTGCATCCAAATGTTGTGTTAAAGAATCGACCCTTTTCAATAGTTCCTGCAACAGGGCTGTAAGATTGCCCACGGCATTCGCCTCCAAAGGTGCGCCTGGCAAATCCAGCAAACTGTTGTCTTGAGAGAATAAAAGTTGAGATTGTGCACCCACACCGCTCACCATCAAGACCACAATGGAAACTTCCCAAACAAAAAGAACTTGGTAAAAGAAAAAATGAGTAGGCTCCAGGAACAAAAACACTATTTATTAGTGTGAGCGCTTTCATTAGAGAAAATGCTCCAATGTCTTCAGACAAAACCTAAGACAACAAAAAACACGTTTTATAGTGTTGAAAACACCAATAAATCAGTTAGGCCCCATCCCTAATTGATGTTTACCACATGTATTATGAGTGCATTAACAATATACACTCACTACCTTAAATTGTTCATTAAAAAACAAGTTGTGGGACCATAAAAACATGAATAAGATAGGTTTAGTTAAATATACATAAATAATGTTACTAAAAGAAGTATTTATCTGTAAGTCCATGATAAAATATTAAACATGCGTTGAAAAAAGGAAAGTATAAAGTATAAAACTATTCTATCTAAAAGGGTCAAATCCAAAACAAATAAATAAATAAATAGGGCAAATAAGTGAGACCCAAGCCCCTACTAAATATAAAAGTATATAACAATAAATAAAAACTACTGGGTTTATTATTTCTATCAATTTCTTAATTTATATATATATATATATATATATATATATATATATATATATATATATATATATATATATATAAACCTTCATTGCCATATGTGAGGTATAATAAATATTACATCATATGTGTGTAAATGTACAAATACCCAAGAAACCAAAATGACTACCTGATAAGTGCTTTTATTTTAAGCAAGCATTTAATTGATATAGATTCGTTTAATTCTGGTGGGATGTGGGCTGATGTGCAAATTTGCCACCTCAGTTCACACTCTTCAAGTTTAAGGTCTCATGGACTTCCTCTTACATTATGTTCAACTTGTTGTAACACCACAAAAGAGAATTTATGATCAAAATGCCCCAGAATGTGCTTAGCTAGGGAATTAGTGGTTACATTTTTGTGAATACTATACTGATGCTCAAAAACTCTTTGTTTAATCTTCCTCTCAGTTTTGCCAATATAGTATGCATCACAATCTTCACATAAAGCAACACAGACCACCCCCTGAGTGTCACAGTTGAACTTCCCATCAATTGTATATAACCTGTCCCTAATCTTTATTTTATTAATTATTCTAATGTACTTACATTGGGGACATCTACCACACTTAGACATTCCGACCAATTGATGACTCATTCTGTAATTAGCATGGAGTTACATGCATTGGTAACACATCTAAGTATGATTGTAAATTCTTTTTTATAAGGCCCCTTGCTCCTACTACTAGAACTGTCTGGGTGTCCTTGCAAATTGCTCTCATTTCAGCCTGCAAATCCTGATAATTTATGACTGTTTCTCTCTGTACGTAAGACACTGTACTCACTGTGTGTAGTGATTTCAATAATCGGTGCTACTTTTGTCTTCTTTTCATGGACCACTATATCTGGTTTTCATACATCTAGTTTTTGAACTGTTGGTAATGGATAATCCTGTGTAATATAAACGTCATCATTTTCTATGATGCTTTGTGGCTCATGTTACCAGTACATTTCAGCTACCTCCGTATTATAATGTTTGCACAATCCCCAGTGCAACAGCCTTGTCTCATTACTATGCTTTTCAGTATACAGCCCTTCTGCCATTAGTATATCACAACCAGCAACAAGGTGTGCAACTGTTTCCAATTCGGTTTTACAAAACCTACATTTGTCTGTTTCTCCCAGATGTTCAACAGACTTTGTAAACCAGCATGTACATAGTCCACTATCTTGGGCCACCAATATTAACCTTTCATCTTTTATTTTAAACTCATCTCTCATTAACCACTCCTGCATTTGATCCTGATCAACATGATATTGTTCCAGAAGTTTTTTATATTTGCAACTATATATATGCATTTTCCACATTTCTTGGCTTTTCATCTGATCCTTCACATTATATTCTTTATTTTGTTTTTGGCACATTCAGTTGCTGCCTGATTTGTATATAATTCTGATTTTGTTTCCATTCTAGCTTGACAACAATATGCTTTTGCTAAACTAAGCAGGGAAGTCATTTTAGACTTATTCTCCTCATGTTTCAAAACTTTCATTACTTTTGGTCTTGTGAGGTCAGCAGATATGTATGTAGTCCTACGACTGCAGTATTCTGGCTCAGTATAGGTGACTCCATTTGCAATGAGCTCTGCACACAAGTGTCTATTGCCTTTGAGGTTGTGGACATAGCTAAAGAATGCATTGTGGTTGTCCTTGGCCTGGGAGGCCACATTTACCTCAAATTTGGCTTTGTTAGACTTTATTTGCCCTCTGAATTTTTTTTTTAGTTTGGTGAGAGCTTTGACATGATTTTCTTCCTTCTCAAATTTGGCTTTGTTAGACTTTATTTGCCCTCTGAATTGTTTTTTTTTTAGTTTGGTGAGAGTGCTTTTATCCTGCTGGGTGCTGCACTTCCTAATTTTTGACATGATTTTCTTCCTTCTGTTATACAGCCTATTGATTTTGTGATTCCACCAGGGTGGCTTGTTTTTGAGTTATTTCTGTACTTCTTTCTGGTGGATACAGCTGCTTCTCTGCAGCTATTGGCATGCTTGTATTGGGTTTCCGTGAACAGTTCTGCATAGGCAGCAGTGTTCTCAGGGTTTATGGAGGCTTGAAATTTTGCCAGGTTATCTCTTAATGCCATGAAGTTAGCCTTAGAGTAGTTCCTCAATATTCCAGGGTTAGCTGGGGGACCAGTTTTTATTTTTACTTTAAAGGAGACCATTTCATGGTCTGACCTTACCAGGGAATGCATTATACAAGGGTGTGTGTGAGGACCAGATCCAGTATGGTTGCATCCCTGGTTGGTACATTGACAATCTGGTCCAGGGAGTTTATGTTTACAAAATACAGGAATTTTTGTGCCTGTATGTTTGGTGTCATATAGGATTCCCAGTTAATAATGGGTGTAATTAAAGTTGCTTGTGAATATGGTATTGTGTTGTATGGTGAATGTTTCCAATAAGTTTAAATACACTGTATCGGTATCCTGGGTGATACAGGTGG
Source organism: Protopterus annectens (assembly GCF_019279795.1). NCBI lineage: Eukaryota > Metazoa > Chordata > Ceratodontiformes > Protopteridae > Protopterus > Protopterus annectens. The sequence continues at coordinate 1,410,080,580 of NC_056746.1, read as the reverse complement.
ACCTATAGCTTGCCAGGAAATAATATTGGACTTTTTCTATGGTGATTTGAACATGGAGAAGCTGAAGTGCATTGTCCTGTTTGATGAGCCTTGAGATATATTTATTTTTGATGTAAATCAAGACACCTCCACCTTTAGTACCTGTCTGTGTAATAACTGTCTTTCGGCTTTTCCCAGTTAGGGGTCGCCACAGCGGAAATCCGGTCCGCTAATGATTGGCGGTAGATTTCTACGTGCTGGCTTGCCGGGCCTAACGCACAACCTTCATCGAAGGAACGCCCATTCATGCATGTCGACACACAGAAGACGCTCTAACTGTGAATCGAATGTGCAACGTCTAACTGTGAGGCGACAACGCTACCGCAGCACCACCACCGCAGTAGTACCTGTCTGTGTAATAACTGGTCTAAATGTGTGGAAGGCATTAAAACCTTGCACGATGTGCTCTCCATAGCTTTAAATCATGTCTCAGTGATTGCACCAAAGTCAGCATTCCCTAGGGTGAAGAGAGCTTCTATGGAATGGAGTTTTTTGTTTAAACTCCTAACATTGAGCAGTAATACCTTTAAATTGTCTTGGTTTTGGTTTGCTATGTCGGAAGTGCTTTCAGTTTGGTGTTGCCTAAAAAAGGCACTATGGGGGAAGACAATGTTTTAGCTGATATTCAAAAGTGTAGAGGGAAGAGGTGCAGACCATCCCTGCCAAAGCAATGTGGTCTGTTGACCATCTCCTTCCATGCTGACAAATATTGCACTCCCTTAGAATGACACCAGAAACTAAGCCAATTATTAAAGTCAGTCACTTTTGTTTGCATTGTAGCATCATCCTTGGAGAAGGTAAAATGCTGCTTAATGCTAGGCTCCTACTAACCTGAGACACATATTCCAAGAGCTCCATGATGCCTCTTTTCATATAGTCCAGGGAGGCATGTCTGAGGTCGTTTACACCCACATGGACTATGACTGAGTCATACTGGTACTTGTGGTCCAATGACCTGAGTGCATGTTTAATGTGGCAGATCCTTACCCCTAACAAGCAACTGACCATGACTTTTTCTTTACTGAGTCTGGTGAGAGGGACATTAGGGTGTCCACAATGGAGTCTCCAATTACCAGAATGTTGTATTGTGTGGTGGCTTACCTGATGGGCTTAGAAGTAGAGTTTCCATGAGATGTGGCTCTATGTGTTGATGTGGGTGTTGTTTGAAAAGAGAGCATTTGGGGCTGGTCAGGATATTTGTTATGTGTACTTCAACTTGGAGGTATTTGGGGTTTAGAAAGGTTACATTTAAGTACCTCAGCATATGTGGGTCTATATGTGTGCTTTGAATTGTGAGTGATGGGTGCAGCATGTGTACTACTGGCAACCTTATTGACATTAGGAGTACTTTTATGTGAGAGTTTTGCCTCCAGTGCCACTGTGCAAATACATCTCTCACATACCATATCAGTTTGTTTGAGAATTAACTGGTTGTCAGTAAACATGAGGCAATTTCTACATGCCTCACAATGTCCATATCCAACACACTGGTAAGGGAGATAGTGGGAAAGTTCATATCCATGACAACAGACCCTTTTTTATTGATTAGACAGTTGGAGTGAGAATATAAAGAAATGTCAGGAGTATCCAGTTTGCAACTCTGACAGCATTTCTTGTTATTGCAAACTAGTTGTCCTGTGTGCTACTGGGTATTGGTAAAATTTCAGTCATGCTTTTACAGGAAAAATGTCACTCAAGACGTCTGTGTCTATACAGGGACTGCCAAACACCTGAGGGGAACTAATAAGTAGACATGAATGTAACAACCAAAACAGCAAACCAGGAAAAGCAACAGCCAAAATCCACCAAGTAGCAGTTTATTATAAAACTATCTGATGTCTCAGCCACAGCCTTCAAGGAGTACAACTCATGAAAAATCACAGGCAAATATATACTCAAGCAAAGTACCAATTATACACTTAGCTAATAAAAATTAACAATCAATTAAGCAGCACTTTCCAATTAAAATCTTCATTCAAACCAAAAGGAGACATTGTTTTAAACTTTAGAATATGCACAGCTTCTTTATATAATAAAAGTGATTTAATATTTAAGTTATTATATTCAGGAACACAAATTTGTTCTAAAACAGTACCTTGTAAGTCCCTGCTAATCCCATGTTGAAATTTTAAAAAAATGCATAGCTACAGGGCTTTCTTCCTTTCTATTGTCAATGTCCCTAATATGTTCCAACAGCCTCACTTTGAAGGCTCTTTTAGTTTCCCCAATGTAAAATTTTTTACATGGACATTGTAAAGCATATACAACACCCACCGAACTACAGTGAAAAGAACATTTAGTGTTGAATTTCACATTATTAATGTGTGGAAAACAAGGTACAATAAAATTACATGCCTTGCATTTACCACAAGGATACATGCCTTGTTTTACAACACTATGATAAATAACATCCAATGGTACATTAAACCTACTTTTAACTAAAAAGTCTTTTATATTTCTGCCCCTACCTACGATATGAAAACTTAAGTTCTAAATTTAACCATGTCTGAACACTGCCTAATGAACATAAATATTTCCAAAATTGTATGACAATTCTAATAAACTCAGTAGTAAAGCAGCCAAATGTAGTTACAAAATATATAGTTTCTCTAATTTCTTGTGCCCTACCATAGATATTAACATCATTGTTAAAAATGAAACAAGGCCGATTATTGGCTTGTTTTTTGCCACTATTTAGACGCTTATAACTATCCTCTAATATTTGTTTATTATATCCCCTACACAAAAAAGATTCTAACACTGAACATAGTTCTTTATTAAATATCTGAGGTTCATTACGTAATCTGGAGATTCTCAGCATCTCTCCATATGGCAGAGCCTGTAATGTGTGCGGGGGGTGGCCACTAGTTCCATGTACATACTGAAAACCCCCCTCAAATTTTCTATTTATTGAAGTAACCAAATTTTGACCATCTGAAATGTCCAATACCACATCTAGAAAGGGGACAATAGTGTCAATTCTCAGCCCGTCAAATTGTAAAGAAAACCTGTTATTATTTAAATCAGCAACAAATTGATGTACAACAGAATGGCCTCCTTCCACCAGGAATATTAAATCATCCACATATCTGAAATATTTAATAACATGTGTATGAAAAAAATTATGTTTATAAATGACTTCCAATTCAAACAAGCCCATAACCAGGTTGGCATACATGGGGGCAAAAGCAGCCCCCATGGCTGTCCCTTGTAATTGATGGTATACAGTGTTATTAAACTCAGAATAATTATGAGTAAGTGAAAAATAGATAAGCTCTACTATGTATTCGGTTGCTGGAGAGGCTCCCAAGAAGAATCTAATAGCTTCCATACCAAACTGATGTCTAATGTTGGTTATAGGCTCTTCACATCAATTGTAACCCAATACATGTTCTTATTCCAGGTAGTCCCTCTTATTTTCTCTAAAAAATCAAACACATCCGTAATGTAGGATGCTAACTTTATAACATAAGGTGAGAGAAAATTATGTAGGAAAATTCCCAAATTGTGTAGAAAATAATTACAACCAGAGACAATCGGTCTACCCGGTGGTTTTCTTAAATTTTTATGTATTTTGGGTAGACAATAAAAGTAAGCCATAGAACAACCATCTATTTTGAACTTATTTTTTGCATCTGTAGAGCAGAAATACCCCAATCTGACACCCTTATTAATAAGTTCTTTATATTCTGTCATCGAAGCCACATATAAATTAATATCTACTATTTCATAGGTCCTAGTATCATTAAGGTGATCCATACACATACTCAAATAGTATGTAAAATCCATAACCACTAGTTTGTTACCTTTGTCTGATGGTTTAAAAATAATTTCACTCTTATTGCTTAATGCCAATAATGCCTGCCATTCTTCAAAATGCATGTTATACTTGATGTTCTTTTTGTCTCGCATAAAGTCTTTATATGCAACCTCAGTAAAGTAGTTTATCAAATTAATACAATTACAAACATCAGTGTTGAGAATATTAGGGGTAAAATGACTAGTAGAAGGAACATTATTAGTGTCAAATTTACAATAGGCATTCACTGTTTCATCTGAAACACAGGAATAAAAGCTATCAGATGAAATACTTATACTATCTTCACAAAAGGCAGGATCTGAATGCTCACTCATTTGGTTAAAGAAATATTTCAAATGTAGCTTTCTACCAAATATAAAAACATCCTTTTGTACATCATGTAATCTTGTTATAACAGTGGGGATAAATTTTAATCCCCTGTTTAACACAGATAGTTCCACATCACTAAACAAATAACCCGACAGATTGATAACATATTCCTGTACATTTTCCAAAACAATATCATCATTTACCTCGCTTATAACCCCCTTGTCCATATTGTTCACCCGTTGGGTTGAAAAACTGTTCCCGCTGGCGTTTCTGTCCTTGAGCAGTCTTATAGGGAAACGAAGAGTCTCGTCGAAAAGTCTGGTGAAAGTTATCCACTTGTTGAGCTGCTGGCAGCAAAGGAAATTCAAAATCAGCGTTATCTTCCTCATGCGAAGTATAACCCCCTTCTGACGCTGACGCTGAAGAATTATGATGTCGATGGGTTCCTACTTCCTGTTGAAACCTAACTTGCTTCCGAGACTTATTGCAATTCGCTCTAGAGAGAAAAGCTTTATTGGTTTCATAGTCTCATAAATCTATCAACAGTTTCCCTTTCTTCCTCTCAATTAAAGTGACCTCGTATTCTTTCAGCTTGTCATTAGTTTGTTTCAAGAACTCTTCCATAGTAGAGACAGAAACATTAGCTGTTAATTCGGAACAAAGTTTTTTAATCTCAATATAGAGTTCTTTCTGTTTTAACTGATCACGCTCTACTAAGATATGGAGCCATTCTGTAACGCATTTATGCGCTGCACAAACCCATCTTTTATGAAAAGCAGAATCAGTCTCTAAAGACAAGTCAAAAGGAGTAGTGGGGTCTTTAAAAATTCTAAGTCCCCTTGGTGTTGTCTCATTTTCTAAATACTTTTGTAAACCACAAATATTAAAATGGGTAGCAGTCTCTTTCCACGTTTTCTTCTCTAGTTCATCAAACAGTAACTTATTAACTGACAAAGGCAATTTCCTTCCAACACTGGAAAATGGATTAGAGGACCGCTTCCGTCTGTCCTCTTCCCATTTCTCCCAGGCAGATAAATTTTTGTCAGTCCCACTTCTATCAGGAGGTTGACGCTCACCTCTGTCTGAGGTATTACTCATATCCATGGCAACAGACCCTTTTTTTATTGATTAGACAGTTGGAGTGAGAATATAAAGAAATGTCAGGAGTATCCAGTTTGCAACTCTGACAGCATTTCTTGTTATTGAAAATAGTTGTCCTGTGTGCTACTGGGTATTGGTGAAATTTCAGTCATGTTTTTACAGGAAAAATGTCGCTCAAACGTCTGTGTCTATACAGGGACTGCCAAACACTTGAGGGGAACTAATAAGTAGACCCTGAAGATTTAAGAATGAAGTATTTAGGCAGATATTCTGTACTTAGAAACAAATCAAGTGGTACTCACTGAAAACAAAGAATTAGCTTGTCAAGAATGAGGAAAAGAGGGAGTCGCCTTGTGAATGGCTACTGTCTGGCTACTACTAGTGCTGGTCTCACCACAGATTCACTCTGCTGTTACTACTAGTGCTGGTCTCACCACAGCTTCACTCTGCTGTTACTACTAGTGCTGGTCTCACCACAGATTCACTCTGCTGTTACTACTAGTGCTGGCATCACCACAGCTTCACTCTGCTGTTACTACTAGTGCTGGCATCACCACAGCTTCACTCTGCTGTTACTACTAGTGCTGGTATCACCACAGATTCACTCTGCTGTTACTACTAGTGCTGGTATCACTACAGCTTCACTCTGCTGTTACTACTAGTGCTGGCATCACCACAGCTTCACTCTGCTGTTACTACTAGTGCTGGCATCACCACAGATTCACTCTGCTGTTACTACTAGTGCTGGTCTCACCACAGATTCACTCTGCTGTTACTACTAGTGCTGGCATCACTACAGCTTCACTCTGCTGTTACTACTAGTGCTGGTCTCACCACAGCTTCACTCTGCTGTTACTACTAGTGCTGGTCTCACCACAGCTTCACTCTGCTGTTACTACTAGTGCTGGTATCACCACAGCTTCACTCTGCTGTTACTACTAGTGCTGGTCTCACCACAGCTTCACTCTGCTGTTACTACTAGTGCTGGTCTCACCACAGCTTCACTCTGCTGTTACTACTAGTGCTGGTATCACTACAGCTTCACTCTGCTGGGATACAATTCTCCTTTGTTTCTTATCCCACCAGAAGGAAAAACATTGGCACCAATTCCAAGATGAGAAGCAGGCCGCAGCCCGTTTGCTGATCCACAGTCTTGTCCCAGATGATGCAAGGGTCTGTAGGCTTGTTGTAGCCTTTTCCTGGTAGATGTCTTGAATAGCAACCAGACCAATCAGCAACATCAAGCACAGACACTCACTGCCTAACCAGAAGCAATCAGGGGTCAATGCAGTCTTCTCCTTCTCTCACCAAGAGCAAAACATAAACACAAATTTCAAGCTGGCACCTATGAAGCAGCTATTAGGCTTTCAGGTGATCAGGAGTCTCCAGGAAATAATGTCCCTGTGCTCCTTCTCTCACCAGGAGCAAAACAGAAGCACTAATCCCATGATGACTACTGAGAGGCTGAATGTGGGCTCTCCAGTAACTGGTGGTCTTGCAGTAGATGTTGCAGATTTTTAAAGTAAGATTGAAAAAAATGGCTTCATATCCTAAGTACTGCAGTGTGCACTATGCAGTTAGATATAAAAAAGGGGGAGACTTAAGCTTTAGCTGTCTAAGTGGAGAGCCACTAATTTTACAAGAGCAAGATAGATTGGAAGGAGGTGGGTACTTTGTATTCTGGTTCTATGGAATACAGTGGGATGGCCAATAAATTTTAATAGTTGAAGGGGACTGGTTTCACAAAATGATAATTTTATGCTTACTCACAACAGCCAATGAAAGGCAAGAGGGAAGGAGATATGTGGTCAAATTAACATAAGTGATAGGCAATTAGAAAGACAGTTGTGTTTAAAAACACAACACCAGGGTGAGATAGTGGAGGAAAACTTAATTTCTGTGTATTTCACAAGTGACACAGCTGTGGTGTCTTTCCTAGTTTAAATGTGCAATTAAAAGCAGACTACAACTAAAACACAGTGTAAAGAAAACAAATCACAATATACAAAAATAGAAAAAGTCAATAAAGTAACACAAAATACAAGAAATCAAAATCAGACTAATCTTTCCTTCATAGCAAGTTGTGATAGAGTCTGGATGAACTTTTCCAGTAAAGCTCAAGTAGGTTCATAGGTGATTATTAGGCTAATGACCCCAAGGGACCTTTTTCAATCTAGCCATGCTTCCCAAAGGTAAGAATCAAATTGTGTACTTTGTTTGCTAAGGCAAACACTTTAACCGTTATTCCAATGCTCAAATTGTGGAATGCTCTCTCTTAAATCATTTGTACCTGTATGCAGTATTAAAGGTTACACACAAATATATCTATCTATATCTATATATAGCTCTCTCTCCCTCTCTCTCTCTCTCTCTCTCTCTCTATATATATATATATATATATATATATATATATATATACACACACACACACACCCACAAACACACATACATATGTATGTGTGTGTGTATATATAGATATATATATATATATATATATATATATATATATATATATATATATATATATATCTATACATATATATATATATATATATATATATATATATATATATATATATATATGTATACAGCGGATATAAAAAGTTTACACACCCCTGTTAAAATGCCAGGTTTTTGTGATATAAAAAAATGAGACCACAATAAATCATTTCACAACTTTTCCCACCTTTAATGTGACCTATAACCTGTACAATTCAATTGAAAAACAAACAAATCTGTTTGGGGAAAAATTTTAAAAATAAAAAATGTACAATATTCTGGTTGCATAATGGTGCACACCCTTAAACTAATGCTTTGTTGTGTCTACACATCCTTAAACTAATACTTTGTTGAAGCACCTTTTGATTTAATTACAGCATTCAGTTTTCTTGAGTAGGAGTCTATCAGCATGGCACATCTTGACTTGGCAATATTTGTCCACTCTTCATTGCAAACGTGCTCCAAATCTGTCAGATTGTGAGGTATCTCTTGTGCACAGCCCTCTTCAGGTCACCCCACAGATTTTCTATTGGATTTACATCTGGGCTCTGGCTAAGCCACTCCAGAACTTTAATTTTCTTCTGATGAAGCTATTTTTTTGTTGATTTGGATGTATGCTTTGGGTCATTGTTGTGTTGAAAGGTGAAATTCCTCTTCATCTTCAGCTTTCTGGCAGATACCTGAAGATTTTGGGACACAAGTGACTGGTATTTGGAACTGTTTATAATTTCCTCCACCTTGACTAAAGCCCCAGTTGCAGCTGAAGAAAAACAACCCCAAAGCATGATACTGCCACCAGTATGCTTCACCATGGGGATGGTGTTCTTTTGGTGATGTGAAGTACTGTTTTTGTGCCAAACGTACCTTTTGGACTTAGGTTCATAGGTTCATAGGTAGGTACTAGGCTATCGGCCCTGGGGCCTATACAAGCCTAGCCAAAAAGGTACCCTGGCTTTGCCACCCAAGAAAATTATTTTCCTGTGCCATTGTCGAGCAGAGCCACAGAGGTGATCCCCGGGGTGAATTTCCTATTTCCCATCCAAACATCAAGATTTTTCTTGAAGAGTGCTAATGAGGAGCTTTGATATAGATATGTAGTTTATTCCAGAGTATGGGAAGTCTCTGGAACAGGAATCAATCCCTCCAGCATGTTCTGTTTATTGTGGTGACAAGGTTTAGGTCCCTAGAGCGTATAGCTTGGAGGAATTGGGATTTCTTTAAGTGGAGCATGTCCAACAGCTCTGGGTTTGACATAGCTTTGTATGTTAGGCAGAGATCACCTCTGAGTAGGCGATATGCAATGGAGTAGAGCTGGAGTTTTTTAAGACAGTCTGCGTAGGGCATCTGTTTGAGGCCGGTAATCCTCTTTGTGAGGTATTTCTGCGGCCTTTCCAGTTGTTGCAGATGTCTTGTGAGGTACATACCAAAAAGGGCGTTGTACTCTATAATGGGTCTAATGAGTGATGAGTAGAGGAGAACAATGACCTCTTTTTTTCTGGATGAGAAACCTTTTGTGATGAGGTGTGCCACGTAGAAGGATTTCCTGACTACTGTGGTGATGTGATTATCAAAGGAGAGACTACTGTCCACCTGTGTCCCAAGGTCTCTTATCACACTTTCGGTGTTAAGTATACTACCACCTATGTTGTAGCTCATGGGTACAGAGTTTTTACCAAGGGGGATGACAATGCACTTTTTGGCATTGAGCTTGAGGCCATGGCTTTGACACCAGGCATCTGTCTCAGTGAGGTCCTTTTGTAGGATGTCCACATCATTAGGAGTTCCGATTATGGCTCCTAGTTTGCAGTCATCTGTGAACTTCATTAGCCAATGACCTTCTGTGTTAGCCTGTACTTCAGAGAAGTAGATACCAAACAGGAGAGGACCCAGGACTGAACCCTGTGGTACTCCACTTGTCACTGGTCTGAAGTTGGATTTGGAGTCTGCTACTTTCACAGTGTGGGTTCTGTCAGTGAGCCAGTTGGCAACCCATCTTGTGATATAGGGATTTATACCTAGTTTAGTGAGTTTATCTATAATGCCAGAGTGGGGGATCGTGTTGAAAGCCTTGGCAAGATCTAGATAGGCTGTGTGAACCACCTTACCCTTGTCTACGGCTTTGGTGACTGCTTCAAAGAAGTCTATCAGGTTTAAGAGACATGATCTGCCTTTTACAATCCTGAACTGGGTGGGTCCAGAGTTTGGAGATTACCAATGTCTTTGTTTATAAGTTCCATGATGATACATTCCATGGCCTTGGAGACCAGGCTCATCAGGCTAATGGGGCAGTAGTTCCTGGGATCCGTGGTGGCTCTCCCCTTGTGGAGTGGGATAACCGTTGCTGTGCACCATTCAGCAGGCACAAAGCCTGAGGTGAGGCTATGATTGAACATGGTACTTAGGTGGGGTGCCAGTTCATTCTGTAGTTCATGTAGAACACAGCCTGGGATGTTGTCTGGTCCCATGGATGCTGTGTTCTTGGCTTTGGAGAGTGTGGTTTTTACCTGTGCAGCCATGATTACAGGAACTTTGCATTCTTCTGGTATAGAGATGGGCTCTTTAGGGGGTGAGAAGGGGGGTAAAGTTAGCACTAAACATATCTGCCAGGATGTTGGCAATATCAGTTGGGTCTGTATATTTAGTGCCATTGTGCTGTAACTCAGAGCAGATCTGAGTGTTGCCATTGAGATTCTTGACATAGCTATAGAATGCTTTGTGATTGTCTTTAGAATCAGTGGTGATTTTATTTTCGTAAGTAGCTTTGGAAGATTTTATCAGGGATCGCAGCTTCTTACTGAGGCTGACCAGGGAGCTCCTCTACTCATGGGATTTTACTCTCTTTTGCAACAGTTTCTTCCTTCTGTTGTACAGTTTGTTAATGGCAGGGGACCACCAGATTGGCTTTCTTTTTTTGGAGAATAGTGTATTGGTTCTGTTTGGGATAGCACAATCCATGCAATCATTTTAGTGCTTATAAAGTGCAATTGTGTAGGATTCAGTAGTCGTAACTGCATTGCCCATCTGCATGGGTGTCATGAAGTTCACCACTTCTGTCTTAAAAAGCATGAAGTTGGCTTTGGAGAATTTTTTTACCATGGTTTCCTTAATGGGGGGTGGGGGCAGGATGTGGATATCTAGGGAAATTAGCTTATGGTCGGATCGGACCAATGAGGTGTTGACTTCAGGTGTGGAACACCAGTCACTCATGTTGGTAATGACTAGATCTAGGATATTGTTGCCCCTGGTGGGGGTGTGGATAAGTTGATCCAGGGCATTGGAGTTTATGAATTCCAGAAAGCGCTGAGCAAAGGAGTTGGTGCATGAGTAGTTTTCCCAGTTAATGGTGGGGTAGTTGAAATCGCCCATTATTAAGGTGTTTGGTTGAACCCTAATATTTTCCAGTACATCAAGAAAAGAGGAGTGGGAATCCTGGGGCATGGTGGGTGATCTGTAGCAAGCTACAATTTGGATTTTAGTTTTGCCCAGAGTTAGTTGCACTTGGATAACCTCGGCTGCATTATGCTGAGCAACTAGCCTGGAGGTGTGGATATCCTTAATGAATATGGACACACCTCTACCTTTGGTATTCCGGTCCAGGTTACATGGCCGAAAAGTGTGGTATGAGTTATAGCCTGGTAGTGCAGGGGTGCTCTCTGGAGCCTTGAACCAGGTCTCAGTCACTGCACAGATATTGATGTTCTCCATTTTAAAGAGTGCCTCGAGTGAGTGCATTTTGAGATTTAGACTTCTAGCATTGAGAAGCATCACCCTCAGTTTTTGCTTGCCTGTTCCTGTTATGGTGGTGAATTTGTCATTTGAACCTTGCTTAAAAAAGGCACTATAGGGGCGGCAAGAACCTTAGCCAGTATCTGAAATCCCAGGGGTGACAGGTGCAGGCCATCTCTGGCAAAGCATCATGGTCTGTCAACCATGTCATCCCAGGCAGACAGATACTGAATCCCTTTAGAATGGCACCAGAAGCTTAGCCAATTGTTGAAGTCAATCATTTTGTCCTTGTACTGCAGCATCATTCTGGGCTTGTGGCCAAAAAGTTCAACCTTGGTCTCATAAAACTATAACACATTTCTCCACATGCTTTTGGGATACCTGATGCACTTTAATACATTTCCCCACATGCTTTTGGGATACCTGATGCACTTTAATACATTTCCCCACATGCTTTTGGGATACCTGATGCACTTTAATACATTTCCCCACATGCTTTTGGGATACTTGATGCATTGTTTTGCAAATTTTAGCCAGGCCTGGATGTTTTTCTGTGCAAGAACAGGCTTTCGTCTTACAACTCTACACCATAGTCCAGACATATCGAGAATACGGGAGATTGTTGTCACATGTAGTATACAACCAGTACTTGCCAGAAATTTCTGCAGCTCCTTTAGTGTTGCTGTAGGTCTCTTACCAGCCTTGCTGACCAATTCTTGTCATGTATTTTCATCAATTTTAGAGGAATATTCAGTTCTTTGTAATGTCACTGTTGTCCCATATTTTCTCCACTTTTTGATGACTGTCTTCAATGTGTTCCATGGTATATCCAATGCTGTAGAAAATTTTTTGCACCCTTCTCCTGACTGATACCCTTCAACAATTAGATCTCTTTGATGCTTTGTAAGTTCTCTGTGAACCATGGCATTTGCTGTAGCAGGCAACTGAGTAAATATCAGAAAAATCCTACTAAGACAGCTAAACCTTATTGGGATTAACCAGAGTCTCTAATTGATGGCAGCTGTGTACCCAAAAAGACTGAATGCTGTAATTAAATCAAAAGGTGCTTCAACAAAGTGTTAGCTTAAGGGTGTGCACACACAACAAAGTATTAGTTTAAGGGTGTGCACACTTATGCAACCAGTGTATTGTACTTTTTTTATTTTTTATATTTTTTCCCTGGTCACATAGGTCACATTAAAGGTGGGAAAAGTTTTGAAATGATTTATTGTGGTCTCATTTTTTTATATCACAAAAACCTGGCATTTTAACAGGGGTGTGTAAACTTTTCAAAACTTCAAACTGCAAATGGTTGAGAACATAAGAAATTGTAATAAAAAATAAAAACAATTTTTTTATGTTGTTACAGGGAGGGCAAGCCCCCCTGCTCCTCTAACACCCCTTGGTAAATAAATATATTAACTCCAAGATCTTACTACTGTGAGGAAAATGGTAAATTTCCCATTCTGTGCTGCACAGCGATCTCCATTCAAAATATTCAAAGTTTCAAAACTTTGATATTATGGTCGTGACCATTTGCAGTTTGAAGTTTTGAAATTTTGAGCTTGTGAAGGGAATCCATATATATATATATATATATATATATATATATATATATATATATATATATATATATATATATATATATATATATATATATATATATACATATACACACATACATATAAATGGGAATTTTTTCTATTTATCATATAATATTACAGGCTAGGAATATTAATTCATTTTAATATAGGAAAAAAAATCACTTTCCAGGCGTTTTTCTGTGGATACAACTGCTTATACCAGAAGGAAGTTACTCGAAATTAAACAGATTACTAGACCGAGCTGCTGGCTTAATAAATCTCTGTAGTCTGCGGAGTAGTCATGGTTTACTTCACTTGCAGAAATTCTGTATCTCTGCATTTTAAACAGGAATGCCATCAGAGCTCTGAAATTTCACACATGTTTCTGGAATGCCCCAAAGCAGCTACAAAAGAAAAAAATATATGACAGAACTAGAAAGAGACACTGCAGAGGTGGAGCTGCTGCTAAATTGAAGAAAAGCCCCTACAAGCCTACATCACCTTCAGTATTAGTTGCAAATGTCTGCTCACTAGATAATAAAATGGACTATCTGAGAATGGAGCTCACAAAAAATAAGATGAGGTGCACTTGTTTGTTCATTTTCTCTGAAACATGGCTGCATAGTAACATACGTTACATTGCTATGAACCTAGATGGGCTAACTCTCTTTAGAACAGATAGATGTAAAGCACAGAATGGTAAAGCTAAAGGTGGTGGTGTATGCATCTATGTTAATAACAGATGGTGCAAAGACTGTAAGCTGATTCAGTCATACTGCTCCGAAGATGTGGAAATATTGACACTGAAATGCAGACCTTTCTATGTACCAATGGAAATCAGTGGGATATATGTCACAGCAGTGTACATCCCATCCAGTGCTAACACCACTGAAGCTCAAAAATAAACTCTATAATATTATTTGTGAGCTACAAAGCAGAAACACAGAATCTGTGCATGTGATAGCGGGTGATTTCAACAGAGTTGAGCTTAAGGAGGTGCTACCCCATTTTTATCAGTATGTGGATTTCCACCAGAGGGGACAATACCTTAAATAAAGCTTATAGCAATATTAAAGGAACCTTTAAAGCTTTGAAGCACCCTGACATAGGCAGCGCTGATCACGCTGCCATCCTACTTCTACCTACCTATAAGATGGCTTTGATCAGAGAAAAAATGACAACTAAACAGATCAGAGACTGACAGGAGGGTTCCATGGGTTGGCTTCAGTACTGTTTCAATACCACCTGCTGAGAGATCTTCAAAAAAGTGGCTACGCACAACCTCCAGTTAGACATAGACACCTATACTGAATCAGTTCTTGTCTACATAAATAAATGCATGGGGGATGTAACCACCATGAAGACCATCACTATAAGAGCTAATCAGAAGCTAAACATGACAGTCAAACAAACCAAAAAAATGACAGTAGCACCAGGTACAGGAAAGAGCTTCAATACAACAACCACTTCTAAAAAAATGTGTAATTCCACTCTTTAATAGTATCAGCGCTTTCATTTTACAATTCATAAAACTTCATCAGATACATGTACTATTCCACTCCCCCTTCTTACATAATATACACAAGTCATATGACCCTAAACAGTTATCATGTGATCGTTCTTTTTTTAAAAATGTGTACAAAAACATCATGTTAAAAGACTAGTAGGACAACATGGTGCTTGGATACTGGGAGTCTCTATATATTCTAGACAAAAGTAACTTATTTTCCCAGTACATCTCAGATTATGCACATTTTGTGGATGATGTGCTCTTTGCATGGACTGGCTCAGTAGTGACCCTGAATGAGTTTGTGGACTATTTACATCAGATCACTGATTTTTTAAAGTTCACATTTAAGCATTCACAAACCTTGATAGATTTTCTTGATGTCTCTGGCTTGAATTTACTTAGTGGTTTTGGTATTCAGGTCTATAGTAAACCATGCAAGAAAGTTAACACACTGCACTACCAGAGTATGTACTCTAAGTTTATAAAGTGTAATGTGCTGAAAGGGCAATTTTATAGACATGCAAAACTGAACAGAAATAATGAGAATATACTTTCCTCTTTTGATACTCTGAGTAAGGATTTTCGCTCTAGGTTGTACTCTGAATATGAGATAGGGATTGCACATCATGCGGTTTTATCACATAGAAATGATTTGGCTAGACCCTATTTTTCTAACTATAGTGTTGACACTCTGGTAAGACAGAATAATAACAGAAATTATTTTAGAATGTGTGTACATATTCAAATGACATTCAACCTATCTGTGACATCATTAGGAATTGCTGGCATATTTTGACTACTGATGCCAGATGCAAGGACTTCTTTGGTGAAGTTCCACACTTTTCCTATTGGAATAATAGTTCCATTAAGAAACTGTTGTGTTACAAACCTCTAGTTAGCAACAGACCCTGTATTTCAATTAGGAAAGGGATACATCCATGTTGATTGTGTAACATGTGCAAGTACATTCAAACTAATGATACCTTTTTACATCCTGTTACTGGACGTACTTTTAAATTCAATTTCTATGCCGACTGCACTAGTAGCAACCTGGTCTATTTCGCTGTTTGTGATCAATGTGGATGTTACTGTGTTGGTAAGATGAATCGAATGTTGAAGAATTGTATCAGGGAACACATATGAAATAAGCAGACAGTAGGAATGCTATATATAAGCATACTTGTAACACTGGTACTGAACACTAAAAGTTTTAAGTTTTTAGTTTTGGAATTAGTGAATGTAGGAGCCAGATGAGGTGATATTAAAACAAAAACAGAATGTTTAGACGTTAAATGGATGTTAATTTTACAATCTAACAAAGGGAAAGGATTAAATGAGCATATATCTTTATGAATTGACCAGCTGATTTTGAACTTTCCTGACTGTATTTAAGCACTGCTTGTTAGTTTGCTTTTAGATCTGATGAAGCACATTTGCTGTGAAAGCGCTCGTCTGTTATATACTTTTGCTATTTTTATTTGTTAGATTTAACAAGTTTTTTTAGATTAAATAAGTGTTTTATGCAGTGCTGTGTTAGCTGGTTCTTTTGTTTTACCTTCTGCTTTTGAATTTGTTATTGAACCAGCTTTTACCTGCTCAGTTTGAATCTGATTCCTCATTGAGAATGATGCCTACCTTTGACACCATGGCAAGAGATCTCACTATAAAGTCATTGCATTTAGAGCTGACATTTTGAAACTGTGACAGAATCATCTTTTCTAGTACTGCATAAAAAGCCGACAGTATCAGTACTCTACACTCATACTGTAATCTGCTGATCCTCTGAATCTGTTCCTCCGCCACAACCATGCAGTCACTGATTATATCAGTCTTCTTTGGTTGTGGCACCCCTTGATTCACTTTTTTTTAGCACTATCATTCCTGGTTCAGTTTGCACCTCCAAAACCAACCATTTCAGCTGTTGTCTGCAAACTAAAACCACCTAAGAATTATTTATATCTCAGCACTCCCAATGTGTTTGTTTCACTTGAAATAGCTTTTCCTTTAAATCCAGGATACAAGACTCCTAGTAAGACTAATTTTATGGTTGCCAGCTTTGTCTAGTATCAGTCATGAGGCAGCTGCCATATGAAAAGATGTTATTTTAACAATACTATTGATGGTCGACTATCCTAAAGGGTGCTATAAATTGCAGGTTATAGTAGGTGTTACACAATACCCGCAGACATTGCTGCATCAAGGCTCATGGCATATTATACATTATTTGAACCAAACATGGAACATTTGTGTTCACATAAAAAAAAAAAGTCTTTATTTCTGTTATACATGACTTGAGTTTGGCAGAGCTGTAGCTAGGCCAGTTAGTGCTCTGCACAATCTCGCTAATTAACAGCCCCCTTTTAAAAAGTCCTACCCCAGGCAAACAGATAATATGCTTCCATACAGCAGCTCTTTTCACTTTCTGAAAATTCTTTCAGAAACTGCCGCAGAGCTATGCTAGCTTCCTACTACAGTTTCAATCCCACAAAAACTGTAAGCAAATCATTTAAGTGCTTGTAATCTGAAGCTCAGCTACATGAATAACTACCATTAGAGCTTGAAGCTGCAAGGATGGATTAACAGTTCTGCCAAGCAAGATTGCACCACTGACTTTCAGGGAACAATTGACACATTTTCTACAGTGCGAATTGTGCCACCCTACGATTTTATGCTAGGGACAGCTGTTCCTTTCATCTGTGGAATGAATCTATATGATACCATATGGGTATATTATAACTAAGTAAGATATTGTGCCAATCCTGTAAAGGAACTTTCAACAAACACCAAAGCTGTCAAAAATAACTCGTTGAAAGCCACCTTCTACAAACATTAGACTATTTCTTTTTTCACCTTCAATGCGGGGGAGAACCATCCCCATACTTAGATATCATGGCTGCACATAAGTGGGGTAAAGGGGTAAAAGGCAAACTCCACTGTCACTGAAGTTGGCTTTCACTGCATTCACTTCATGGCATAAATGCTTACTGAGACTTCACAAACAACCAATACGCTTCTCTAAGTAATACCTGCTAAAAGGCATTTTTGACAGAATTTATTCTGATGATTTTTCTATCTCTGCATCCAGCATTTTCACTGTGTCACCTCTGTATCTTCACAGTGTGGACTGTATTGCATTTTTTTTTCAATTATGCCCTGAAGGCTAATAACAGAGTGATTTCAAGTTAGCGAATTGCAGGCATGACAGACAAAGTCTAATAGTTAATGACTTTTATCTAAACTGCATTTCTAGGCAATCTTCCATAAATGCCTTGGCATACTGAATCTCCCATAAATTATATCTGCATAGTTTAGAAATAATAATTTATTTGAGGATATGGGTTTGCATATGGTCCTTTTAGTGTAGCTGACATATTCATCCTTTGTAGATACTTAAAAATAGCACTGTAACTATTGCCCCTTTAATGAAGATATCAGTTTTTCTGTTAGTGATTACGTCAGTATCCTCCCTATGAAATTATCCATACAAATTCCCTTCAAATCACTACTACTGCACAATGAATGTAAGTAGCTAAACAAGAAAACATCTCATCACCCTTTCTCTAATTTTTAGCATCGTTTGACTCATCTTCTATAGGTCCCAGCCTTTGGGGCATCTAACTGCTGATGTTTCTATGCATTAAAGGACAACTAGAAGGTTGTAAAGACGTCTTATATAGAGATAAAAAGACTGAGCAAGGGAAAGCCATCTGTAGTAAAAAAACAAAATGGAAGTCCATAAGACAAGCTGTTGGGTGTCAGTAAACTGAAATGAACTGGCATTAGACACTTTAAATCTGAAGAATGCATAACATACACTATGACAGAAGTGAAAGACAAAGAAGAAATTATGTTGCATTTATAATTAGGAAGCTTGCAAGAATTGTAATAAAATACAGTTAATATACAATTTTCTAAAAGGCATGACCATTAACAAGACTCTCATTTAGTTTCTTAGGTTCATAGGTTCACAACTTTATACTAGACTAATCACCACCAGGATGTTTACAGGCCTAGCTGTGCAAACCAACCCAGTTCCGATCATACTATCCGGAAATCAGCTGATTGCATGGTAGTCTGGAAAACACTGTTCATAGTCTGGTATCAGCAGATTTACTGTGTTTTTCTGTAAAAAAAAAAAAAGCATCACAAATGAGGAAAAGAGGATGTCCCTGCTCTATGTGATGTGACTATGATGTCACAAAATAGGTGGAAAGTGGGAGGAGATGGACATGTCAGGGAGGAATGAGTGGTGTACCCTTGGTCCACAACAAAAGGTGACAACCCTGCACCTATATAGTGGGGTATGTTAGTAAAGAGTTAACTAAGAGTTATGTGGATGAGTATGTCAGTTAAGATTAATTTATTTACTGTCAACCTCTGTCCATCAGAGACATGGGGGGGGCAGACCAGGGGTGAACTTGTGATTTCCCGTCCAGTGATCAAGGGTTATTTTAAATTGGGTCAGTAATGAACTCTGTTTTGTGTAGATGGGAAGCTTCTTCCATAGCTCATGGATCCTTTCAGACACATATTGATCTCTCTCCGGCATGTTCCATTTATGTCACAGGCAAAATGCAGGTCCTTGGATATAGTGGTTCTGGTGCTGTTTGTTTTTCAGATTTGCAATAAGTCTATCAGAGCTGCATCTGAGGATGTCTTATAAGCATAGTATACATCAACTCTCAGTAACTTGTAAGAGACTGAGTACAGAGATAGGCTATTAGCTTTGGACAGGCTGTTCATACCCTGAATTCTCTTTTTGAGGAACCTTTGATTGCATTCCAGCTGTTGCAAGTGCATGGTTAACTCATTACATCTGAATGACACCTCCAAATACATCTGCAGTTAACTCCTACTCATGCCTCTAGGCGTCAAATATTGCTTGTTCATATTTGCATCAATAATTCCAAAACCATGCTATGTACAAGGTTTTAAAAGATTACATCTTAAAATTTCACAATGTTAAACTCAACTGCATTAATATTTGACATCTGTCTAGTGCAAGTAAAAAGATATTAACTGCTGTTTTCATGATATTCATTTAGATAGATATTCCCCAGGATTCAATAAACTCCATACAGGAATAGTGCTATTCCTGCACAGAGTGAATGGTGTCCATTTCCGCATAGCCTTAGCAGCGCACCTTACATATTCATGAAGGGGAGCTACTCATAAGGCTAAGTGGACACAGACACTACTGAGTGCAGAGGGCGTGTTTTAGTAGTGTTCGCACATCCATCATGCCCCCTGCACTCTGAAAGTGCTGTATGGCATTTTCTAAGTGCTTTTAGTGTCTGAAAGCAGGAAATGTAAATAGGAAGCAATGCAGGGAGTGTGTAACAGGTACTGTCACACACACCCTGCATTGTCAAAGTGCTGTATGGCAATTTTAACTGCTTTCAGTGTCTGTGGACACTGAAAGCAGGAGTTTAAATTGGAAGCAATGCAGGGGGTGTGTGACAGGTAATGTCACACACACCCTGCAATGCAAAAGTGCCGTACAGCACCTTTAACATGTCTCAATCTCTTCGAACAAAAAACTGGCCAAAGATTAAAATGATGGGGGGGACAAATAGGGACAGATCATAAATATTGCCCTTACAAACTTAGAAAGTTGATAGAGGAGCAGAGTTTGTATTAACATAACATCATGTACGGAAGTATGAGAACTCTGAAACTCAGATGTATGCCATTATGTAGTGACTTTAATCCTGATATGTCCCATACAAACTTAGTTGATAGAATGACAGGTAGTGCATTACCAAATATGACTTACAAGCAGTATTCATACATGTAATTAAAGTGCTTTTATTTTTTTTTTCCATTCTAAGTTAAGTTTAAGCATAGCTGAGTGGGTTTGCACATTATGGCCCTCTGCTCAGCATTGCTTAAACATCTCATAGGAGCTAAATACAAATGTCTAGCTCAAATCTTTACCACTGAGATAGTGTAGTGGTTAGAGTCCTGAATTTGTATACAGGAGTTTGTGGTCTGAGTACCAAGGCAGGTGCGTTATTTTTACATGGGAAAGCATTGTTAAAATTAATTTTTTTATGTTAAATTATGTAGCAATTGATATTTGTTACCCAGGTTATTGTAGCTGGTTCAAAATGGAAGTGTGAGTACATATAACATGTGAAATCACCCATGTATACACAAGTGTCCCATACAGTATAGTCAAACTCCAAGGTAATGTAATGAAAGCACATGGGGGATGTCATGTAAAGTAAATCATATACACTTAATAATATGTCGGTAATGATGAATTAATCTACAATTCTGATATTTTTTTAAAATGAAAACTGAGCAATGCTAAGCAGTGCTCAGTTATTCTTAGTCGGTTTAAGCATTGCTTAGATGTAAATACTAAGCAGCAGTCAGCTCAGCTAAGTGGATTTGTGCACTGTTAAGTAGTGCTCAGCAATTACCCCTTTAAGCACTGTTCAACTCAGCTTAGTGGATTTGTGCACTGTGTAGCTGAGCTTAGCATTTTCAAAATGGTCCAATGATGGCAAAGGGTGGGAATATGGCCTTATTTAAACTGCACAGGTGGGAATGCAGCCATAACCTGTTGTAATCTGATGTCTGCAGGAGCTATGTTTGGTGTTGGAGAGGGAGCACGCTTTTGGGCACAGCACTGCGGCATTCAGGAGTCCAGGGTCATGGTTGGGCTTCTCGTAGAAAACCATGATGATAGACTGCTGCAGGGCCAGTACCAGGGCTCTCAGTACAAAGTGGAGGCCTGAGACCACCTGGCATGTGACCACATGAGTGCCACTGGAATCCCCTGAACTGGTGAGCAGATACAGCATTATTATGCTGACCTAAAGCAGAGGAAGGGGGAGCTCTTGGCCCAGTGGATCCAAGCTGCATGAACACAGAATGCTCCAGTAGTTTGTACGTATCTCATCCATAGCTGCACGAATTCCTAGGCTGAGTATGTGATAGACAGGTATGCATAATGTTTGTTTTCTACCCCTACAGCTGCAGCAGAGAAGTCTAGCAATGCTGTGGCCCATGCCAACAGACTGACAAGGCTGCGCCAACTGGCTGGTGAGTACAGATCTACCTTACAGTATATATTGAAATAAATAGAAAGGAGTAAATTGTTTATTGCCAGAAGGTGTGGTGCATTCTATGTCTAATGATTAAATAAAAGTTTGCCAGACTAATATTGATCTTTATGATATGCAGTAGTAAAGCACTGTGTCATATAAGTACAATAAAGACCTAAACAACCAACTGTTGTGTTTACTCTGCTATGCTGTTGTAGAAATAGAATGAGTACAGGTTCCTCACAGAAAATATGGCTTTGACAGCATAAATTAACTGAGGTTGTTCTGAGAACCAGCTATTATGCAAAACAGTAGATTGTGGATCTGAAAAAAACATATAAATGAAATATGACATATGTTATTCACTGAGATCCAAACCCTGAATAGTAATGTCCAGTGTATTATAATGTGTCCCTTGCTGCATTGCCTTGTGCTAATCTTTGCTTTCCAGATTATATCATTTCAAAGGATTAATACACAGTACACTATCTGTCAGGAAGGAATCTCAGGATTACAAGGTCAGACTGTCTAACCCACAGAGTATTAGGCAGAAAACAGTCAAACAAGTGACAACAGTTCCCCAGTAGCTCAGTGTGATGAGAAATAGCTTTGCTGTTCATTTTAGCACATGCAGACATGGTTCAAATCCAGGGAGTGGTACTGAGATGCGTGCATATATACACTCAAGAAATCTTTAATATTTGTAGAAACAGTCAGATAGAGGTAACAGATATTTTCTACACAGGTCATACAGGTAAAGAAATGTTTGGAGTAGCTGTATGAAGGGTATACCAACACACTGTGTACAACTGTCCCACTGTCCAACCCCATAACTGCAAATGACAGCAGGAGAGGTACATACACCATGCAGTCTTCCCGATACATGTCTTTCAAGTGTCACGCTGTCATGGCTAGTGGTAACTGCTGCCAGTCACTTTGGACACAGATAGGAATCCATGTGAAGTATGCTAGTAGCAGACTCACACAACATCAGTGCAAGGTACCCCATCTTTGTCAAGTATGCAACCCTGACATGTACAAGCCCCCTCCAGTAATGTAGCCATAGTTTTCCCAGTCTGCCCCTTACCATTACAGGAAGATAGTCTAACAGGTATGTAATGTGCTACAGAAGCTATGGGCCATAGGCAGATGTAAAGTGAGGACAGACGTAGAGTATTGAGTAGTACTGTTGTGAAAAATAGAAGGCTATACAGTTGTTAATGGACTGTTTTCTCACCCCTCACTCTTCATCTGCATCAGTAGCTATTATTCATATACTACGGGTATGTTGTTCTCAGAACCTATTGTTGGGACATGTGTTCTATTATTATTCATATATTTAATTGGTTGCATATTAGCATAGCTTGTTCAAATACCTTTATTAGTGGCCTGTTGCCATCAGTGTAACTTGCAGGCTGTTAAAATGCTTACTGTTGTTCCATTTATGCATGTGTTCTGTTTGCTATGCAACTGTTTCAGATCTGTTGGTTTGGTTAATTGGAACACCCACACATGCTGTTATAACTAATTTTGAAATGTTTTGTTCATGACTAACCAATATATCTTGGAAAACCACAGCACCATAGCACACTTGGGAAGGCTGATCCTGGCGGATCCACCTGTCCTGCCTCATCTGGCCATGGCACCAGGCTGCAGTACGTCTGGAACCCAACCTGGACCATCCTCATCCTCCGCTGGTTTTGCACCACATTTGGTTAGAACCACCTCAGGGAACAGGGCCTGTCCCCCCTGGGCATGGGTGTTGAGAGGAGCCCATCACCCACAACATGTTCCATGGTATGGTGAGCAGTGTCATCCGCTCTGAGTTGAATGGACGGCTGCTCCAGATGAAGGGTCACCGCATGCACCTGGAGGGGCAGGCTGCCACTGTTGTCCAGCTCCCAGCACAGCCAACTTTGGTGCTGTGAAGGTGCAGTGGTGACTGCCCATGGGTGGGGACCTCAGTCCCCTGTATCTATTTGTGGGCTCATGGGCCTCTGATTCCCAACCACCCTCCCTGTCCAAAGTGTTTACCCCCCTCATTTGTCATATACCACCCCGTCTGCTGTATTGTGTGTCTTGTCTGTCTGCAAGTGCAACCTATCCTACCCAACCTACTTCACCAAACATACATACAGCCCATCCCCAACATCCCACTCTCACCTTAAAATAAAAGCATCTGTCCCACAAAAATTAATTGCCCCATACATAGGTCTACATTTCACCATGTCCAGTGATGTAAATCAATCTACAACCAAATTACTCTACAAATGTATGTTGCCAGCACCCCTCCCTGTGGGGTGTGAGGCTATAAATTTAAAATTTTCCACATCAGTCACATCTGTTGCTGCAGAAGAAATGTAGAGCTATGTTCCTTCCCTACACCCATCCTGCACATCCCTAGCTGCCTTTCCTAATATTTTACCCCCTGCTTGCCCCTATTTCACCACTTTCCTATCACCCGTTTTTCCTTTCTTTGTTTAAAATGAGTGCATGTATAAGTGGGAATAAACGCCGTTAAGCGAAGCTAAGAGGACTTAAACATCTGTTAGCATTGCTGAGCTTCACCCAAATCCACGCAAACCCACTTACAACTGTTTAAAAGTGCTTTAATCACTCTGTCTCCATCAGCCGTTGCTCTGCCCAGCAACAAAATAATCAGCGCTGCTACGTCTTCAACACAGGACCCTGTGCATTACAATCACAGCAACATGCCACTACACCATCTGAGCTACAGAGATTTTTAATGCTTTTACAAACATATCATATATATTTTCAACCTCTTACTGCAAGACATCTGCAAAAAGCCTGACAAGGTATGGGGATAAAAGGCAAACAATAGTGACATATTTGAAATATGGCTGTTATAAGTATAGAAGTTTGCTAGAGTATAATGATTTGTTTTAACATATATTTTCTGATAGATTTCAGGTCAGAAACACAGATGATTGTCATCATTTACTAATGTCAATGCTCACATCATCCCAGTGATTTGTCAGAAACCCACAACTGTTATGGGGAACAGACTAAAACTATAAGCCACACATCTGGACAGTGTATAGAAATCTTGACAGTGGAGAGGCAAGACTGCAGTCATATAACAGAAGGGAAAAGAAATACTGAGAGCTCCCAAACATTTCACCTAGTACCTTCTGAACTACAGTCATACCAACACGACACTACCCCAAGTCAGCTCTGGGGAAATACTCATGCATTTGCAAATATATCATGCACTACAAGGATGTAACTGTAGGGAAAAGCAGACATCAGTGAGTAATTGTCCACCCAAAACCATTTGCACTACAGTCACAGCAACATATCAGTACCCCAACTGAACTCTAGAGTATAACAACTGTTTGAACAAACATATCCTGATTACTAGTCACACACTACACTGACATATACTACCCCAAGTTACAGTCTACTGGGAATCCTGAGATGTTACAGGACATTTTTTAGTCTGCCCTTACAAACATATACACCTAATAGATCACCAGCAACTGTAGCAGAATGCACAGTCAGATAGAAAAGAATCTATGACACTCACATCTGCCACTCTCCCTACTCAGCCCAACAAACATTTATACAGTACACTGTTACACAATCTTGACAGTCTGTTAACAATAGCAAGACATACATAACTCTCAACTGTACAGATTTCCATAGAATGTCCAGGGTATGGGACCATATTTATGGCCACTGCCTCATATCACTTCTGGGATTCTGCTAAGTCACTGGGATAATATCAGGAGTGAAGTCACTAAATAATGATATGCCATACCTCTGAACCTCTTACTGCAAGACATCTAAAAAAAGCCTAACATACTTGGGGGACAGAGGGCCGAAAAGAGGGACTTAGCTCACATAATGGTGTTACAGACAGAAACAGTTGCTGGTGTTACAGGGTTTGTTGTAACATAACATCTCTGAAGGATATGATGTCTGAAACACAAATGAATGTCAACATTTACTGACTTCAATCCTCACATTATCCTACTGATTTCTCAAAAACAGAAATTGTCTGAGTAACAGACCAAACATAAGAGGGAAACCTTTGGGCATTATGCGGACATCTGGACAGTTGAGAGGTATGTCTTAGACATATCATTGTCAGACATCAAGTTACACAGAAAATGCATGTCCAGACAATCCCTGTTAATCTAGCAATCTTCTATGTGTATAACAGCAATACTTACAATCAGTACCTAATTCTGGAACTTTATCCCAAATTTTATTGGGCTGTCTCCACATTTCTTGTTCTAAGAGGTATTTCCACCTACCTTCTGTGAAGCTGTAGCCCCCACACCTCCACAATGTCCTCCTCACAGACAAGGAAAAGGGGCAAGGCTCACATGAAGGACTTAATATTATAACACTGTGTTGCAATGGCATTGGCTAATGGAAAGACAACACAGCTGCTCTGGATGCAAGTAGCAAGTGGGAGACACCAAATGGTGCACAGGCCATCACCTGCTCATGAGCATTACCTACAAAAGGCAATCTGCTGCCTATGCAAAGCAAGTCTGAACCTGTCTACACAAATACAGACTGCAACTACACAAATCTAAACATTTGCATTATTCTGAGGAAACTGTTCAACACTATAACAGGTATGCCAATCAATTAAGCATGTAATGGAATGCAGAAGGAGAGATGCAATAATGTGAAAGGAAAGTTAAACAATAGGTCTCAACAAGACATGCTGGACTCACATGTTGCTGTCTAAAACCTACGGCCATTTCTGCTGGCCCTGTCTGCAGTGACATAGATCACAGCTCTGGCTTGAGTCACCTCAGCAAAGGTCAGCTCATATATGACTACTACTGGAGTGTCTGTTGTCCAGTACTGACTGTGATACTGCTAGGCCAGCTACCTGGGATGTTGTAAATATTCATATGTCACCTATGAATGCTACAATGATACATATGCTTGTCTTACAAATGTAAGAGACCTATATAGGGTATGTGCATAGTAAACAACTGGTGCAGAAGTGTGTGTTGAACTGTATGTCATATACTGATCTCATACCTTTCAACCGTCCAGAGTTATGCAGACTGACCACATTTTCCTCATATTTGTAGTTAATGCCTCATACAGTTGTGTATTGTCTGGCAAATCACTGGCAACCCAGTAAAGACTGAAGTCATAACATAATAGCATACATTTGAATGTCAGATGTCATATCCTGCGGAGTATTCTTGTGAATGCGAAACCATCTTTGCTAGCAACTAAGTGTGTTACAGCTAGATTTATAAAGTATCACTATTTTCCAGCCTTTGCCCACCATTGATGTGTTCCTTTGTCCAGATGTCTTGCTCTAACAGGAGCTAGGAGTCTCAGCATGAAACTAATGTCATTGCAAGCATACCTTGTCCTGGAGGATGCTGACATTTGTGTAGTCACTGATACCTGGTTTGCAGCTGTGGAGAGGACACTAACCTTTCCAGATTACTGATCTTACCATACGTTTAGACCCCAAATGGAGGGCTGTAAAGCCAAAGGAGGTGGAGTTATAAACATTATCGTACACATGCACACCTCCAGGCTGGCCAAACAGTATGACACATGGGAGACATCCCATGTGCAGTTAACTGTTGACAAAACACCTACTCAAATTATAGCTAGCTACATACCTCCAACCATGACTCTGGACACCCACTATACCTTTCTGGACTTGCTTGAATCTGTCAAGATTCAACCCTCTACCCTGCTCCTGGGTGACTTTAACTACCCAACCATAGTGTGCATGACCTATTCTACCTGAACATGAATGCACAGAGATTCCTTGGCTTTGTCAATGGCAATGCATTGGATCAGTTGGTCAGCAGTCCTACGACAGGTGGAAATATCCTGTACCTGGTCCTACCCAACATGAGTAGCCACTGTAGCACTCCTACAATGTCACCCTCCTTGGTAAGATCTGACCACATAGCCATCACTGTTAAGGTCACCATCTCCCCTGCCACCCTCTTATCAGAGTTAAACAAAAATCACTTTCCAAAACTGACTATAAATCTCCCCAGAGCAGGTATAAGTAGCTTTACAGCCACTGTCCCATCATTTGGAACTAGCATTAGTGTCCAAGCCTACACCACAGTACTGTGTGAGCACATACATAGCTGTATGGACTCAGCAATACCTGACAGGACATAAATCATCTCCCTCAAGGTAGGTTAAACCTCTGTGGTGGACAGCAGAAATACACAAATTCCATAATAGTTGCAAATAATTGCTGGACAGAGCCAACAAGGAGCAAGTGCCAAACTGAAAGCAATGTCACCTTTGTCTGAACAAGCAAATAAGATCACAGGTGAATTACCCTAAGGCTAACTTTGAGTCCAAATTGCACACATCCACCAAGGCCAATCACTAGGCCTTCCACACATATGTCTGCAATCCTAGAGGCAACACCCAAATCTGCTCTGTAGTGGTGGTCAATAACACCATATACACATATGGCATAGATATAGCCAACCAGCTGCAGACAGGTTAAGTTTAAACATCAAACCCCCTGTCCTCCCATCGGTACACATGGACATACACAGCACCTGCCCCCCCTCCCCTCATCATCAGGAATCAGGTCCATAATGCCCTCTCAAAGGCAACAAACTTAAATCTCCATAGGCCTGATACCATCCCTGGCTGCATCCTACATGAACTCAGGCATGAGCTCTCAGCTCCATTATACACTGTAGTCAACCAAAGCCTGAGCACTAGTGTCATCCCATCCTCACAGAGGACAGCTACTGTCATCCCTATACACAAAGATGGAGCAATCCACTGACCCAGCCAATCATATACACATCAGCCTAACTAGCCTACTCTGCAAGGCCATGGAAGGCAATATCAAGGACCTTATAAATAGGGACATTGACAACCTCAAAATGCTTGAGCCCACACAGTGTGGTATTTTCAAAGCGAGAGCAGGCCTGTTAAACCTGGTCAACTTCTTTGAAGCAGTCAAGGAACACAAGGACAAGGGGAAGACGGTGCACACTGCCTACTTTCACCTACCCCAAAACTCTCACAATAATCCCCAGGTGGCCATGATACATAAGCCTACACAGCTACGCATCAATCTGTATGTTACCAGATGGATAGTTAACTGGATCAATGATAGTACCCACTTGGTCAGATTAGTGGAAGCCACCTCTAGTAGTAGACTCTTACAGAGCAGTGTGTACACCAAAGATCGGTCTGGGGGCCTCTACTGTTTGAGATATATGTTTCTGAGGTACAAGACAAAACCAGTGGTCTGTGGCTGGCCAGATTTACAGATGATTGCAAGCTGGCCACTGTCTTACATCCCCCTACTGATATGAGCATCCTTCTAGAGGCCCTTACCCATATTAATGACTGGTGCCAGAAGCATTGCCTCAAACTGAATGACAGGAGATGCATCATTTTCCCTGTTGTGGTAGATGTCATACACACTAATTATGACAGTAATAACAATGTACTGAGCATGTAATCAGGTGTGAGGTGGCTTGTGCACCAAGGTTGGTAGCAACCCGACAGTTTCCCACCACATGGGCACCATTATATGGAAGGCTGTCTACATGGCCCACCTCACAAATATGGGTATGTCATCCAGGAATGAGGAGGCCACAACATCCCTGTACTCCACCCTTATCAGACGTATTGTCAAGTACAATAGCTCCTTTGGCATGTATCTTGCCAAGCAAATGCAGCAGTTGCAGAGACCACAGAGGTTCCTGATCAGCCAAATCCAAGGTCTGCCACACCTATCTTATACAGATAGGCTGAAAGCCTGTCCCTGTACTCAGTCTCATACAGACTGATCATAAGTGACCTGTGTCTGGTATACAAGGCCATTTCCAAACCAGCCTTAATGGCATTTCTGCATATCTGTAAGACAAACCCCACTCATGCAACCTGCATACAAGGCCCTCACCTGGTCTGTAACATGTATAGTACTTGTTGGTGGGATAATGTAGTGTCCCACATAATACACTGTCTGTAAAATACACTCCCTCCCCATGTCTAGCAGAGTACCTGTATAGCCCTCATGAAGAAGAAGCTGGACAACTGCATGGGAAACTAAAAGACACCCCTAGGATTCCTCGTGTGTCCCAGTTGGACAGGGGAAACAGGTGTTGGCTTTGAAGGGACATGGGCTAAAGTCTGGGCTAGGCTTATGAGGGCATCCGGGCCTATAGCAAGGTATCATCTTATGAACCTATGCATCTACTGCTTTACATTTCCTGTAAGTATTTCAGATGGTACTGTAATGTTGTCTGAAATGAATCCCTGTGAGTCTGAACTTTGTAGGTACTGCATTGATAGAATATTTTCTTGTTCCTTCATTAGTTATTATCACATATCATTAAACCATGTCATTGTGTCTGGTCTGTATAGCAGTAAGTCAGCTCTTACAGTACTTGTATATGCACTTGATGACACTGCATAGCTCAATCCAATAGCCTTGGTCTTGGTTACACTTGCAATTCTGTTAATAGGCATATCACACAGTAGGATTTGCCACCCTTTGTTGAGCGCCTTACAGTAGCTGTTAAAGAGATGGATTGTGGCAGTCAGATCTACTGTAAAGTCTGGCCTGAAGGGTCCATAGGTAGCAAAGCTGGGCCAGACTTTAACATGAGTGAGTGAGTGTGTGTGTGTGTGTGTGTGTGTGTGTGTGTGTGTGTGTGTGTGTGTGTGTGTGTGTATCAGCAAACATTATACTGCAGGGTATTAATTTACATATGTTGTCTTCCCCTCGTAGTTGAACATGGGGGTTGGTGGCTCTACCCCCTCACAACCTGATGTCAGTGTCTTAGCGGACTCTCATGATGATGGTGGTCATAGTGAGGCACAGGTGGGGTTGTCGGGGGCTGAATCTGTGCCATTGGTTGGTATTCCATTTTCACCCACAATGTTCTCGCACAGTCAGTATGCCCACACATACCCTGTCCCCAGCAGCCACAGATAATGGACAGTTGGAGGGTGATGGCATGGAACAGGCTAGTGCGGTGACTATGGCAAGTGTGAGAGTAGACACTAGCCATAGCCAGGGAGGGCAAGGTCACATACAGGCAGATAGACAGGGTGCTTGATGGAGGACTGCTGCCCATCAGGTCCCTGTCAAAAGTGTCACAGCAGGTGTCACCAGATCCATGTTATGACCCGTCATGGAGGCACAGGTGCGTACTGACTAAAACACCAGACAGATGCTCAGGGTCATGAATGCAGGGCTGCCTGCCATGCATGATGACCTCCATGGCATTTGTGATGCTGTAAATAATTTTGCCAGTGTTGTGGATAGACTGTGGTGTTAGACATTGTCACTGCTCGACCGTGCAATGTCTGTGCTTGAGTATGTGGTGGGAGTGGGGCATTGGCCAGGTGGACGTAAGTCAGCAACAAGATCAGCTAAGAGCCTATGTGGCCAAGCACATTCACAGTCTCATCGTGGCAGTAGAACCAGCACTTCTGAAGGGAGGGTGCTGTCTACACCATACCAGAGCAGGCCATAGGCATGTTGTCCTGGCCAGTCCCGTCAAGGATGCGGATCCAGCAGGCAACAGTCACCACTGGGGAGTAGTACTGCATCTGTCCTTGGGCCTGGTGGTGCCAATGAGACTTCTGGCAGAACCAGTTCCTGTGTCCCTGGTGGGAGACGGTGAGCTGTGCATCCTGCCATGTACAGTCCATGGCTGTCAAACATAGCCCTGGGTCTGGCATCCACACAGCTAGATTGTGTGCATACAAACACTCACACATCTCTATCACAGACCAGTCACCACCAGACATACACAACTTCTCTGCACGGCCTAGTTGAACACCACCCCCCCAGACACACACACACACACACACACACACACACACACACACACACACACACACACACACACACACACACACACACACACACACACATATGATGTCAACCATATGGCCCAGCCTAGGCTTCTGGCAATCCCACACCACACCCTGTGCATGTGATGATACTTGTGCCACATCCCTGTTATCCATACCATCGATGCAGGGACATGCTCATATGGGTCTGATGCACAGGGTGAATATAGTACAGTGTAGTAATGTAATGCTGTGTAAGGTGCTGTCTGCTGGTACACATCGAGATGTATGTATTTTGTTAGCCATGATGTACTATTGCTGTTAGTACTGCTGTCTGACTGTAGTGTCACATACTGTATTCTGGTTGTGTTCCAGGTGCCTGTGTGTCTGCAGGCTGTGGGCCTGCTGACAGTAGCAATGATGAGTATGGCAGAGTGGAAACACAGTTACCTTTTCATAGTCAAGGTACAGCTGTATATGTACATGTTTACCAGGTGTGTTTACATGCAAGATGGTGTGAGGGACAATTGGGACAGACAGTGTGACCTTGCATACATACCCTTGACACAGCCAGCTAGCCTTCATACATGTCATGTGGGTGTTCTGTAGTACCATAGGCTCACACATACAGGAGAGGTTACTTGAGTACTGGCACTAGATCCCTCACAAGCTTAGCCATTACTTTCACTTCAACAGATTCACCTATCAGCATCTGTTGCCGCTGCTATTTCTGTCCCATCAACTCAACCTTCATGCAGTTAATGAAGGTATGCCTAGTACTGTGTATGACAGGTTTGGGGCATATATTCCTGACACAGGTCAGCCTATGTTAGTCCAACCTGACAATCACCAGCATGTGCGTCTGCTAACTCTTATGCATGTCTGACCTCTCATGCTGGTAGTACACACAGAGTCATAGTTCTGTACATGAGGCAGCTGTTGAAGGGCTGAGCACAGCCCCTACCTGCACAGTCTTCCAAACGATAGAGCTAGATGCATAACACAAATAGCACAGAGGTAATGTAGTGTTGCAGTGTCTGCCACTACTATTCAAGTGGGTGACAACTGCAGGGGCTGTTAGGATTGCCAGTGGTGGGTTCAGAGACCATTAACATGGTAGAGCCATCTGACACACACACACACACACACACACACACACACACACACACACACACACACACACACACACACACACACACTACTGCATGGGGACATGCATTGAAACACACATGCACATGGAGTTGACACTTCTCAGAGCAGATGACCTACCCATCTATTTATGTGCAATACACAGTGATATGGCCATTGCATGCACCACAGTGGCTTTGTGTTAAAAACTGTGCAACTGTGCTTGTAAGGTGGATGGTATCTATATGGGCTGAAACTAGGTTGGCAATGGGAGAGTTCACAGGGTGGAAGAGGCACACAAAATGGTATAGCCATTACATACACACAGTAGACACAGCCACAGGGGATGTGCATACAGAAACACATACACAGTTGCCAATAGACATATTAGTAACCCTACATATTCAATTGTATGTACTATAGTGCTACATACACATGACATGCTCCACATAGATTATATGCCTGGGACATAACACACAAACTCTTACAACAAATAATCTTGTGAATGCCTTCATAGATGGTGGGATAACCCACCAGAAATAACAATTGGTCTCATCTACTGCTCCTACAAACCTGGACAAGTGATAGACTGACAGACTTTGTATCAGCATGATGTATCAGTCAGGTACAATGTCTGATGCTGGCATGTGTGTCACTATGGTAACTGTGACATATTTGGCATGGATATCACAAAAATGCTCATTATTAGGGGACACAGGCCATGTATAGGTTGCAAACATCTGGATATTCCATGTACATCTGTACAGGTGACT
Source organism: Protopterus annectens (assembly GCF_019279795.1). Taxonomy (NCBI): domain Eukaryota; kingdom Metazoa; phylum Chordata; order Ceratodontiformes; family Protopteridae; genus Protopterus; species Protopterus annectens. The sequence goes on along the minus strand of NC_056746.1, from coordinate 1,410,047,218 downwards.
GGTAAGGGTTGTATAGTGTTACATGGTGCATGTGAGGTAGATGCCATTAACAGGCTCTTTAAAGTAATGTCATGGGTAGGGGATCAACAGGCCTTAAAATGGTATAACCTACACACACATATTAGCCACAGGGAATATGCTTCAAACACACTACTATACTTGTCAGTATTGAGATTAGAACCCCCTACCTATCTAATTATTTGTACTATAGTATTACACAGTTATTGCACATGCCACAGAGGTTGGAGGGCTGACAAGTGCACACAGGTACTTCTAAGGTGAATAACATTAGCAGGCCTTGTAAAGTAAGGCAATGGAAAGTGTACTGGGTGGTACACACCTCAACATGGTATAACCCACACCCCCAGGGAATATGATTCTTACCCAAACACAGAGGGAGGCTATGATTATCACACACACACACACACACACACACACACACACACACACACACACACACACACACACACACACACACTGCCATAGTTGCCAGTATTGAGTTTAGAACCCCTACCTATCTAGTTATGTGTACTACAGTGTTATGCATTTATCACATGCACTGCAGAGATTATAGGATTTAACAGTGTCCTAAGGTACAGCTAAGGTGAATTACATCAAGCACCCTTGTAAAGTATAGCAATGGGAAATGTAGTGTGTGGGAAGGGCATCAAAATACATTACCCTACAAACATGCACACGTACAAGCACCTTCACAGACACACACACACACACACACACACACACACACACACACACACACACACACACACACACACACACACCTATCTAGTTATTTGTACTATAGTGTTGCGCAGTTATCTCATGTGCTACAGAGCTTATAGGGCTGACAAGTGTCCAAAGCTACTTCTAAGGTGAATGACATCAGCAAGACTGCTAAAGTAGGGCACTGGGAAGTGTTGTGGGTGGGAAAGTCCTCAAAATACTTAATCCTATAAACATACACACTTATACATACACATTTGCCAGAACTGAGACTAGTACCCTGCCTATCTAGTTATTTGTACTATACTGTTACGTAGTTATTGCACGCACCATGGAGCGTATAGGACTGTGGCTGTCCAAAGGTACTTCTAAGGGGAATGACATCAGGAGGACTGCTAAAGTAGAGCACTGGGAAGTGTACTGGGTGGGAATGGTCTAAAACTGTTTCACCTACAAACAAACAAACATGCACACACATATACATACATACACAGACACACACACACACACACACACACACACACACACACACACACACACACACACACACACACACACACACACACACACACACACACACACACACGCTTACATTTGCCAGGACTGAGATTAGAACTCCTATTTATCTAGTTATTTGTACTATAGTGCTGCAGAGTTATCACATGGGCTACAGAGCTTATAGAGCTTATAAGTATCCAATGGTATTTCTAAGGTGAATGACATCAGCAGATCTTGTGAAGTAGGGCAATGGGAAGTGTACTGAGTGGGAACAGCCTCTTAATACTTAAACCTATAGACACACACACACACACACACACACACACACACACACACACACACACACACACACACACACACACACACACACACACACAAAGGCAGGTGATGTGATATTACAAGCCCCTCCTCAGTATTATTACACAATGGAGCTCACCTTCATGCTGGCAGGTGTGACTGGTTACGATTGGTATGCCACTGTCTGCAGTAGAATATCACTCTATGCTATTCAAGGTATCCCTGTGTATGACTTACTCTCTATGTGTGTCTCCCTCTGTCTCTCTCTCACTCTATCACTGTCTGTCTCTCTCTTCCCCCACATCTATGTGTGTGTATGCTATACATATTGTTATATGTTGCCCATATATATGTCTGTGTATCACACACAACAGATGCAGATATATCACATATGGGCCACCTACATCTAGCTGAGGGTAACCCTGTCTGATGGGTGTGTGTAGAGACAGTTAAGGTGTACACAGCTGTCTGTATGCAAAGACATGTACGCACAATACAGTTATGTGGGTTCCAACATGGGCTGTGATTCTCTAAGTGTAGGAGCATGCCCAGTATGACCTCTTATAGTAAGAGAGGGACTCTATTCCAGAGATAGTTGTACTCCAGTCTGGGGTTTTGTGAGTTACATCCATACCTCTCAAAAGAAAACAAGAAGTTGCTAGAGGTACAGGGTTTGTTTTAGCAGATATTTTCTGACATATCTGCCATCTGACACTGGATGGAATGTATTGTGTCATTACCTAGTGACAGACATCCTCAGATCATCACAGTGCTTTACCAGAGAAATACAAGATGTATGATGCGCAGGCCAATATTATGAGCCCAACTATAGACATTCTTGCCCAAAACGGCCAGTTAAGAGGTGTGGCTACAGCCAATTGACTGATGAAGCTATGTAAACAGTCCAGCAACTTGGTGATATACTGGCTGGGGAATCTCCTGCTTGTGTGGTATTCTTCTTACCTGAAAAGTCATATCCTGGTGTCCATACCTCTCAACTGTACAGTTTTTGGCAGATTGTCCCGATGTTTGTCTAGAAATTTAATCCAGTCTACATAAACTTGTGTTTTTATGGCAAGTTAGTTGCAAATAATGAAAGACTGACGTTTCAAAATAATGACAGACATTAGTGTTTCAGACTTCATAACCTTCAGACAATTCCTGCTAGTGCAAAACCTGTTATTCTACCAACTTTCTCCATTTGTAAGAGCAATATTTACAACATGTACCTATCATTGGGCCTTTGTCCCACTTTTATTTATGACCTTGTCGAGATGTCTTTCTGTCAGAGGTTGAGAGGTATGGATGTGGATACAGAGTGCATTCTACTGTGCAGAAATGTCCATTATATATGTAGCATATTCCACATAGCACTGTGACTTCCAGATATGTCAGTGGCAGAGCAGTAGAGAGTAATGTGGTGAACCACTGACAGACAGTTGTGTATAGGTTGATAGGTTGATATGACATTAGTAGGGTATTGGCTCTGAAGCCCTTATAACCCATGCAGACAAGAGTGTAGCCCATGTTAAGACATGTCAGCACACATAGCCCCTGTCCAGCAGGGACACATGTAGAATCCTAGGACTGTATTTTGTGTTTCCCATGCACTTATACAGGGAGCACATCATCAGGGGTACTGAGGCACTTGGCTTGATGTGGACAGGGAGTGTATTCCACAGATGGGGGATACATATCTGTCACACCAGCAAGCCATACTGATATCACAGATCAGGTTGATGCTGTGCCTACAGGTTGATCAAGTGGGCCTTGACTTCCAGATGTGCAACAGTCCCATCAAGGCAGGGTCTGGATTGCTTTGTATGCCAGACAAGGGTCACCTCAGCAGAGTCTGTATGGAACAGGGTAGAGGGACAGTGCTGTTAGCCTATTTGTGTAAGATTGGTGTTTGGGGTTTGAGTTAAGGCCTTAGTTTTTGCAAGACCCTGGTTTGTGGAGTCTGCATGGTCTGTAGTGTGTAGGTTTGTGTAGTTCTCATGTGTTTTTGCCCCTGAGGTGTCCTTTGCTTGGGTTCTTGTTTTGTTGCAGACCTCCACTTACATGGGCGTGTGTTGTGTATTTTCAGGTAATGTTTACTGACCCCATACACTGCATGGCACCTATGTTACTGAACAATTTGTTCTGGTGTGCACATTCTCCATTTGTCTGGCCAGTGGTTCCCCTTCCTCTTATGTGTGTCTCTTTGTCCTTCTGTAGTCCAGTCACAGGCTTTGCCCTCAGTGGCTGCTATGTATTTGTAATTCTGATGTGAGCGGAGTAAATGCTGTAACATAACACACAAGGTTATGGACTTCACACCTCTGAGTTTACCTATTTAGCAGGTTGTCCATCATTGCACCACTACATTTGCTGTGGTCCTCAGACAGTTTGTGTTGCTATATGTTATTATGAGGCTACATGGTGGCCTAGCTGTCGGACCATCACAGACTGACATCTGGACAGGCCCCTATATGACAGTCAGACAAAGGCCCACACATGAGGACAGGGTGTTAATACTGTTCTGCCAAACATAGACAGTTGGGAGACCAGTTTGGTATTTGCTTGCTTTCTCTTATGGGTATGACATCTGCTTCCCCACTGTCTGCCATTGCTGTTTTGACATGACCCTTTCTTGTTTTGCAAATAGGTGGCAGGTAAATGCAATGTTAGGACAAGCAGAACAGATATACAAGGCATACATGTGCTCCTTCTGTGACAACCTGTCATTCCAGGGTTATGGATGTTGGCCAGTGACATGTTGTCAGTGCTGACACAGTAAGTTGGCAGCCTTTTATAACCTGGCAGTACACTGACCTTCAGGTACCTGCTGTCCTACTAGGCACCATACCTCCCGACTTTTTAGAGCTAGACATCTGGACAAAGCCATAAGTAATTTGGGGACAAAGGCCTACATATAGGGATCATTGTTAACTATAGGCCTTACAAACCTAGAAAGGTGATACAATAACAGATTTTTCATTAGCATGCATTTTCCCAAAGGGTTTGAAGTCTGAAACTACAATCTGTCATTATTTTCGGACTTTAGTCTTTTGTGATTTGCAAGTGATTTGCCAGAAAACCACAATTTCATGATAAAGAAACCATAAATATGATGTAAACCTCTGGACATTCTGCAAAAAGCATGTACAGTTGAGGGGTATGCTAGGCACTGTGTAGGTTACTGTGAGCTATGCACTGTCCATATATGTGCCCCCCTGTCCCTAACCTGTCCAGCTTTCCTGCAATATCAGATATTGACATCTGGACAGTGTGTACAACTCGTACCATAGCTGTATTTGACATGCAGATTAGTTGGCACTGCAGTTCTTGGAACATGGACCCTGTCAACCACAGTACTGTACCTAGGCCACTAAGAAACAACAGCCAGGAGTAAGTACAGGCCACATACTGACAGTATTGACCACACATATACATAACTCATTGACCCCTGCATATTGTGGACATGCAACAGGTTATTAGGTTGATTGGGACAGCAATGGGAATGTTTGCTCTGCTGCTTATACCCTAAAAGGATTACTGTTACTGCAGTTCTATGGGAACATGGGTGTGTGTATGTGAGTGTGTGTGTGTGTGTGCGTGTGCGTGTGTGTGTGTGTGTGTGTGTGTGTGTGTGTGTGTATGTGTGTGGAGGGCACAACTGTCAACTATCCACATTTGCACAGATGGTACTAATGTTCAGTTTGGTTCCATTTAGCACAGTATTGTGCCTGTCTTAGAGACTACAGACATAACACTAAAGACCACAGGTTAGATTGTAATGGCAGACATTTGGATTTCAGACTTCTTACCCTTCAGAGCTTTACTGCAACTGCAAGACCTGCTGTGATATCACTGTGTAAGTCTGTATGGGAATATTTCTTCATTTTCCCCTTTTGTGGGCCTTTGCTAGAGATTTCTTTATGTTTTTCTATGACTGACTTGCTGGGTGAGGCTAAGGGGTGAGTATGGGAACCCCACATTGACAACCATGCATGTGAACTATGAACCCCCAGTTAGTTATCCCCCCACATATACTGTGATGTGATTTGTCACTTAGGGGACTACTGCATACAGTGTGGAAGCCAGTATTGGGTGGAAATTTCCTGTTGTCCTACATAGCTGTCAGTTGTCTGCTGCTATCTCGGTAGGCCACCCCAATCCCTTGCATGCATGCAGTGATACCATAGCTATGCTACCACACCTCCATTCATTTATTGTTAAGAAGACTGACTTACCTTGTGCCTGTGCCAGTTGTGAGGACAGTGCTTGAGGTCTGGCTCTGTCGGATGCACACAGTACACAGTCTAAACATGGTATGATGCAGTTAGTGTGATGTGTGTGGCATCCATTTTACTGTGTGTGAGAGTCAGAGAGAGGTGTCAGTCCCTGGGTTCCTACAGTGTTAGTATGTGTGCTAATCATTGCCTCTTTGCCAAGGCCTGGGCATACTGGGCATGCCTCTGTCTGCCTACAGGTGCAGGCTCAAGGGGTTCCTCCTCTGAGTCCCCCTGTACCTGTGGAGGCCTTTGCAATGGTGGGGGGCTGTGTGGGCCTTCCCTGTGATGTTCCTGCTGCAGCTGTTTCCACAGGATCATATTGTGTAGCATGGCACATACTATGTACATGTGTGCACATGTGGCTGGAGAGTACTGCAGGGCTCCGACAGATATGTCAAAGCAGCGGAATCATGACTTGAGCATCCCAAACACACAGTCTATAATGTTCCTGGTTTGTGCGTATGCCTCATCCTGGCATTCTTCAGTGTGTGTATGTGTGTGTGTGTGTGTGTGTGTGTGTGTGTGTGTGTGTGTGTGTGTGTGTGTGTGTGTGTGTGTGTGTGTGTGTGTGTGTGTGTGTGTGTGCATTTCTGATGGGTGTCATAATCCACGGCTCCAGTGCATAGCCAGCATCCCCCACCAGATGGCTATACAGGATGTCCCCCCTGGCAAATGCATGGTACAGCTGTGAGGCATGCCAAATGTGGGATTCATAACTACCAGGGATGCCAGCACACACATTCATAATAATGCCCTGGGCATTGCACACAACCTGGTAGCTGATGGAGTGTTAGCCCTTGCAGTTGACATAGATTCTACCCTTTTCACCAGGGGATGCCTTGATGTGGATGTGTGTGCAGTCTATGGCACCCAGTACCTCTGGGTAGTGTACTACATGGTGAAGAGACGCATATTGCTGATCCTCTCCTCACAGGTGCTGGTGAAATATATGTGTTCACCAGCATGTGTTCGCATGACATCCAGGAACTGGTGGAGTATCCTGGATGCAGATGGCTGTGAGACCCCCATGGTGTCCCCGGTAGGTCTTTCGAAGGTACCTGTTGCTAGTATTCTTAAGGCTGCACATACCTTGGTTTCAAGTGGGATGGGTTCCCCTCTGTTGGCTCTGGGTCTGAGGTGAGGCTGGCACAGCTCGCTGAGTTGCTGAAGTATGTCCCTGTCCACCCTGTAGCGCTCTAGTATCCCTAGATCATGTAGCCCCTGGTAGGTTACCCTGGGTCTGAACACTCTTCTCCTCCTCCTCAGTCTGGGAAGGTTGTCAGAATTATCCTTCTCACCGCTCTCTGTCTCTAGCACATACTGATGTATCAAAGCAACAGCAGCCCCTAACATTGTTTTGTCAATTAAAATTCCCCCAAGTGAGTACACCAATGGTGCAGAGTTTGTGGGACAAACCAGACTGAAATGTGTTTGTATAGTTTATACTGGTGTGCTTCAGATGCTGGCTGTGTGATTGGCTGACTATGATACATTACACCTGCCAGCTATATTATTTGTACTTGAGTGCCTTTATTCTGCTATTTCCCATTTTTTCTTCCCATTTCCGCCCCTTCTAAGCCCCACAGTGCGCCACACAAACCCGCTGCTGAAATGTAAACACTTCTGCTATTTCCTGTTTGTTTTTTGTATTTCTATTGTGTTTAAGCCCCGTGGTGTGCTGCACAAACCCCTGTAGCTATAGTAAACAGTATTAAGCAGAAAGGACACTCCCAGGGATGAGAACACCCTCAACATTTCTTGAACTAGCTAAGACACACAACCCTTGCTTAGCTGTGCTTAACGGAGTGAAAACAGAGGCCGCGGAGCTCCAATGTGCTTAGACCAAGCATGACACACACATTTTTCATGTCAGCTGCTTCTTCTGCTTACACTACAGCATTATAGCTCTTTCATGGTTAGGTGCAGGTGGACAGAGTCTCCCATTTTGCTGTTCATAAATTTAGCTCATTTGCATACCCCACTGCCTTAGTCCCTTGTTGCATCACTAAACTGGAGCCTATTTCCTTAGCTACCAGTGTTTCCTGTTATTGTTTTGGTTCTGCATGCTACCCACTATAATGGAAAAATTCATATTTCCCATAAAATTTTTAAATTTTCTGCACGAGCTCGTTTACGCGTCCTGCTGCGCTACCCCTAAACTGCTGAAATTAGCAAAAAAAAAAAAAATTAGATTTTTATAATTTTGAAACACCTTTCGATGCCAATTGCCATATTTTTGGCCATTGGCATGCCTAATAGTTATAATACATGCTTTACTTTGAGTAGGCATACCCTGTTTTGATTTTTGCAAAAATGTATACGGTTAGTAACCGAATACACTTCTGCAGTGGACACTGCTCTGGCACAGATGCCTGTCTGCTTACTGAATCGTTAATTCACCTCATTTGTATGGTTTTTCACCAGCAAATGAGGTAATAGCATTATTCAGTAGTGTCTGTGTCAGAATAGTGCTGGGAGGCTCATGCACGCTCCCAGCCTTGTTTACTGCATTGCTCGGCAGCCATATTATGTGCAATAGCTGCTACACTGTCCTAACACTGAGAATTGGCTTTATTGAATCTCAGCCATTATTTTCACATTTTGTAAATGTCCCAACAAGCAAGTAACACAGACAGAACTCCTTAGCCTCATATGAAACTCTCAGCTAAATGAATAAAATTCTCCTGACAGTATGTATGTATCTTAAGTGGTTGCTGAGGTATTGTAAGTTGCTTACAAAAAAAAAATATAAATGTAATAGTTACTGTGCTTGCTGTGAATTATAAAGTTCAGTTTAAGACCCATGACCTAAAGAATACTGCCACTGTAAATATAGTTTGTTTTGAAGGGTTTGCCATTTATACTTCTTTCATAACCCCTATGGTTCCAGAGCTATGAACATTTGCTTGAAATGCAAGGACATAATTTCATTCTGATTTGATAATGGGTTTAGGCTCCGCCCATTGGAAGTTACAATGCAAACTTCCTGAGCTCGATTGTAGTGAATGAGTTAAGTACATGCTAAAGGGGGGGCACTGTACTCAATTATGGGTCTGATAAGGGCTGAGTAGAGTGGTACTACAACTTCCTTCAACCTGGATAGGTGGGGCACTGTACTCAATTATGGGTCTGATAAGAGCTGAGTAGAGTGGTATTACAACTTCCTTCAACCTGGATGCCATGCCCTTGCTTATGAAGTGGGCAACATAGAATGATTTTCTTACTAGCTTGGCTACATGTTGGTTGAAGGCCACATTACTGTCTGCAAATGTTCCAAGATCCTTCATTATTGGGTCAACTCTTAGGGGTTATTCTATCAATGGAGTAATTAGCTTGGGTGGCTGATTTCCCAAAAGGGACTATAATGCCTTTCTTCATGATGAGTTTTAATCTGTGGCTTTGACACCAGTAATTTGTTTGTGTTAGACCATCTTGTAGGATGTTGGTGTTATAAGGGGACTCTATGATATCTCCCAATCTACAGTTATCTGTGAACTTGATGAGATAGAAGCTTTGGCATTAGCCTTAACTTCCATAAAGTAGATGCCAAACAGGAGCGGGCCCAACATGGAACCCTGGGTACTCTGCTGTTGACCAGTCTCCTGGTGAAGATGGTCTCACTGATTCTGACATCTTGGGTCCTATCTATAAGCCAAAAAGCAATGCCATGATTTATGTAGGGATTTATGCCTAGTTCTGAAGAGCATTGTACTGAATGCCTTGGCTAGGTCACAGTAGGGGGTATGCACTATTTATCCCTCATCCATAGTCTTAGTGACCCTCCTGAAGAAGTCTACCAGGTTGAGTAGGCAACACCTTTCCTTAACAAAGCCAAGCAGGGATGGGTCTAGTGTCTGTCGGTTGCCAATGCCCTTGATCATTTTCATGGTAATTTTTTCCATGCTTTGCATATTAGATTTGTCAGACTGATGGATCTGTAGTTTCTGGGGCTGGTTGATGGACCACCTTTATGGGGAGGGATGACTGCTGCAGCCCTTCATTCACCTGACATGTAACCTGTTTTCAGGCTGTAGTTGAAGGGTGCCTCAAATGGTCCTTCTAGGTAATGTTTTAAGCTATTTAAGAGGCAACCGTGGGGGGTGGGGGGGGGTGCACTGTTTAGGTGCACTGAAGCAGTATTTTTGGCCATAGTGAGTACCGGTTGATAGCTGGGGTTGTGCTAGAAGGGATTCATCTGGGGGTAGTGGGAGGAATGGGGATGAAGTTAGAGCTAAATTTAGTCGATAAGTTCACTATGTTACCCTGGTAAATGACATTTGTGCCATTTGCTACCAGTTCTGCACACTGCTTAGTGGTACCTTTTGGGTTGCTAACATAGCTGAAGAAGGCCTTCTGATTTTCTTTAGCCTAGGAGTTTATCCTGATCTTGTAATCAGTCTTGTTGGATTTTAGTAGACCTCTTAGGTTCTTGTTTAGTTGAATCAAAGAGCTTTTGTCTTTATGAGAGTTATTTTTTCTGATTTTGGCCATGGATTTTTGTCTTTTGTTACAGAACCTGTTAAGGTAAGGACTCCACTAGAGGTGATTGCTTTTGGTGTTAGATCTGTGTTTAAATCTAATAGGTAGGGCAGCCTCAATGCAGCCATTTACAAGTTTGTACAGGGTTTCTGTGAATAATTCTTTATAGGTAGCTGTGTTCTCAAAGTTTGGGGGAGCCGCAAATTTTGACCAACTGTAACTTAATAGGATGCAATTTGCTTTAAAATAGCTCCTAACTGTTATGGGTTTAGTTGGGTTTTCTGGGTTAATTTTTATTTCAGGGGAGATAGCTTTGTGGTCCAACCTTACCGATAAGGACATGACATGGGGAAGGGGGTGGAGGGGTGCAACTCTCTCCCATGTTGGTGAGTACTAGGTCCCATATGTTTGATCCTCTTGGAGTGCACACTATCTGGTCCAGGGTGTTTGTGTGGATAAAGTCCAGGAAATGCTTTGCCTGTGAGTTGAAGGCAGTGTATGTTTCCTAGTCTATTTAAGATGTTGTTAAAGTCTCCCATGAATAGGGTATTTGGTTGGATGGTGAGCATTTCTAGTAGGTCTAGGAATGAGTTATGAACGTCATGGATCATGGAGGGTGGCCTGCAGCTGGCCAGGACATGGTAAAGAAGCTTGCCAGTAGAGACTTGAACATGGATGAACTCCAGGGCATCATCCTGTTTAACCAAATTGGACTTGTATTTGTTGCTAATGTAGATCGAGACACCTCCACCTTTAGCCCATGTCTTGCTGCTGTTGGTCTTAATATGTGGAAGGTATAGGCACCCACAACAGAGACAGAAGAGGCAAACCTAATCAGCAACAAGCAACTACAAGCTGAAATTGATAGAATGTCACACTGTTTGTCAGGGCTGACTGGAACTCAAAACTTGGAAAAGAAGAAAAAAGTCAAGTGGCTGGAAAATACGAGCTCTGTAACAGTAATGAATTGGGAGAATCACATATTTCTACATCAAAGCCTTTTTTCTTTTTGTTCTTAAATTCAAAGTAAATACTGTTGCAGGTCAAGAAAGAACACACAATACACCTCTTATTTTAGCAAGAAGTAATGAATGGTCTGACTACAGGGCAATTTTTTACATTGTGTTAATTTCCTTTTTCTCACTTTGGTTCTTAGACCCACAAACAATTAAACTCTCATACCATCTCTTTAAATTCTCCAAGTATATTTTGTTTCTAGATGATTGCCTAAAAGAAGACTAACTTTAATCAACAAATACCCTGTCAAAGGCTCATGTTCCACTGAGGGTCTATTTTTTTGTGTTTCATAAATTGTTTTATGTTCCTACCATTACATATTACAACTCTACTGGAAATATGTGTCTTTACAAATGCTGAGTATGTCTTCTCTCGGTGTATTGAATGAAATATGATACATCTGTGACATTTCAGAAAACATACTATTAACTAAAGTTGTTATAATGTCAAAATTGGTATATGTAGCGTAGTTGCCACTGGGGAATGAACTGTAAGACAAAGCTTTGACATGGCTGCATCACTTTTTTTGTTGTTGTTTTTGTGTGTAGTAGGAAGAATGCCCAGCAAATGCAGTCTTTCTGTAAATATATGGCCACACTAGAATCAGAAAACTGGCATCTGCCATTTTTATACCATTGTTAGCATACAAGCTTTTCACATGTACACATATCTGTTTGTATTTCTACTAATTTAAATTCTCTTGCTGCTTGTTCTTTATTTATTTCAAAAGTGAGAAGTTAGAATTATGCACTGGTGGTAATACTTTATGATGCAGCTATAATGTTGATTTTAATTATATTATACCTTCTCATTTTTGATGAATTGTATTTATATTCTAATTTATATACTTATAACTAATGGAGACAAATTGCACTATGCATTTCAAATAAGCCAGCCAACTACCATCTTTGAACAGACTGTAAATTGCAAAATAAAAACTTCTATAGGCTTTTTGGATCTGAAGAGGAAAAATACTAGTATATATCTGTTGCTTAAAACCATCTTATTCTAACTATCCATCATATTCTCTCCAGTTTACTTTAAAAGTTTTCTTAATTTTGTTAATGAATGCATGAATTAACTGATTCACTTCTTGCTGATGGGGGAAAAGGACTGATGGGGGGAAAAGGACTAATCCAAATTACATGTTCCTTTACATTTCTAAAACCTGTACTACAGTCTCTGGATAGCTTGGGTTAAGCAAATAAAACTTTTCAAATTAGATGATGCTGAATGTCCTTTACAGGATTTTAAAAAGCATATTCAGACCACATGTATAGATTGTGTGTAATAGTAAATTATTCAGTTTGATTTTCATATTGTATATATGTAGCAATGATATTAACCGCACTCTTGTGTGTGAGACTCAGTTAAATAATAAAAATTTAAATTAAAATCGAAGGAGTCTAGTGAATAATTTATGTGTATGCAATCCCTGCTGTGGTTATTTGCATTAAAAAATGTCTTTACCTTTTATTTAACAGAAAGAAATGTAAAATGTACCTTTTATATTACATTAAATATGCAGCATGCATTTCTTTAAGGCAGAGAGGTTTTGGTATAGACATTAGCTGACCTGTTAAATAATGAATTTTTGTTGTGTTTTCTCCTACAGAACTAATATAGTATTCCCATTTGAGAAAAAAATATTAGGAAGAATGCCTGAAATGAAAACAATCAGCATGAAAAAAAAGAATACATTTTCTGTTATAGCATTTCTTTAACTTTTATCTGCAGTAGCCATGTTTGGGTCAGTCGTAGTTATTTATTTTATTTATTATTTATTTTATTTCCAGTATGATGACTGGGGATGTCCACTGAGCTCAGGGAGCCCATTTTCAGTGGAGGCCCGGGGAGAAAAGCTCCATGTTACAAAGTTTAGATACAGATACAATATAGAAAAGAAGAACAATTTACAATTATGTTTCATGCTAGACAGCAGGTGTAATTTCTTAGGTACATGTTACCTTTAGATACAGACACAATATTATTAATGAACAATTTACAGTTACATTTCATGTTAGAGAGCAGGTGTAAATTCTTAGGTACATGGTACAAATTTTGATATTTACAATATGTACATGTGTGTGGTAGCCTATAGATCATAGCTAGAGAGGCTAGTAATCATAGCTGGAGAGGGGTTTAAAGGTGGAGAGAGAATTATAGGACTAGATGGGGAGAATGCAGTTGCATTTCCTGTTAGAGGAAAGGCAGAATGTAGCTGAGATTTAAAGTTTTCAAAGTTTGCACAGGTCCTTAGAGAGGAAGGAAGAGAATTCCATTTTTTAGCTAAGGAAAAGGATAGCAGGAGCTGACCAGCAGGGCGATTGCATTTTTGGACACAGATTAGGTCTTGGTTAATAGCTCTGAGAGTTCTCTGTGGGGTGTAAGAGAGAAGGATGTTGTATAGAGCAGGGCACATAGAGGGTTGAGAAATTAGTTTCTGGGCTGTGGTAATCTAAAGATAGTCTAGATGGTTGCAGAGTTTAAGCCAGTGTAACAAATTAAGGGCAATACAGTGATGGGAGGAGTATTTGGCTTTGGTGACAAATTTAGAAATCTTATTCTAACAGACTTCCAGTTTTGAAGTGAGTGTGGCAGATAAGTTAGTTAATAGAGGAGCGCCATACATTAATGAGCGGAGTAGATAGATAGTGGCAAGCTTTTGTCTGGTGGAAGGAGAGAGAAATTGGATGTTCCTGTATAGCATACCAAGTTTTATATGGGTTTTCTTAATGTTTTGCTGGATGTGAGTGTCGAATTTCAGGTGTTCATCAATAGTGACCCCAAGTAGTTTGGCAAAGGGAACAACCTCTATAGTGGAGTTGTTTTGGCTAATGATTTGGAATGAGTTTTTATTAAGAGCGGAAGCTTTTGAGGGAGAGAATAATATTATTTTGGATTTATTGGCATTTAGTGAGAGGTGGTTCTGAAACATCCAATTTTCAGTGGTGGAGAAAGCAGCTTGGGTCAGTGTCTGAAGCTCTGGGAGGTTGGTGGCACTGCAGATTAATGTGGAATCATCTGCATATTGTACAATTTTGGTATTTGGTATGGTTTTGTGGAAATTGTTAATAAAAATGTTAAACAGCATTGGACTGAGTATGGATCCCTGGGGTACCCCAGTGAGGGTGGGAAGGAAGGTTGAGGTGCCTGTCCCCCATTTTATAGCTTGAGATCTATTGGAGAGGTAGCTAGAGAACCAGGATAAGGTATTCTGGGAGAGATTAAGGTCAGAGAGATGGTTTAGGAGATGGGTGTGGGAGATGGTATTGAATGCCTTGGACAGATCTAGAACAGTAGAAACTATTTTTCCAGAGTCCTGGGCAAGATTTATTGTCTCTAGGAAGGAGAGAAGTGCAGTGGTTGTACTATGGCCTGGACGGAAGCCGTGTTGGGTTGGAGTGATTAGTTCGTTATTAGCTAAGAATGGCATGACCTGAATGTAAATGCGTTTTTCTAGTAGTTTGGAAATTGGGGAGAGGATGGCTATGGGGTGGAAGTTGGAGATATTATTGTTTTTGCCTCCTTTATGGAGAGGTAGAATGAAGGCAGTGCACCATAGTTTGGGAACATAAGATTCTAGCATGGATCTATTGATCAGGATGCTAATGGGAAGAGTGGTACCACCTGCACCTATTTTTTAGGAAGGAGGATGGCATATTGTCAGGGGCACTGGAGCAAGGTTTTAATTTGGAGAGTAATTTTTTTATATATGATGTTGAGATGGGTTTAAGGTTGAATATAGGCGGAGGGTTGGGTGCGGAGGTGGTGGTGACGAAAGGGTGGGTTGAGGGGAGGGGTTATTGTTAGGTAAAGTTTTGGTCATTTCAGCTATGGAGTTAGTGAAGAAGGAGTTGAATAGAGAGACTATTTCAGGGTCTGATTTGCTGGTGTCAGAGCAGGGGTTGCTTTTGGTACCTGGGTTGAAAAGAGAATTAATGGAGTTCCAGAATTGTTTTGGGCTTTTAGATTGGTTAGATTGGAGTTTAATATAGTAGGACTTTTTGTCTCTGATGATTTGTTTTTTAGCAAGGTTGCAAAGTTGTTTATATTTAAGAAAAGTTTCAGGCTGCTTGTTTTGATGGTATGTTTTCCAGGATTTGTCTCTTTGTAGCATAAGATTTTTGGTATCTTTGGTTAGCCAAGGGGCGGATTTGGTTTTTACTCTTTTTATTCTTGGTGGCATTAGGGAGTTGAGGATGTTTAAGAAAGAGGAGTCGAAACATTCTACAGCATTATCTAGTGGAAGGGTTTTTAATAGGTTCCAATTTGTTTGTTTCAGGGAGTTAGAGAAGGTAGTTAGGTCAAAGTTTGTGAGGTTACATGTGTGGATGACTTGGTGTAGGTGAGGAGAGGAGTTAGTAGCTCGGTAGATAAATGCTGGCAAGTGGCCTCCTACAGGGTCGGGTGTGATGCCAGAGTTTAAGATTTTATTGGGATTTGATTGGGAGTTTATATAGCTTTTGCTCTGTAACAGTTTGAACCTGCTTAAGGTTCTTCATGTGAACCCTTGACTGGTGAGTGAAAGAACTACAGTCTATTATTTCTGCTTTTATTTGTCCGACACCTTTCCTGGAGCTTGTTTCTGATTATATTCTCTCTCTTAAAATAAACACTCCCACTACATCTGCTCTTCCTCATTTACCAAGGTTTAACACAAATAAATAAATATACAGAGCTACTGCTGAAAATGAAATAAATGGAAGATGGTAAAAGATGTTGAAAACAAGACAGATCCTAAAAGTGATCAAGAAATTATAATGTGTGGCAATACCTTTAATAAAAGATGAAAACAACTGCTATTTTGATAAGTATATAATGATTTTTCTGAATCAGGTAATCAACAGGCACCTTATGATAGTGCTAAATATAAAAGTATAGCATAAGGATAGAAATAGTGTAATATAATGGGATTAGTAGAAGAAAATATGCAACTTATAGCCATTCATGATGCAAACATTTATTTGTAAAAAAATCAGATTTCCTATTAGAATAACTTGCTATTATTGGCTATGATACCAATTAAACATTATTGTTACTTACTAGGATTTCTTTCACTGTACTGGATGAATGGATTTCACAGTCTTTGATTTATCTTCCCTGCTTCATACAATATAACATTGTTTTTAAACAGCAACATTAATTTATATACTGGTAACGTGCTGTATCCTGTGGTAACTAGGTTCGAGCCCTGAGTATGAAGTTATGAATCCAAACAATTCACTTAACCAAAGTAATAATCCCGTGACTTCAGTAATCACTGGAAAAGAAGCTCCTGTATCCCATGGGTGTTAGAAAGTTAAAAATGAATGAAAATAATATTAAATGTTGCTTAAGACTTGAAAGCTTAATATAAATGAACCGTTTGAAATGTCAGGACCAGCTAGAGCATGTCACGAAATGCAAAGATTGAATAGCCGAAAAAATGGACTTGTATATCTTAAGTCTAAGATTACATTTCTGTGAATGTTCCCATTTCTGTGAAGTACAGCAGTCTGGAAATTGATATATATATAAATTTGGGGTGTGAGTAGGGGCTTGACTCCTTCATGAGGGATACAGCAGGGGCTTGAACCCTCACGAAAAGAAATTTAAAGGAGAAGAGCAATTTTCAAAATTCACTCCGCCTGTGTTTTCAATCTTTTTGTTTTAGCTTGTTGGCACTTGGCATTTCAAGTGCTGACATTTCAATAGTGAATTGAAATGAAAATGTCTCAGTGGTATCTTATACTGTACCATTTAATTACATTCACAAAAACTGCTAATCAGCTATTTAGAAAGGAATAGATGTAGTTGTGTACTTCCCAATGCCTTTTTTTTCTATTTACTTAATTTTTGTTATACTGGTTTCCATGCAGTAATACTGGGGTCAACATGTCATCTGCATATCTGTACCGCCTTACCTACTATCCTAGAGCCACTCAATTCCTCACTCTCCAGTTACACTTACAGACTCACCTTGTAGCAAACAGCCCACAGTGGAATGACTGAGTTTGCAAGCTTGGAGTGAAGTTCTCCTTGCATAATTGAACATGAGATCACTAGCACCTGCTCCCCTGCAGATATATGACGCATGAAGAAAGTGAATTATAACTACTTATGTCCTTGTTATGGCAGTTAGTGCAGATGATTAAGGCACTAAACTGTTAATGAGATGCTTCCTATACCCAAGGTACAGGGTTTGATACCTTCCACCTTCACTTGCCAACTGTATGATTCTGCGTAAGTTACTTAACCAGATAGCTCTCCTAGGTCACTCTCGAAAAGGAGCACATGCATCTAGTAGGCTTACTTGGTTAACAAATATATAAAAAACTTACTGAAAAGAAATATTTCAAGAGTTTGTTATAATATTTAACATACAATATTGAAAATGTAAAATGTTGAACTCAAAATAACTAGTCCCCTACATGTGTAGAGAACTGGACGTGACCCCCCCCCTGAAAGTATAGCTCGCTTCTGAGTTTCACTAACAGGTTAGTGATTTTATTTCTTGACTGGCTGTGTTCTGAAACTGTGTAAATATGTAGCATATGTATGCAATTAGTAGGTGTTTTGAGACTGACATTGTATGCTTTCAGGATTTTGCATTCAGTCGGTATACCATTATTTAATAAGTTGTCACTGCACTAAAAAGAGAGGTACTGAAAATTGCAGTGAATATGGGACATACTGTCACATAGGGAAAATAATGTCTAGTCAGTGATATTGCTGACCATGGCTCAGGACTGGAAGTGAGTCACCAAACTCTCAGCTACTGTAATGGAGAGTGACTTACATAAGCTCTTATAGGTTCACCAAGAAGGGGCTTGGTTAATAGTCCCACTGCTCTTGAGCTGTGTGATGATCCTTTTTGGAGGGCTGATTTGTGATATACACCTTTCAGAAGTTATGGTGGATGTTTTATTGGAATGTGGCCACAATACAGGTTGAGTTAATGTTTTGCCACTATAAACAGTGGCAGGCCAGTCTTAATATGCCAACCTGCATCACCAAGCTGTTATGTCTTCCTGACTTGTCAATGATCCTCTGATATTGGTATCTTTGGAACAATAATTGTCAATATCAGACTACTGTCTTTAATGTCAGGTTGGCTACAAAAATCTTGAGCTACGTTTTTTTTTTTTTTTCCAGAAATTCTTTGCTGGGAGACAAGCTGTCATATAACCCCATGGAGAAGAATTACCCCTTTTACCCTCAAAGTTAAAATCAGCTTCAGGGTAACTGTGTTCTGGGGCAACAGAAATCTCAAAAGAAGTGATCTCATTCAAGAAAAGCACAACAAGATGTTTTGGCTAAAAGCAGATGTCTTACTACATGGCAGTCATGTTCGTAACTGGACACCAATGTCTGAAGACAATTTCCTCAAGCAGACCGTCAACAGTTTGTAAATGTTTTAAATTGGTCATGCACAACAGAAGAAAAGATCTAAGGGCAAAGTGCAGAAATAAAAAAAAGTTTAGTTTTCTCAATTTCATTTGGGTGTTCCCTGTTCACAAAAATTTCCAGTTCTCTTTTTTCCTCTCTGCCTAAGCTTTTATTTATTTATTTATAACGTTGCAAAAACAGGTGCCTCTTTTTAGGGGTAGTCTGAAAGCATTGCATCATTAAGTGATTTGCTCAGACTTCGTGGAGGGCAAATGGTGGCTAAAGAACTCAAACCTATGATCATAGAATGAAACAAATTTACAGCTCATGGAGTAATGTTATGTGTTAAAGTAAACTGTCAGGAAGATTTTTTATTTTGCAAACCTGTATAGCTGCCTTCTTTTTTATGCCACATTTCTTCATATTATAGAGCAGTAAATAATAGATTAGTTGCAATGTCAAACAGTAAAGTACTACATATATTCTTATTAACTGCATGTGACATAATCAGCACAGTCTGTTTTCCTGGTAGTGTCGTTATTTGTTTTTATTTTGCACAAGATAAACACTTGGGGTATAAAGGAGGGATTCTAGGTTACATCGTAACAGCAAATGATGGATAAAACAGTAAGCCAACATGACCAGCTATGAGACTGTGTCATTTTTCCCATGAAGGTATTCTAAACAGGCAGGATGTAATTACGTAATCGAACAGATGTGAGGAAGAGGAAGGTGAGGAGGTACATTTTGTACTACAACCTTTTATCACACACACGCACAGATACACACACACACACACACACACACACACACACACACACACACACACACACACACACACACACACACACACACACACACACACACACACACTTTGAGGGAGAAGGAACACTGGAAAAACTTTCTGGTTTAAAAGACCAGATCTGCACTTGTTTCCCATCTTTCCTGCAGCTAACCTACTGGCTAGCACTAGAAAGCCTTAAACTGATACAAGCCTTCTAGCTTAGAAGAGAGACTTTGGAGTGATTAAGTATCAGTTTTCTGTACTTTCTTGCTGTACTTAAACTGTTTTCCACCTAAACACAGGTTTTCCAGCAGTTATTGTGATTTAAAAGCTTGTTTTTTTCACATATTGTACTTATTTGACTGCCTGGATTTTAAAAAGTTGTTTTTTGTTTAAATAATTTGTTTAACTGTTGTAGGCTGCACACTAAAGTGCGATAGCCTTTTCTGATCGTTTGTAGTTGTTTAAAGCTGTTTTAAGTGTATTTTTTTTTACTGTTTTTGCCTTATCTTTTCAAAAAAATAAACAAAAAAACCCCCCCAAAAAATTCCTTGTTTCCCGCCTTTCTAAGCGAGTATAGTCAAATTTTCAGGCTAGTGCTGAATTCAGGGCTGTGATACTAGTTTCTGAGTTGCCCATACCTTACTTGGATAGAAGAAAGTTTCTCTATTCACCTGTGAGAGAGGGGAGCTTTGAGCAGCCTATCTGTCCCTGGAGGAGTGATTCCAGCCCAGAAGTTAGTAGTTTATTGGCCATTTTGGACTAATTTCTATCTCTTTAGTTTCCCTACTATAAAAACCGTGTTTGCACGGTTTTGCACACTGGGCAGCGCGTTGGTTAGCTACGGTTAAATTATTCCCGGCTCCATTAAGTCTCCTCTTCAGTTTTTCCCTTGAAACTAGTCTAACTTTCAACCTAAGCACTAAAAATGTATCCTACAACCCAGCACTTGCTCAGACCTAATAGCAAGCACTAATATACCCTGACACTTGATTGCCCAGCAGGCCAAGGCTCTTTATTCATCCCTCACCAACCAAGTGGCTAAGCAGCTCACTCTACTATTCAGGCATGACCAAAGAGCAATTTCAGGTGTACTCTCCAGTCCAGCTGGTGAATCTGGGTATCCTGAGGCAATGTTACAACTGCCTCATGTACACAGACAACCCTCTCCTCCTACCACAAAACACTAACAATTATACAGCCAAACTGGAGGCTAAGCTGTCTTCACCCAAGACTGAAACAGACAGTCAAGAGGAGAAGATTAACACTTGCACCACACCTCCAGCCACACATAGACCTACTAAAACAGCACTGGCAAAAAATACACATAAATAAACAAAATCATACTCGGAGGCTCTAAATAAAAACCTGCAAAAGCATCAGAAACCTCCAAAGCAGACACCCAATCAACCTGCACCTCCCTTCACAAACCAGACAACACATAAAACACAAAATCAGTGTGCCACAGAATCACAGCCCTTAAGGCGAAATAACATACCTAACACACTAGTAATAGGTGACTCTATAGTCAGGCACACTGACGTCCCACTCACTAGGCTGGACAAGCAGAAGGTTACTGTTAGCTGCCTGTTGGGAGCCAGAATTCGCCACATAACACAAGCACTCAGGTCACTCCAGAACAAGAACACATATGACTCTGTCATTGTTCATGTTGGTGTGAATGACCTGAGACGTACCTCACTGGACTACATGAAAAGAGACACGGAAGAGCTCTCTGATCATGTAATCCAGGCTGGTATGACCTTGACCTTGAGTAGCATCCTGCCCTCACCAAGAATGATACCTCAGAATAAAGAAAAAATGATCAATTTCAACAACTGGCTAAGTTTCCGATATCATTCAAAGGGGATCCAGTGTCTGTCAGCCTGGGACAACATGCTCGACAAGCCGCATTGCTTTGCAACAGATGGCTTGCAACTGTCACCCCTAGGCTTTTGAATACTGGCCAAGGCTCATGTTGCCCCCATAGTGCCTGTTTTAGGCAGGGATCAAAAGTCAAACCCACCTCCGTAAATAGCACAATTAACAAAAAACTGAGGGTTATGTTACTCAACGCCAGGAGTTTAAAATCTCAAAATGCACGTGCTCAAAGCACTTCTCAGTATGGAGAACGTTGACATCTGGGCAGTAACTGAAACCTGGTTCAAGGCTCCCAGCACTACCGGGCTACAATTTATACCACATGTTTTGGCCACAGAACACGGACCAAAACACAAAAGGAGGTGGTGTATCCATATTCATCAAGGATACCTACACCTCCAGGTTAGTGGTGCAGCACAATACCTCTGAGATCATCGATGTGCAACTAACATTGGGCAAATCTGCAATGCAAATTGTGGCCTGCTACAGATTACCCTCCATGACCCAGGACTGCCACTCCACTTTTCTGGATACACTGGAAAACATGAAGGTCCTACCGAACACCCTGATATTGGGCAATTTCAATTACCCTACCATTAACTGGGAAAACTACTCGAGTACAAACTTCCAGGCCCAGTGCTTCTTGGAATTCATCAACTGAAATGCCAAGGATCAGCTGGTAAACTCCCCTACCAGAGGTGAAAACATATTAGACCTAGTCATCACCAACATGGGTGATAGGTGTTCCACACCAGAGGTCAAACCGTCACTGGTTAGATCAGACCATAAACTAATCACTCTGGATGTCCACACCCCACCACCACCCCCAACTAAGGAAACCACAGTAAAAAACTTTTCTAAAGCAAACTTCACCTTACTTAAGACAGAAGTGGTAAGTTTCACAGCCCTCACGCTAAAGGATAACGCTGCCCAAGATGCAGAAACCTTTACAAATGCACTCTATGAGCACCTACAAGGATGCATAAATCGTGCCATCCCTAGGAAAACCAAGACTCACTCCTCTAAGAGAAGGAAACCTGTTTGGTGGACCCTGCCTTACAATAGAAGGAGGAAACTAGTTCAGAAAAAAAGCAAATCCCAAGAAGGAAAGACATCCCTGATCAGCATCAGTAAGAAACTAAGGTCCCTCATAAAATCATCCAAGGCTAACTTCGAAAGAAAAATAGCCAAGGACTCAAAAGATAACTACAAAACCTTCTTTAGCTATATTAAGAATCTAAGTGGCAACTCACAGATATACACTGAACTAGTGCAAAATAGCACAAAATATAATGAGCCTACTGATATTGCCAATATCCTGGCAGATAGATTAAGTGCAATCTTCACCCCCCTCTCACCCCCAAAAGGGCCCACAACAATATCAGAAAAGTGTAGTGTCCTGGAAATCACAGACGCACAGGTGAAAACAGCCCTTTCAAAAGCCAAAAACACAGCGTCATTGGGGCCAGATGGTGTCCCAGGCTGCGTCTTGCATAAACTACAGAACGAACTAACCCCCCACCTAAACACGCTGTTCAACCTCAGCCTCTCCACAGGCTATGTGCCCATAGAATGGCGCACAGCAACGGTTATTCCTCTCCACAAAGGAGGGGCCACAACTGACACTGGTAACTATCACTTCATAAGCCTGACTAGCCTGATCTGCAAGGCTATGGAGTGCATCATCATGGAACTCATTAACAAAGACATTGGAAACCTCCAAACACTTGACCCAACCCCGTTCAGCTTTGTTAAGGGCAGATCATGCCTAATAAACCTGGTTGACTTCTTCGAGACAGTCACTAAGGCCATAGATGAGGGAAAGGTGGTTCACACAGCTTACTTTGTCCTTGCCAAGGGTTTTGACACCATTCCCCACTCGGGTATTACAGAAAAACTCAACAGCCTGAACATAAACCCCTACATCACAAGATGGGTTGCCAATTGGCTTACAGACAGAACTCACATGGTAAGAATAGCGGGCTCCAGGTCCGACTCTAAACCAGTCACAAGTGGTGTCCCACAAGGCTCGGTCCTGGGACCCCTACTGTTCGGCATATACATCTCAGAAGTACAGACAAACACAGGAGGACTATGGCTAACCAAGTTTGCCCATGACTGCAAACTGGGAGCCATAACTGACTCTCCGGCTGACACGGACATCCTCCAAAAGGGCCTTACTGAGTTGGACACCTGGTGTCAAAGTCATGGCCTCAAGCTAAATGCCAAAAAATGCATAGTCATCCCATTTAGGAAAAACAAAACACCCACAAATTACCACATAGGTGGCAGCCTCCTTAATACAGAAGAGGTAATAAGAGATCTGGGGAGCCATGTAGATAGTAATCTCTCCTTTGACAATCATATTGCCAAAGTAGTTAGGAAATCCTTCTATGTAAACCAAGCTGGAAAAGACAAACTAGTAACTTCAAAATGGAAAAAACCAGGATCCAACCAAGAGACACACTGAGGCACAATAAGCTAGCGCTTTCATCCACTTTTAATGATGTGAACTTCTTCAGAAAAAATAATAATAACCACCTACCCATCTTTTCAATGATTCATTACAGGAAATGATGTCATAATCTGCACAATCAAATAAATTTAAAGTAATAATACTATATAAAATAATTAATATATCTATAAAAGTGTATATACATACATATAAATACTACATGTATAAATAAATACAATATATCGGTATGTTATTACATACCTTATATTTATCTATATTTTAAAAACATTTTATATTAATGACTTCATTAAGCCCTGGATATATATCAGCCCCAAAAGGAGCTGCCAAAATGCTTCCTTCTGTTCTAATGTGTTGTCAATGTCACCACCAAACATTTTTTCTCTACATAATCTAAAACAAAAATTCAAATTTCTTAAAATCAAGAGCATGTCTAGCTAAAGAATTATTTTATCTTTTTTCTTTATAGCTAGAACATGCTCATAAATTCTACGTTTAAAACTCTTTTTGTTTTACCTATATAGTAATTTTTGCATGTGGAACAAGTAGCCATGTAGACTACATTTTCACTATGGCAATTAAAATATTTATTTGCCCAGAATGTTTGTCCCAAATGTTCTATAGTGATAAAGGACCTAATTACACATGAACCTACATTGTTTACAGTCCTTACATGCAAAAGTGCCTTTTTTGTTACTAACTGATCTGTCTTTACAAGTTTCTGACTTCTGAGAAGTTTCTAACTTCTGTCTAATATTTGTCACCTTTTTGTATGTAAACTTTGGTAAATGACCCAAAGATATACTTAATTCCTTGTTACCTAAAATAATTCTCCAGTTCTTCTCAATAATTTCCTTTATACACCAAATTTCATTTACTATTGGCAGAGGAAATGCTATGTTGAATTCTTGATTCTTTCTTTTATTACTGTGATGTAAACATATTGGAGCTTCCACTATTATGTCAGCAGAAAGACAAAATGGGCTGAGCAACACCTTTTCTTAAGAGTGAAACCTCTTTTTCTATTCCCTCTAACCACCTTTGGTCATAACCCCTTTGGAGAAATAATTCTCTAAGAAATGTAAGCTCATTCCAAAAAATATGTTCATCAGAAGTAAGCCTACTTAGTCTGATTATTTGACCCTTGATGACACCTTTTTCATGTGTGTTGGGTGCAAACTATCCCTGTGCAAATACTGATTTGCAAAACATGACTTCCTATAGATTCTACTCTTAAATTTTCTTGTAACATTATCTATGTTAAGTGTCAAATCCAAGAAATTAATTTGTTCACCAAAACCACCTATTTTGAAAAATAAAAATCTGTAGTGCCATTAAGGTCAGATACAAATTCTAAATTCAGAATGTTCTGACCACAAAAAGCAAATCATCTATGTATCTGTGGTATAATTCTACCTTGTTGTAACCAGGGTGTAACTTCAGGAACCTATTTTCCCAATTGGCCATGACTATATTTAAAAAAAAGCCGCCACTCTTGCTCCCATGGCTACACCTGATATTTGCTTATATAATGTATTATTGAATTTGAAAAATTATTATCAGTACCAATTCCATTAATGTACAGATTGTGTTTACTTTTTCACCTGAAAATCAGTATGACATGTGAGATAGTCTCTCATGAACTCTAAACCTACTTCCTGATTAATAGAAGTGTACAAACTCGTGACATCTAGCGTACAAAATATATGTCTCTGTCAGGCATTTTATATTTACCTAAAATCTCTAGCAAGTGCCAAGAATCTCTTAGATAATGTTCTGATTTTTGTACTATTGGATTAAGAACATTATCTAACCATATTGAAATATTCTCAGTTTTAAATTGTCTGGCAGAGACTATAGGTCTAAAAGATGGACTTGTTTCGTTGTTTTGAATTTTAGGAATTCCAAAAAAAGTGGCCATTTTTGGATGTTCTACCAATAGAAAATCATAATCAGCTTTGTCAATTTCTCCTTGGCAAAACATATCAAACAAAAAGGTATCAATTTTCCTAAAACTGTAGTTGACAAAGTGTAAAGAAACTTTGGAATAAGTATCTGAATCTTCTAATAACGTACTGAGAGATTTTTCATAAACACAGGTGTCCATGATTACTATTTTTCCCCCTTTGTCAGCTTTCATAGTTCTGATGTTAGAATTCCTACTTATGTTTTCCAAAGCAATTAGTTCAGCTTCAGATAAGTTATTTTTAACATTGCCATGTTTAATCCCTCTAAACTCTTTTTCACAAATGTTTTGAAACACTTGCAGTGTGTTCACCAATGGGGGGTTAAAGACACTCGGTTTACTAAGCTTAGAATTTCCCTGTTCCACTGTGGTGTTAACATCATGCAAAATATATTGAAGGTTAAGTTTACCTAAAAAAAAGCCTAAAATCAATCATTAACTTGCCAATGTTCATCCTGTTGGTAGGAATAAAAGAAAAACCTTTTCTTAGCACACTGTTGGTCGCTGCACAAAAGGAAGTACTACTCAAATTGACAATATCTATTGTGAAATTGTCTCTTGAGGTGAAATCACCTCCGTTTGTTCTTCCCTTTGTCTTCCCTTTCTGCTCGTCACATTGTACCATTTGGTAGTCCTTTTCATGGAAGGCCCTTGTGTCCGGCCAGTAACATGTCCATTAGAATGTCCATTGCAAGCAAAACTAGTTCCCACTTTTACTGTGTTGTTTGTAGTACCATTCACATTGACACTCTGTTCATCATTGACCAAAAGGGCTGGTACTTCATTCACTCTAGGAAAAACCTCCTTATTTCCTGTAGTCAACCCCTCTTGGAGATTGGCCACCCTGTAAGAACTATTGTTAATTGAAGGTACTGTGGTGACACTCACATCAGTGATACTGATGTAGGCCTGATTCGACCTGTATGCTTGAATGTCTCTCTTTAACTTGTTTTGTTTTCTAGCTATAATAGTAGCTCTATGTCTGTCCGCCTTTGCTTCAATACCATTATATAATGTTAAAAAATTATTGAAGCAAATATAACTTTTTATACTGTCATCCTTAGATTTAATACTGTCCTTGAGTTTAACTATTTCTTTTTCGTAGTGAGAGACAAGCACTCTCATCATGGCCAAACCAGTCTCATTGTACAATTCTATTAAAACATTGGAGAAACACAATTTCAAACCTTGCGGACTATTTTATTGTACTTCCAGTTAAAGACACATACTTGAAAACAAGTCTCTCCAGTTCAAAATACACTTTTACATTAATTGGAATCATGTAATTGTTTACTTACAGTTTCATTCATTGGAATCTCTGCTAGGTTTGTAAACGGTTCTCATAAGGTTTACTAATATAACTCCATACAGGATTATCTGCCATACTGTGATTCAGCTCCCTCACCATTTCGTTCACAGGATTTTCTTCACTGCAGGGTGCCCTTTTGGACCTTTTTGAAGCTTAATTGTTCTTCCAAACAATTTTTTACTATCTTCGTGATAGTACTCGATAGTTGTAATGAAAAGACTGATGTAGTAGGCAACTCTTCACCTCTTTCAGGAACTGGATAGGTGGAGAGATTTAACAAGTCTTCTTGTGAAGAAACCTCAGCTGCCATCAATGTTGGTTCCAAAACAGAAACTGAAACAACAGTAAACCAAGCTGGAAAAGACAAACTAGTAACTTCAAAATGGAAAAAACCAGGATCCAACCAAGAGACACACTTCCTTCTATGTGGCCCATCTAATTACTAAAGGGTTCGCATCTAGAAATAAAGAGGTTATGGTGCCTCTCTACTCATCACTCATCAGACCCATCATAGAGTACAATGCCCCATTTGGGATGTACCTCACAAGACACTTCCAACAGCTGGAAAGACCACAAACGTATCTCACCAAGAGGATTCCTGGCCACAAACATATGTAATATGCAGCCCGACTGAAAAAACTCTGGCTGTACTTAGTGGCATATCGCTTACTCAGAGGTGATTTCTGCCTGACTTACTAAGCCATGTCCAACTCAGAATTTATGGATATGCTCCACCTAAAGAAATCCAAGTCACTGCGAGCCACGCGCTCTAGTGCACTAAACCTCTCCACAACAATAAATAGAACATGCTGGAGGGATAGATTCCTATCACAGAGACTCCCCATGCTTTGGAACAAAATTCCAAACTACATTAGGCAGAGCCCCTCACTAACACTCTTCAAGAGAAACTTTGACGAGTGGATGGGTAACAGAAAATACACCCCTGGGATCACTTCATTGGCTCTGCTTGATAGAGGATCAGTTAATTAATCAATGGGGTGGCGAAAGCCGACACACTCTGGCTAGGCTTGTAAATGCCCTCAGGCAGATAGCCTAGTACCTACCTATAAACCTGTGAACCTATCACTGTTCCATGTTAAAGTGCTGAGCTAATAAACTGGTATGACCCTTGCTCTTCGACCTCCCCTCACATTAGAGAAGGAAGGCATTCCTTGATGAGAACCAAAGACCAGAGAAATGTTTGATCAGTGGCTAGAGATCTGTATGAGGAAACAACACTGTATGTCCTTTCAGTTTTAATTAGCAGGTATAGACAAAGCTTAGTGTGACATAAGAACAAATTTTATCTATATACTGTACAATTAACATCAATATATTCATTTTCTGTAAATGTTGGCTCTTTATGTAGTTGTGAATATATCAGTTTCATAATTTTTCACAGTGTTTGTTTTATAAATCATGATGGAATTTAGTTGCATGAGATCAGCTTTTGTAGCACCAGAAAATATGCAGTTTTGCACTGGAAAGTAAAATTTTTTTCTGGCAAGGTAAACATTTTCATGCAAAATGCCATGAATCATATTTTATGTACATTCACTTTTAATATCCCATGGAAGTTAAAGTGAATTACATAGATTCATAGGTTCATAGGTGTGTACTAGGCTAATGGCCCTGGAGCCTTTACAAGCCTAGCCCATAGGATTACCCTGGCATCGTGCCACCCAATCTTAGTTCCTAGTGCCTCTATTGAGTAGAGCCACTGGAGTGATCCCCTGGGTGAATTTTCTATTTCCCATCCACTCATCAAGATTTCTCTTGAAAAGGGCCAGTGAGGTGCTCTGCTTGACATGTATGGGAAGTCTATTCCATAGCATGGGCAGTCTCTGGGTTATGAACCTGCCCCTCCAGCATGTTCTGTTGATTGTGGTAGTGAGGTTGAGGTCTCTGGAGTGTGTGGTGCAGAGGGATTGTGATTTCTTTAGATGTAGCATTTCTAACAGAGCTGGGTCAGACATGGCTTTGCAAGTCAAGCAGAGATAGCCTCTAAGTAGGTGATATGAGACAGAGAATAGTTGGAGGTTTTTGAGTCCATATAGGACAAGTGTTTAAGGCCTAGGATCCTCTTTGCAGCCTCTCCAGTTGCTGCAAGTGTCTAGTGAGGTACATGCCAAATGGGGCATTATACTCAATGATTGACCTAATTGAGGGAAGAGTAGAGGGAGACAATGACCTATTTTTTCCTTGGTGAAAAACCCTTAGTAATGAGATGTGCCACATAGAAGGACTTTCTGACCACAGTGGCAACGTGGTGGTCAAAAGAGAGGTTGCTGTCAACCTGTGTTCCCAGATCTCTTATAATGCTTTGTGTGTTCAGTGGACTACATCAATGTGGTATTTCAAGGGAACCAGGTTTTCCCAAAGGGGATGAAGGCACATTTTTTTGGCATTGAGCTTAAGGCCATGGTTCTGACACCAGTCAGTCTCATTGAGGCCTTTCTGTAGAATGTCAGCATCACTTGGGGAGTTAATAATAGCTTCCAACTTGCAATCATCTGCGAACTTTGTCAGCCAGAGTCCCTTCGTGTTGGCGTGGACTTCAGAGAAGTAGATATCAAACAGGAGAGGACCCAGGACCAAACCCTGTTGGACTCCATTAGTGACTGGTTGGCAGTCTGACTTGGAGACAGCTTTCACACTGTGGGTTCTATCTGTGAGTCAGTTTGCAACCCACCTAGTGATATAGGGGTTGATGCCTAGCTTAGTAAGTTTTTCTATGATTCCTGAGTGGGGAATGGTATCAAATGCCTTGGCTAGATCAAGGTAGGCTGTATGAATCACCTTACCTTCATCCACAGCTCTGGTGATTGACTCAAAGAAGTCAACCAAGTTGAGCAGGCATGATCTGCCCTTCACAAAACCAAACTGTGTAGGATCCAGAGTTTGGAGATTCCCTATATCCTTGTTTATTAGGTCCATGATGATGCATTCCATACCTTTACATATCAGACTTGTCAGGCTAATGGGGTGATAGTTCCCATTGTCTGTAGTTGCTCCTCCTTTGTGGAGAGGGATGACTGTAGCAGTGCACCATTCGGTGGGGACAAAGCCTGTGTTAAGGCTGTGATTGAACAGGGCACACAGGTGAGGTGCCAGTTCACTCTGTAGTTCAGGTAGACAACAGCCAGGGATACTGTCAGGTCCCATAGAATCTGTATTCTTGGCCTTGGACAGTGCTGTTTTAACCTGTGCAGCAGTAATACTGGGTGCCTGGCAATCTACTGGCATTGTGATTGGTCCTTCGGGGGGGGGTAAAGTTAGCAATGAATCTGTTCACCAATATATTTACAATATCTGTTGGCTTGGTATAGGAGATACCATTATGCAGTAGCTCAGAGCAAATCTGGGTATTGCCACGGAGATTCTTCACATAACTATACAAGGCCTTGTGGTTGTCTTTACTATGTGCTGCAATTCTGTTTTCATAGCTAGCTTTAGAGGATTTGATGAGGGATCTCAACCTTTTGCTGAGGCTGATAAGGGAGTCTTTCCAGTCTTGGGACTTCAACTTATACCGCATCGGTTTCCTCCTTCTGTTGTAGAATTTGTTTATGGCAGGGGACCACCAGATTGGCTTCCTTTTTTTTGAGGAGAGCATCTAAGTTCTACTGGGTATGGCGAGATCCATGCATTTGTGTATGTGCTTGTACAGTGCATTGGTGTATGATATGGTGGTCATGCAACTATTCTCCATTTGCATGGGTGCCGTGAAGTTAGCCACCTCTGTTTTTAGGAGCCCAAAGTTAGCTTTGGAGAAGTGTTTCATGGTGGTTACCATTGTTGGGGGTGGGGGGGATGTGGATTTCCAAGGTGATTAGCTTGTGATTGGATCTAACCAGGGAGGAGTTGACTATTGGTGTAGAGCAATGGTCGCCCATGTTAGTAATGACCAGGTCAAGGATGTTGCTAGCTCTAGTGGGGGTAAGAACTAGTTTTTCCAGGACATTAGAATTAATGAATTCCAGAAAGCATTGGGCAAGTGTATTGGTACATGTGTAGGTTTCCCAGTTAATGGAGGGGTAGTTGAAGTCACCCAGTATGAGAGTGTTAGATTGGACCCTAATATTCTCTTGTGCTTAGGAATGTGGAGTGTGAATCTTGGGACATGTCTGGGGACCTATAGCATGCTATGACCTGAATCTCTGTCTTACCCAATGTTAGCTGCACCTGAAGTATCTAGATGCATTATGTTGGGCTACCAGTCTGAAGGTGTGCACATCCTTTATGAATATGGAGACACCACTGCCTTTGGAGCTTCGGTCCAAGTTCTGCGACTGAAAGGTGTGGAATGAGTTGTAGCCTGGTGTTACAGGGGTGCTTTCTGCTGCCTTGAACCAGGTCTCTGTTACAGCACAAATGTCAATGTTCTCCATTTTAAGGAGCACTTCGATTGAGTGCATTTTCAGATTTAGACTTCTAGCATTGAGCAGCATGACCCTCAAATTGCATTTGTTTGTAGCTGTTATGCTGGTAATTTGGTCTTTGAAACACCACCTAAAAAAGGCACTATAGGGGTGGCAAGAGCATTGGCCAGTATCTGGAACCCCAGGAGTGCCACAGATGCAGGCCATCTCTGGCAAAGCATCAAGGTCTGTCAATCATGTCATCCCAGGCGGACAGATACTGGATCCCCTTAGAATTACACCAGAAACTTAGCCAATTGTTGAAATCAATCATTTTCTGCTAGTACTGATTTATCATTCTGGGTGATGGTAGGATGCTGCTCAGGGCTAGGGTCACACCTGCCTGGGCTGCATAATCCGAGAGCTCCTCCATGTCTCTTTTCATGTAGTCCAGGGAGGTATGTCTCAGGTCATTCACACCCACATGTACAATGACAGAGTCATATTTGTACCTATTGTTGAGGGACCTGAGTGCGTGTGTTATGTGGCAGATCCTGGCACCTGACAGGCAGCTGACTGTTACTTTCTCCTTATTCAACCTAGTGAGTGGGACATCAGTGTGCCTCACTATTGAGTCACCTATGACTAGTGTGTTGGGCATGCTGTTTTGCCTCAGGGGCTTTGGTTGAGTGGCACACTGTTTAGAAGAGTTATGTGTCTCATGATTAGTGTTGTGTTGTGGTGGTCGAGTGCGTTTCTGCCTTGGAGGTCTTTGCTTTTCGGTTAGATTTTTATTGAGAGCCTCCACAAAGGTGGGTGTGTGCTTTGTGTTTTTATGTGAAGGCAATACTGGTGTGTGTTCTAGAGGCTACATTTTGAAAGTAATGCTCAAATTAGGACAATTTATAGGGTAGTTTACTTCTGACAGTAATGTCCAAATTAGGACAGCCTAAAGGGAAGTTAGCTACATGGCCACCATTTTGTTGTCAAGAGAATGCCATGAATGTTGTACTTCGTGGCTAAGTGATGAATTTTGTTGAAAGCACTGCAGGTAAATCCATGTGTAGTCATCGATGCATTGGCCAAAGAAGATTGTGCAGACCTTGTATGGAAACATGGACTTCAGCAATTGGCCAGTGTGCTTCTGCATGTATTTTGTGTGTGTAGATGGGGAACAGGCAACCATATTTTTATGTTTACTCAGAATTACTCCAGACAGCAAAGTTGTTGTAACATTAAGCCTACAAAAGAAGATGGAGAAATGCTGACTGTTAAATTAATTGGTTGAATGCCATCTGCTATTGTTCTCCCCAAATCTAATCCTGCATTTTAAAATAATCACATCTGTAATGGTATAACAGTTCTAACAACACTAACTGCTATTTTGCTATTCCTCCATTGGACATTCCTGTCTCCATCCTAAGATGGTTAAAATAACAGTAATAGCTTAGCACTTAGTCCTTTCTGACTTATTATGATTTTCTGTCAGACGTGTGAGTCCTGCACAGTATATCTAACATATTTAGATATGTAATGTGTTGGTGACTTCACTGTGCAGTGTAAAAAAAGGCACTCATTATGTCCAACAGAAGATTATGACATCTGAGATCTGTAAGGATTTGGTGACGTCTATAGACAGGTGGGTAACAATGGGTGCATTTATCTTATTAGGCAAGTATTTTAAAGAACACAGCCTAGAAGCTCTTGAATGAAGTAGTACCAGGAATGAGCACCATTAATTGTCAGCTAGTCTTCCTGCTGAATACATGAAATGACTGGATCCTTTCAGGGCAATATAGGTAGGAAGGGCAGAAAGAAATAAAAATCTTAATGAGACTTTGGTTAGATGGTCATTTTCAAGGTCACACCTTTACTTCTGCATGTCTGGCACAGGCAAAACACTGACTGACAGATGCAATGTTTAAAATGAAAAGAAAATCATATCTGGACGCATTGCCCAGTTAAGTGATGGAATGCCTGTGGGCCACACTGGGCACAGCAGAAACTGCTATGGAATTCATATCTATACAGAGCCAAAACCACTACAAACTAGAGTGGCTTCACCTCTTTGCAGAAAAGGAATAGTTGGACTACAAATTTTAGATATAAGGACAAATAATTTCAAATGAGCAGGTGCACACTCCTCTTGTCCCAATGTTATTTTATAGTGACGTGGTTTATCAGTGACTTCAGTACATGAATGCCATAGAAAGAAAATTAACAGTTTGAATTTCTAGTGACAGGTAAGCGCATTTAATTTACACAGGAGGGTAAAAAACTGAAATTGTATTATTCTGAGAACTATAGTACCATTTTCTCTACGGCTTTCCCCTTGTCACTCATTTTTTTCTGTTAAACAGGCTGACACAGTGAAGAGTTGCATCTGTTAGGGTAAACAGATTAAAAGGAAAGCAGTCTTATGTATGGCAGAGAAAACAAAGTATGACTGACCCCCCCCCCCCCGGACATGGACACAGTCATCACTAAATGCAATCTTGGGTATTGACTAGCATTTCTATGGTATTACATTGGTATGAAATGGCTAGGCTTAAAATGACCTCCAGGTCGATAGCCTAGTGATCTCCTATGATCCCAAGATCCTATGATTTTTGTGCAAAATTCTCTGTGTTTTTTTTTTTTGTAATAATGGGCTTAACTATATCTCAAAACATATCTTTATATGACCATAAAATCAAAAGTAAATAACTCAAGGATAAGACAGCATATCCTGCACATTACACTATAGGTTTTATAACATTTGTATACAGCAAAATAGATTTCAGTCCATGCAAGTTGTATTTTGATGCACATAAAATATGCTTCTGTCCACAGATGATAAGCCTGGCTTATTCTGAATCATATCATGCATCGGAGCCATCATCTATGCTCTGTACTTTCAAGGTTATGTCCAGTCCCAGCATGGTTACTAATAAGGCCATCTACTTTAAATAAATAAGACTGTTCTACCAACTAAGAAATACAATATTAATGAAGAATTTAAAGAAATGACAGAGAGTGCAACATGTTTTAGAATATCATGGCTTTCAGGACCACAGCATGAAGCATGAAGCATAGTTCAAGGAACATCTCTTCCCAAGCAAAGGGCAACTGCACTCACTCAAGTCACATTACATAAACTATGCAGCTCCCTCATACACCCCTTTATCCCTGTATCATCCTTCCTTATCTAATCTTGTCATCCCCTTGCTAACTGCCTCTCATTCATCCTACTTCCCTCTTCTCTTTGCATCTCTCTCACTTCTTTTCCTTTCTACTCCCCTTCCTTATGTATTCCTCTCTCACATTTTCTCTGTCTTGTCCTCATGTTACCTTTTCTTGCAATTATTCACTTTCCTCTTCTAATGTCTTCATACCTGCCTATGTAATTATATGCTGCTATCCATGTAGCATAAGCCATCTCAGCCAATATGTCTACATCTTATCCATAAAGCTCTGCTCAGCATAATTCCAATTTTCCATTCACGCTTTGATATTGTAAACTGCTTCTTAAAGTAAATGTCATTGCATATTCTTGCATCTGTAAATATGTATGTGTGTGTGTGTGTGTGTGTGTGTGTGTGTGTGTGTGTGTGTGTGTGTGTATAGCATGTCCTTATATCTGTAAATATGTTTTGTTTATTTCTTATCTGATCCAATTCACCTGGGCTGTGCCTGGAAATGGTCTATCCATTGAGATCAGTGCACTATCCCAGTAAACAAAATTAAATAAATAAATGAATTAATTAGTTAATAAAATAAACATTCTGTAATCCTGGGTTTGATTTTACACCTTTTATGCTTATGCATTGTTTGAACATGAACAAGTCACGTCATAACACAACAGTCTTGCAAACCCACACTTGTGAGTGGGATTACCTAATTAACAAGTAAATAAAAATATTGTAACAATAAATAACATTAAAAAGGATATAGTGAAAGATATTAGGCCAACAAATCAGTATGCATAAAGATTATGGAAATCATATACGATCAGAGATTGTGCCCAATAGCACTTTGAAGCTTGTGTATAACAATCTGGTTCCTGAAAAGGTAGAATCTTATACAATTTCCGTTGGTAAATAAATGTTAACATTCAGATTTTCGTGATTCTTTATGTGCGAATATATGAATATATTTATTTATTTCACTGCAATGATATTTTCCTAACTCAAAGGCTTCCTCTCCAAAAGAGTGAGGTTTCACTAACTATGGCAACTCACTCAAGGCTCATTATGCTAGCTTTTGGCTGATGTGACCATCATTAAGACAGTTTGAGGTGCAGCATTTAGGGTTCACGGTTTCTGTGCAAAACTGGGAAGGCACACAGATGCCATTACTCCCAGTACTTCCTCCTCACATTTGCTGTGGCCATATATCCTCTTCTTCTTCTTTCGGCTGCTCCCGTTAGGGGTCGCCACAGCAGATCAACTGTTTCCATTTCTTCCTGTCCTCTGCATCTTGCTCTGTCACACCAACCCCCTGCATGTCCTCTCTCACCACATCTATAAACCTTATCTTAGGCCTTCCTCTTTTCCTGTTACCTGGCAGCTTCATCCTTAGCCTCTTTTTCCCAATATACTCTGCATCCCTCCTCAGCACATGCCCAAACCAATGTAATCTTGCCTCTCTGGCTTTGTCTCCAAACCTTCCAACCCAGTGCAAATCTTAACATCTTCAACTCTGCAACATCAGGCTCTGACTCCTGCCTTATTGTCAGTGCCACTGTCTCCAACCCGTATAACATAGCTGGTCTCATTACCCTCTTGTAGACCTTTCCTTTCACTCTTACTGGTACTCGTCTGTCACAAATCACTCCTGACACTCTTCTCCACCCACTCCATCCTACCTGTACTCTCTTCTTCACCTCTCTTCCACGCTCACCATTATTCTGAACTGTTGATCCCAAGTACTTAAACTCATTCACCTTTGCCACCTCTACTCCCTGCATCCTCACCATTCCTCTGTCCTCCCTCTCATTCACACACATATATTCTGTTTTAGTCCTGCTGACCTTCATTCCTCTTCTCTCTAGAGCATATTTCCACCTCTCCAGGGTCTCCTCCACCTGTTCCCTACTCTCACTACAGATCACAATGTCATCTGCAAACATAATAGTCCACGGGGATTCCTGTCTGATCTTGTCTGTCAACCTGTCCATCACCATTGTAAATAAGAAAGGGCTCAGAGCTGATCCTTGATGTAATCCCACCTCCACCTGAAACGCATCCGTCACTCCCACCGCAGACCCCACCGCTGTCACACTACCCTCGTACATATCCTGTACCACTCTTTCATACTTCTCCGACCCTCCCGACTTCCTCATACAATATCACAACTCCTCTCTCGGCACCCTGTCATATGCTTTCTCTAAATCCACAAAGACACAATACAACTCCTCCTGACCTTCTCTGTACTTCTCCATCAACACTCTCAGAGCAAACATCGCATCTGTAGTGCTCTTTCCTGGCATGAAACCATACTGCTGATGACTAATCATCACCTCCCTTCTTAACCTAGCTTCCACTACTCTTTCCCATAGCTTCATGCTGTGACTGATCAGTTTAATCCCTCTGTAGTTACTACAGCTCTGCACATCACCCTTATTCTTAAAAATCGGTACCAAAACACTTTTTCTCCATTCCTCAGACATCCTCTCACTTTCCAAGATTTCATTAAAAATCTAGTTAAAAACTCCACTGCCATTTCACCTAAACACCTCCATGCTTCCACAGGTATGTCATTTGGACAAACAGCCTTTCCGTTCTTCATCCTCTTTATGGCTGTGGCCATATATCCAGTTACCACAAATTCACTGGTAACTCACACTCGTTTATTCCATTTACAAATGAAATAAGAGCACTGCTTCATCTGTTTTTTGACTCCCCACTGCTGGCTTTCTACTTACCCAGTGCCATACCTGCATATGAATCATCAACACAACATGCCAAAATTTCAGCTGCTGGGCTGTAGGCCATCATGGAAGCAAAATTAATGAGAATTGTTAAAGAGTTTTGTGAAAAACTGGTATATTAATGCAGGGTGCTTGAAAGGAGTAGATGAATCACATCTGTATAATGTGACTACCCAAAATGAGTGCCAAGTAACCACTTTTTACACATATATCTGAATTAACATTACACTTTGCAATATAATTGTAATATAGGAAAGAATTGTTTTGTCCTTATTCATATTTAGTATACTTGGTATCATTAGCTGAATGGTAGCAGAAACAGACAAATAAACTGCAGCTTCATGAAAAAACAATCCTGTATAATAACAGAATGACAACTGAGACAGTCATAAATAATGTTTGGAGTGACTACTGAAAGCCATTGACTTAAATGACTCTCTTCAGCCTGCACTGTAGCTGTGATATAGCTCTGCAATTGTTCTAATATTCTTAAAAGGAAAGAAAAATAAAATTGCCACCACAGTAAGTTTATAAAGGCACATCTGAAGCTGCAGGAAAATAATCACAGAAGTAACTTATTTGATGACCTCTCAATGCCACTATCATCTAAACCAAAAGAAATTATACAAAGAGTGACAGGTTTAAATGCAAGGCCTTTGTATTCATAATGCATAATGTTTTATAAAGACATCTGAAGCTCACTTCTCCTCAAGCTATGTAAAATTGAACAACTTTATTGTGATTTATAAAAAGAGAATGTTTTTTTTTTCTTTTGAGTGGTGAATTATGCATTCAGGAATGACACTGTCTGGACGATATCTTTATTAGAAAGAGACACCGCCAGAGTGGCCAGCAAACAATAAAGCTATTGACAGAATGTTTATTTAATAACTTGTTTCATCATTTCTGTCTTCCTTGGGGTTATTTTCTGTATGTAAATACCACTATTTCTTTTTTTCTTTTTTCTTTTTTTTTGAGAAATATGCCTTTTCCTGCGTTCAGCCATACATATGAATTGTGTTTTAACTTTCTGACTAGACAGAATAACACAAAATAACTGTCCTTAGAATAAAAAATTACAGGTAATAAAAAGGAGTTTAAGAAAAGGAATGATTTTCTTATATAACCTTATTATTAACATTTCTTTAAAATTTCTATGTATCTAGGTGGTCTTATATACTGGACTCCTACTACAAAAATGTCCAATTTTACTATGAATATTTCAGTATTTAAAAACTTAGCACAAAGTAGAAACTTTGCTACATAATTTTCATACATAGGGTAGACGCTGCAGGACTGGACTGTCTTTTAGTGAAAGTCCTATTCTATTTAATATCAGTTCTGAGGTCACAGTGACTTAGAGCAAGTCTGAGCTTCATTATTTAATATTTTTACTAATTTGTTTTTCTTCAAGTTGGGGCAACCTTGAAGTGACAATAATAAAGCAAGTGGGAGATGCAGGGGGCCTTAATCCCTTCAGAAACTTGTTTTAGTTTATGTGCACAGTAATTTCATAATATTGCATTACCATAAGAGTACTTGCATGTAGAGCATATGCATATGGGAAAAGGCTTTTCTGGAACTACAGCATAGAGATCATGGTTTCCAGGTTTTATAAATTAGCGCATCATAAGAAATCTCCACCTGTTGATGAAGACAATCTAAGATGCAGTATTGCAGAGCTTGCGTTGGCATTTCTGACAGTTCGCTACAGCATCAAAACCTGGGGTCTACTTATAGTCATTGATATTTTAGGCAATGAGGCCATGGACTAATACATAAGGGGTAAATGAAGACTAGGTTAGCTAGCAGATTTCAACACAGATGAAAGGAGTGGAAGACAATGCTACAACAGCACTGCACTGGAATAATAAAGAATAAAGACGTGATGGTGAAGGTATAGAAATATCACGGTATTATCATGCTGTAATACTCAGGAGACTGCAGGATTGTATCACCAGTGCACGGATCTGCTTTATTATTTTGAACACAAACTGCACACGCAACACTAATTCAGTGCTTATTGCTCAAGACAAGTAATATTCACAACTGGAAGCAACTTTCTAACAAAAAAAGGCATTTTTGACAGGTAGAAAGCCCACAACCTCATAATGTGGGGGCTCTTCCCATGTAACCTTGTTTTTACCAGGCTGAGGAGTGGTGATTTATCACTGTGATGTAGCAGAAATCCCCTTAGGCTCCAAGAGCAGAATAAATGTTTTTTTTTTTTACATTTATTTCATTGAATTCATTTCCTAATGCTTATAGTTGTGCTCTACAGCTAATCCACTACATTTTGTACTGTTATAAAGCTTTTTTTTACTGTTTCACTACATTCTTGTACTGTTTTATATATTTTTAACTGTATCTTCATTCCTAAGTAGTGTGTCATTACTGTAACTGCATTTTTAATGAATTACTTA
Source organism: Protopterus annectens (assembly GCF_019279795.1). Lineage (NCBI taxonomy): Eukaryota > Metazoa > Chordata > Ceratodontiformes > Protopteridae > Protopterus > Protopterus annectens. The sequence goes on along the minus strand of NC_056746.1, from coordinate 1,410,007,448 downwards.
ACTGTAAACTGCTTTTTTCATACTGAGAGCTGTATTTCTGTTTGTGAGTACTGAATCAGTGTTTTTCTGTGCATTTTCTGGGAGTTTTCTGTGTTCTAGTCAAGTAGCATAGCCTGGATACAGGTTTGGTGCATCCAGGCCTGGTTGTTTTGTTTGCTGAGTTTCCTGGCAGCCATCTTGTGCTGGTAAGGGTCTGTCTTATCTGTTAGTAAGAGTGATTGGTTGAAAATGCAGGGGCTAGGAGAATTGGGTAGTAATCTGCACTTCTAGATTCTTCCACCTTTTCTGGTATTTAAACCCTGTGTTTGCAGGGGGCTGTGCTTGTTTTTACCTGGTTGATGAGTGGTGATTCATCACTATAATGTAGCAGAAATTTGATGAGGATTAAAGAGCAGAATAAGTGTTTTTTAACATTTATTTCATTGGATTGCACTTCCTAACATTTATAGTTGTGCTATGCAACTAATTTACTACATTGCATGCTGTTATGAAGTCTTTTCATTGTTTCACTGCATTCTTGTACTGTTTTATACTGTTTTACCTGTATTTTCCTTGGTTAGTAGTGTTTCATTACTGTAACTGCATTTTTACTGAATTATTTAACTGTAAACTGATTTTTTTCATACCGAGAGTTGTATTTCTTGTTTGTGAGTGCTCTATCTGTGCTTTTCTATGCATTTTCTGGGAGTTTTCTGTGTTCTAGTCAAGTAGCGTATTCTGGATACAGGTTTGCTGCATCCAGACCTGGTTGTTGTGCTTGCTGAGTTTCCTGGCAGCCATCTTGTATTGGTAAAGGCCTGCCTTCTCTGTCAGTGAGAGTAACAGGGCTGCCTGACCTTGTCTAGCATGAGTGATTGGTTGAAAGTGCAGGGGCTAGCAGAACTGGGTAGTAATCTGAGCTTCTAGATTCTGCTTATTTTACCCATTGCAAGGTATTCCAGCTTCTAATTTTACCTTACTAGCATTCGCTCAGTCCTGAGGTAGTGAAGCTTCTTTACAGCTGCTGTACAAACACAAGCTAATAGTACCCATCTCAGATATTTCCACCTTCACCCTCTTAGCTCACCCCCTCACTGATTCTGACAAATATGGATGGACAGTTTCCTACAGTTTCTCCTACAAATCTGGTTGATATGGGCATCCTGAGACAGTGTAGTAATTGTCTCTTTTATACCGACAACCCTTTCTTACTACCACCTAGGAACACAATTTTTGAGAGATGCAATTACATTCAAAACCTGGAGTCTATGCTTTCTCCCTCACAAGCTATTATACCTGGCAGTGAGATGGTTGTCTGCACAAACACCACACCATAGACATCACTCACACCAACACAACAAACACCCACATATGCAGAGATTCTTAACAAAAAAACACCTAAACAAAAGAGACCTTTGAGAGGAAAAACACATGCAAACGCCACACATCATACATAGTTTGCATGCCTGTGTCTCACAACATCAAGACTTAATCATAAATCCAGCATATTAATCATAGGAGACTCCCTTGTGAGACACACAGATGTGCCCCTCACAAGGCTGGATAAGGGGAAAGTCATGGTCAGTTATTTGTCAGGTGCCAGAATCCACCACATCACCCAAGCACTCAAGTTCCTCAACAAGTACTGCTATGACTCTGTCATGGTACATGTTGGTGTGAATGACTTGAGATGTACCTCTGGGCTATATGAAGAAAGACATGATTGAGATGACCGAATATGTTTTCCAGTCAGTTATGTCACTAGCGTTAAGCAGTATTCTACCATTATCTAGAATGATACCCCAATACAAACAAAAAATGATTGACTTTAACAATTGGCTTAGTTTCTGGTGTCATTGTAAGGGGATCCAGTACCTGTCAGCCTGGGAAGACATGATTGACAGACCACAATGCTTTGCCAGAGATGGTCTGCATCTGTCTCCCTTGGGCTTTAGGCTTCTGGCAAAGGCTGTTGCTTCCCCCATAGTGCCTTTTTTAGGTAGTGTCTTGAGGTAAAAACTACCAACATGAAAATCACATCTAAATGCAATGTAAAGGTCATGCTGCTTAACCCTAGGAGTCTCAACATGAAATTGCACTCATTGCATGCATTCTTAACCCTGTAAGATGCTGACATTTGTGCAGTCACAGAAACCCGGTTCAAAGCTGCAGGGAGCATCCCAGCCTTACCTGGTTACTCATCCTATCATACATAAACACTCCAAACTGATGGCAGCAAAGCCAAAGGAGGTGGTGTTTAATTATATATTAAAGATATACACACCTCCAGACTGGTCAGACAGTATGATGCACAGGAGACACTCCAGGTGCAGTTAATGGTTGAGAAGACCCCTGTTCAAATCATAGTTAGCTACAGGCCCCCATTGTTGACTCATGAAAGCCTTTTTGTTGTTGCCATGCAGAGAATATTTACATAACTAGATAACGTATAAGCCTTAGGTATTGAAATTCATATGACAGTATTTGTAATAAAGGACAGGATTACAGTATTTTCAGAATGTTGGAGACTTGCAGTCATCTTTGCAGGCTTTACCCATAAACTAAACAGAATGCCAATCTATCATGTGTGGTAGATAACCTGTGCAGTAATCCTTTAAGCAATTTATCTTGAGCTTGTTTCTTGTTTGCTGTTCATTTTTTTTTATCATGTCTTCCCAATGAAACAAGTAGATAGTTGTTGTCAGGCAGCAGGACTTTTTTGGATAATAAACATTTTTACAAGTGGGGGTATCAGCTACTTTCAGCATGTTACCTGGTACTTTAATATAGCTGAATACAAATTATAATTATTACTTAAGTTCAAGGAGAAGTGGTGTGAGTTGAGTACTGCTTGTTTTTTTATACTTGATTTTGACTGGCATTCCAGTAATGTAGATAAAAAGTAATTTATTTTTTCATGCCTCACAACCTTTTTGTTTCCATCTAGATATTAAGTAAGCTGTCATGTAGCTAATACACACTCCTTTCCCATTGACCCATTCCATTCAGCTGTCTCCTGCAGCCCACCTTTAATTTGAAGTCACCAGCCGCCACTGCTCAGGATGCCCACGTTGCCTATCTGGACCTCCTCAAATCTATTAAGTTCAACCCTGTACCTTGATCCTGGGCAATTTTAACTACCCAGCCATTGATTGGAAGAACTAACAAATTACCCAATATAAGGGCACTAGCAAGTAACAAATAGGTACAAGGCCACTGCACAACGAACGTTGAAAACTCCAGCACTGTTCAAGCCAAGACAATCCAAAGGCAGGACACCAGTTTAATCCACAGCCACACAAATTTATTGCAGACTTAGCGCTTTCGCCTTACAAGGCATCATCAGAGTCTTCGTGAGTTCGTTGTGCAGTGGCCTTGTACCTATTTATTGATTGGAAGAACTACGTGAGGCAGAACAAAAATGATCAAAGATTCCTTGACTTCATCAATGCCAGTGCCTTAGACCAGTTGGTTGACATCCCCGCAAGAGGTGCCAACATCTTGGACTTGGTACTAACCAACACAGGAAATGACTGTAGCATCCCCACAGTGCCATCATCCCTGGTAGATCAGACCACAAACTGGCCACCTTTGAAGTCCTCAGCTAGGGTTAAACAAAAAAGCTTCTCCAAAGCTGATTACAATCTCCTGAGGGAAGGCTAAACAGCTTTGCAGCTCCATTCCCCAACAGTAGGAACTGGCACTAATGCCTAAACCTACACCAAAGTACTATATGATCACTTACATAAATGCATGGATTCAGCAATACCTGACAGGACAAAATCCTCCTTCTCAAGGAAGAGTAAGCCTGTCTGGTGAACATCAGCTATAAATAAACTCTACAACAAAAGGGAAAACAATGCTGTCCAGGAAGAAGAAGGAACAGGTGCCAAATTGGAAGCAAGCTCTCCTTGGCCTAAACAGGCAAATGAGGGTATTAATGAAGTCCTCCAAAGCTAACTTCAAGTCCAAATTAGCCACATCTACTAAAGACAATCATAAGGCCTTCTTCACATACATCCAAAATCTAAGTAGAAACACCCAAATCTGCTTACAACTGATGGTCAAAAGGACACCATGTATACAAATGCAGTGGATATATCCAACCTGCTGGCAGAAAAGTTCAGTGAAATCTTCACCCCTCTTTCCCCCCATCAATAATCCAGCATATCCCCTGTACCTGCCCCCCCCCACCCCTTATCTCTAGGGAAGAAGTCATTACTGCCCTCTCAAAGGCTAAAAACACAGCTTCCATGGGACCTGATAACATCCCAGGTTGCATCCTACATCAATTTAGGCAGGAACTCACAGCACCATTAGGCACCCTATTCAACCTAAGCCTGAGTACTGGTTTCATCCCAGCCGAGTGGAGGATAGCCGCCATCATCCCTCTGCATAAAGGTGGAGAGTCCACCAATCCAGGAAATTATAGACACATGTTGGGAGGGTTGGGAGGGTGGCCTAATGGTTAAGGTGTTTGCCTTACAAACACAAGGTGCAGGGTTTGAGTCTCACAAGGGCCAACTGGCTAGGCTTAAAATGGCTCGCAAGGGCAGTTAGCTTAGTACTAATCTATGAACCTATGAACCTATGAACATCAGCCTAACTAGCCTGATTTGCAAGGCCATGGAATGCATTATCATGGACCACATTAACAAGAACAATGGCAACCTCCACATGCTTGATCCTACAGTTCGGTTTTGTCAAGGGGAGATCATGCCTGTTAAATCTGGTAGACTTCTTTGAGTCAGTAACCAAAGCCATGGGTGAGGGGAAGATGGTGCATGCCACATACCTTGACTTGGCCAAGGCCTTCGACACTATTCCCCACACGGGCATGATAGATAAACTATCTCAGCTTGGCATAAATCCATATGTGACCAGATGGGTAGCTAACTGGTTCACTGATAGAACTCACTCAGGAAAAATAGAGGAAGCTACCTCAAGTGGTAGAGCGGCGTACCTCAGAGATCGGCATTGGGGCCCCTACTGTTTGGGATATACTTCTCTGAGGTGCAAGCCAAAACCAGAGGTCTATGGCTGACCAAGTTTGCAGATGACTGCAAGTTGGGCTCTGTCATTAACTCTCCTAGTGATGTAGACATAGTACAAGAGGGTCTCACCCAGGCAAATGACTGGTGCCAGAAACAGGGCCTCAAAGTAAATGCCAAAAAATGTATCACTTTCTTTGGGGAGAGTGACATCTCCACAAATTGTCACATTAATAACAGTGTCCTAATCATACAAGCAGTTGTGATAGACGTGGGCACCCAAGTTGACAGCAATCTAACTTTTGACTACCATGTTGCCTCCATTGTATGGAGAGTTTTCTACATGGCTCAACTCATTAGTAAGGATATTTCATCCAGGAAAAAGAAGGTCATAACTTCCCTGTATTCCTCCCTTATCAGGCCAATCAATGAGTATAACAACCCTTTCAGCATGTACCTCACAAAGCACATGCAGCAGCTGGAGCAACAACAGAGGTTTTTGACCAGGAGAATCCAGGGCTTCAAAGATCTATCCTACACTGATAGGCTAAGAGCCCTGTCCCTCTACGCCTTCTCATACAGAGTCCTCAGAGGTGATCTATGTCTGGCATACAGAGCAATCTTTGACCCCCACCTTGATGAAATTATTGCACGTGCACAAGCCAAACTCCACTCAAATGACCCACACAAAAAACTCAACTTGGTCTGCAACATCAATAGGACTTGCTGGCAGGACACATTTTTCTCCCAGAGACTCCCCCATGTGTGGAATAGACTCTCTCTCCACATCAAGCAGAGTACCTTATTATTCCTCTTTAAGAGGAACCTGGATGACTGGATGGGAAAAAGAAAATACACCCCTTGGATTCCACCTGTGTCCCTGCTGCACAAGGCCATCAGGTGTCGACTTGTGGGAAGATGGTCTAAATTCTTGGCTAGGCTTGTAAGGGCCTCTGGGCTAATAGCCTAGTAACTTTCTATGATCCTATGATCTTATTTCATTTGTTAACTTGACAAGTGACAGACAGACAGAAGTGACACATACATGATGCAGTCTTGCAGTTAACACAGAGGATTAAGGCACTCAGGTGTTTATGAGCAGGAGGCAGGGTTTGATTCTTTCCACCGCTGTTTGCCTATTCAGTGACTATGCAGAATCAGTTACCTAGGCAATACTCCTTGTTTGCCCCTGAAAAGAAACACTTGTGTGTAGTGTGATTACCTTATTATCTACCTTATCTTAGTAGTTACCTTGTTAGAAAATGTCACCTATAACAACACCCAAGAGATCCATGTAAAAGCAGGCAGGTACGCAGCAAAAAATGCTCCACAGTAAAAACTTCAGACTATTTATTAAATGTGAATGCTTTCGCAATGTTCAACATTGCTTCATCAGATATAAAATCAAACTACTCAACTACCATAGATATACTACTGTTTAAAAACAACTGACCAATTACAATCATTATTAAAGCAACAACACTCCATAATATGCTTGACAGCATATCATATTACTTTAACTGCCTGCATTTCAAAACCTGTTTCATGAGTACAGAGACATTGAAACTTCCTGCATTTCAAAACCTGTTTCATGGGTAGAGAGTCATTGAGGCCATACCCCCATGCACCCCACCTCAAAATCCACTGTAACTCAACATTTTCTGTTCTATTAATGAAATCACCCATTCTAGCATTCTCCACCAGCACATGCAGGGCTTGAAAAACAAAAACATGCTCAGCTCCTGCTTGCATAGGGTGTCTGGCCAGAGCACTGTAATCCAACCCCTTCCGGGAACAATAAACATTATCCTAATCTGTTCCCTTAGATGACGATTCATTTTTCCTACATAAAATCTATAACAGATTTTACATTATGCCACATATATAACGTTCTTAGTATTGCAATTGGCTACATCCCTCAATCGCCATAGAAAGCCAGTACCTGGATACTTAAAAACGGGATCCATCAATAAACTCACGATAGGTACAGGCATTGCACTTCCTTGTGCCTGCTAAGCCATCACTGTACAATCTACTGACTCTGGGGTAACAAAGGCATTGCTTCAATGTTCTCTTATTCTTATATACAAATCTAGGTTGGGATCCTACCAGCCCAGCTGTTCTCTCATCCACACCTAGGATGTGCCAATTATTACATATTATATCCCTAACTATACCCACATCTCTGGTGTAAGACAAAACCACAGGGATCCCCTTATTCTGCCTTACCCTGTCAACTTTCCCCATTGTATCATCAGAGAAATAAGGGTCTAGCCCTACTTCCTCTTTCCTGGAGAACCTTCTGATAGGCATACTCCACCCCTGCTGGGGTATATCCCCTTCCCCTAAACTCATTCTTCAAATGTTCCAAACCATTTACAAACTCCTGATCTTCACAGGACAGACATGATACCCTTATTGCCTGCCCCTTCACTATAGTGGCAAATATGTGTTGGGGTGCATACTATCCCTATACAAATATGCCGGTTGGTAACATCCCTTCCTATGCATCCTGGTTGTGAAATCACCAAGTGGCTTTTTCACTACCTCCACATCCAAGAAATCTATTCTCTCAGTGGAGGTCTTCATGGTGAACTTCAAAAAACTACTACTTGTGTTCAAATAGTGAAGGAACCCCAGTAAAGCATCCTCACCTCCTTTCCATCCAATACAAAGATTGTCAACAAAATGCCAGTAGAAGCACACATGTGGGTCACCCACACTTAATATATACTGGTATTCCCACCCCACCATCACCAGAGTACCATATGAGTTGGCGCAGCTGGTGCCCATCATCACTCCGGCCATCTGCCAGTAACAAGTGTCATTAAACAAAAAAAGTTGTGCTTTAATACCAACTCCAAAACTAAGCACAACAAATCAATCTGTTGAGCCACTAACCGTCATGCCTAGCCAAACATTATTTGACCATACTTAAACCATCTTGATTTGGTACAGACATAAACAATGATACTATGTCAAGAATGACCAGGATATCTATAGCTTCACCCATTGGCCCAGATACTACATGATACAAATCATGTAGGAAGTGCTCCATATCTCTCAGTACAGTAGAGCATTTATCTAAGACATCTCTCACAACTGTTTATCTAAGTAAATGGAGATGGTCTCAGTCAGCCACCCACCCCCTGCCACAACAGGCCTAAACATAGAATGCAAGGGGTCTATATGTATTTTTGGGAGACCATGTAGTTGGGGAACAAGTGGATGCTCTACCTTAAAATAATCAAATAGCTCCTTAGTGATCAGTCCCAAACACACGCACTCATGTAGGGTATTGATTATATGCTCCTTCATTCTCTCCACAACACTCATTTCAATAATTTTATATACATTCACATCCTCTAACATCAATTGGATACTATTATAGTAATAATCAGCAGCTAACACCACCACAGGACCCCTTTTTGACTGCCGGGTGGATAACCACATCAACATCATTATGCAAGTTGTATAAAGCCTGTTGTTCATCTTGATGTACAGTACTTTTCCTAGGTTGCTGCCACCTACCAAAAATTATACAAATCTGATTCACATGCATGCAAAAAACATCAGTTACTGATGGTACATTCGGCATAAAGACACATTTTATTAAATTCATTTATAACAGTATATTCGCTATTACCAACAATCACTCTCAAAGAGAGGCTATGTATAAACATTCATAGTTCAAACTGTTTGATAAATCAGTTTGGTTGAGGGAATAAAACCCAAACCCTTGTCGAAGAGTGACTGTTCAGCTTCAGTTAAAATGTAACGGGATATATTCCATACTAACCTGTCTGGTTTGGGCCCCACATTTTCTTTAAAGTTCTCACATTGTCTGATGGGAGCGTCTCTTTCCTCTTCTGTCCCCCACACTGTAATTCACTTGCGAAACATGTATCAGAGCTAGGCAATACACATGGTTTCAGTTTTCAAGTTTTAGAACTGGTTAACACAGGGAAGAGGCTAGGCAACATAAAAAATAGGATTGAGGAAAGGGAGAGCCACTGGAAATGAGGTTACAAGCCCATAGGTTTGGGCTCAATGAGAAGTTATCTATTAAGCCTTTCTTAACTTCCAGGTCCTTAAAGCATTAACATTAATTAAGCTTTTAATTGTTTTATTGAATGTTGTGATGTCACTACCTGTTTTTTGTATAAAGGGAGGGGGGTTTTATACTGCATTTATATCTGATGAAGCGTTGAGAAGCAACGCGAAAGCGCTTATACCACTGCAGTCTGTTTATCTGTTGTTCAATAAAGCGTGGACTTTTGGTTTTACCTGAAGATTTTGGAGTTTTATTCGGTTTGGCTTACATGGTGCACTCTTTATTGTTATTTCACTTGATTCCCCCAGAGAAGATGAAGGCCAGTGTTGAGCCAATCTGCCTGTAGCCTGCACAGTGCATTGTTACATGCCTAGCAGCTTAGTGTACTTACACAGTGAGATGTCATGTGCAGATACTTGCCAAATGTACTGCTGACAGGCCTCCCTTAACAGTCATGTATGTCAGACAGAGCAGTGGGATGCTGTACAGATGTATGTCAATATCTAGTGGATAGTATGTGGACATGGCATCCCTGTACCAGCTGGTAGTACATGTCAGGCCAGACAGATGTGTGTGACTGCATAACCTATGGTGCCATATGTATACCGGTTGTTATGTGTAATACCCATCTACATGCCTGTTAACATCCATGTTGTCAGGCATGGTACACATGTTTTGCACTAAGGGGTTCTGTGTATACCTCTGGGCTGTACAGAGTATGTCAGAATATCCACACATATTGGCCAATATCTCTGCTGCAGTTGACAGGGGTAGTACGTGCTAGCAGCGGTACTTTACTATGATGTCCTTAGGATGTCTGTCAGTAGCCAATGGCACACATCTGGAAAGGAGATGTGAACCCCCCCACACACAATGTCTGTGAAGACAATCCCAATTACAGTAGCAATAGTATACAGAACTGTGATAGTACACAAATAAAGGTTTTCCATTCCTGCAAACCTGTGTGGTGTTTTTTCCTATGACCTCTCTGTGGGTATATGTTGCAGGCAATGATTGTCATTTGTATAGGTGGCTCATATAGTGTCCAGTTGTTCAGGTGTGAACTGTAGGCATAGTGGCTGTTCCATATTTTGTGCACCTCCTACATATGTATCTTACTGTACATATCTCTGCGTGTGAATGTGTAGTCATATGTACATCTATATATATATATATATATATATATATATATATATTTATATATATATATATATATATATATATATATATATATATATATATATATATATATATATATATATATATATATATATAAATATAAATATATATATGTATATATATATATATATATATATATATATATATATATATATATATATTTATGTGTATATCTGTAGCTGCATATATGTGTCTGTGTATATGTATCCTGGGGTTGTTGATAGCTTCCACATTTTACATTTCCTATGGGAGCCAGACTGTACTGCATGATATGTTACCAATACCAGCCTGACATCATACAGGTGGGATGTAGTACTTTTAACATCCTGCACCCATGTCATGTTAGGTCCTGGTTATGAATCTGCAACACTTGGTAGTGTATTGCAGGGCAGATGTGTTTGGCTGGGGGGTATACCTATTCGCACAAGATGTATATTTTTTGGGGCCTCTCAACCCCATTAACAGTGCACGTGGACATATTTGTTTTTGTTAATCGACCATTGCTATCTACACATGTATGACCACAGATACCTATATAGATATATGTATTAGTTTACATATGTAGGACTATGTCATTATATACCTACATAGCTATATACCTGCATACATATATGTACCTTGCTCTGCATATGATGACATATATGTGTAGACACATATATATGTGTCGATGTAGGCATTTGCATGTATATATGTTCATATATATATATATATATATATATATATATATATATATATATATATATATATATCTATCTATCTATCTATATATATTTCTAAATATACATATATATATATATATATATATATATATATATATATATATATATATATCTACATATATAGATATGTTGTATCTGTTTAGATGTTAATATATTTACACACACACATTCATCTAGATGTTGGTTACATTCTCTGTACTGTAGCATGTCTGGGCTGGATGATATGTTTCTGAAAACATCAACTTTATGTATATCTGTCATGGTTTAGTGGTAAATTGCATTGTCTATGGTGTGTAGGGTCCTGGGTTTGAGCCGTGCAGAGGCTGTTTATTTTGCTGCTGGGAAGAACACAGGCCGTTGGATACAGTGTGATTAAGGCACTTTAAAGCAGTTGTAAGTGGGTTTGTGTGGGTTTGTGCAGAGGTAAGCACTGCTAACTTCCGGTTACAGTTTCTTATACTCAGCTTCTATATTGCTTAACCTGTGTAGGCATAGCTTACCCCCACACAAACAAGCTTAAACTCGTTCACTGCTGATTAAAAGCACTTACTCCCGCTTACCACCATGCTAATTTCTTTTAAAAAAAGAGGGGTTGATAGGAAAGTGGTGAAAAAAGGGCCACAAAGAGGGAAAGACAGTAGGGAAAATAGCCAGGGATGTGCAGGAAGGGTGTAGGGGAGGTCCATAGCTGCCAAATTTTTCTACAGCAACAGCTGTGCATATACACTGAGTTTGGAGGTAGATTTGCACACTCAAACCCCTGGGAGGGGGTGAGGACAACAATAATTCATTGTGATGCCAATTAGACCAGATTACATGTGTCCAATTGACACTTGTGTGAAATGGACAGCTATGTATGGGGCGAAATTTGTTTGTGGGAACAGATTGCCTTTTTTTTTTCAGGTGAGGAGTGGGATGTTGGGGAGGGGTAATAGGTATATTTGGGGAGGTAGGTTGGGTAGGTTAACATACAAGACAAACAAGACGCATACAGGGGTGGTATATGACACATGTGGGGGTAAACACCTTGCACGGGGAGGGGTGTTTGGAAGTTGCAAGCCCATGAGCCCACAAATTTAAACAGTGGGACTGAGGTCCCCACCCATGGGCAGTCACCACTGCACCTTCTTGGCCCCAAGGGTGGCTGTGCTGGGGGCTGGGTAGGAGGGGCAGGCTCACCCTCTAATTGCACCATGCAGCCCTCAAGCTGGCGTAGCCAGTCTCAAAACTCCCTGTCAAGCTCCCGAAGCACCACAACCCAGACCTGATGGTGAGTAACAGGTACCTCTCCCCCCCTGCTCCCAGGGGGGGGGCGAGCCCCATCCCCTGCAGTGGTACTACCCAAAGGTGGTGCAGGGTCAATGGAGGAGGCGGTCCCAGGCTGGGCCTCAGATGTGCTGGTGCCCGGTGCCATGGCCAGCTGAGGTGGTACAGGTGGGTCCGCTGGGACCAGCCTTCCCATACGAGCTATGGTTTTGCAGTTTTAAGAATGATATTGGTTAGTAATAGTCAACAGCATTCAGGTTTAGTTATAACAGCATGCATAGGTATTCCCATTAACCCAAGACACCAGATTTACAACAGTTGCAGAGCAAGCAGAACACATGCATATATGCCATTACAACAGCATGCAGGTTTCATTGATTGCAACAGGCCACCAGTATTGGGGTATTTTAACATGGTGCATACATAGAACCAAATGTGAATATTTGTAAACCAATAGGACATATGTCCCAACAAAAGTATGGAGTGTACACATACCCATTGAGGTGTGTAAATGGGTTATTGTTGCACATATGGTGGGGGAGAGAGAGAGAGGTCATTTAACAAATAATATATCCCTGTAGTTTTCAAACTTTTTAGTCACTGCAGTGATCTGTCCCTTACATGTATTATTACACTACCCAATGGCCTTACTTTGTACAATGGTATGTTTGTAGATTAGTATATACGTGGACTGTGTCTTACGTATAGTCTACACCTCTTACCTGTTATAGCTGTTGAGAAAATCATTGTTAACACTACCTGACAACTTCTACACATACTCCTAGATGCCATGCTTGTAGACAGGTATATGAGTGAACTGTGTTGTAACTACAGTCTACACCTCTCACCTGTTATAGCTGTTGAGAAAATCATTGTTAACACTACCTGACAAATTCTACACATACTCCCAGATGCAATGCTTGTAGACAAGTATATGAGTGAACTGTGTTGTAACTACAGTCTACACCTCTTACCTGTTATAGCTGTGGGGTAAATTAACACTGCCTGACAAATTCTACACATATTGCCAGATGCCATGTTGATGTTATACACATACATAACAGTCCATTATTGCACACACTCTGGTCAAGGCTTGACAGGATGCAGGTATTAATGTGACATATTTTGGAATAGCTGTCATACACTTTGGGTGAGATGCTACAATGACAGGTTTGTTTCCATATACATTCTCTTTTTATGTTCAGGTCTGACTATCCATTATATGTCAGTATAAGCTGCCTACATTTCTTGGATCATCACACTTATTTGTCAGGGGAACAGGTTACCAGGCAGCAGATTTGAGCCCATTATCTGGACATGCTGGACAGATCAGAACAGTTGAAGGGTATGACTATGCATACAGCTTACTACCTGAACATTTTGACACAGTCTGTAGAGTTGATGGTTATGATAATGCTTACAGTGTACTATCTGAACATTCTAGCAAAGTCTGTACAGTTGTTGGGTCTAATTATGCATACAGCTTCCTATCAGAACATTCTCACAAACTCTGTATAGTTGTGGGGTATGATTATGCATACAACTTACTACCATTCCTGGGATTCAAACCCCTGCTGTGTATGGTAAAAATATTACAGTTGATATCACAGTACACTGTGCTATCAGGGAATTGATGTATAGCATTCCAATGGTTTCTGTCTAAGTCTCCATCAGTTGTTCTATATGACTGACCTCTTGGGACTTCCAACATTGTTATACTGAACTTCCTACACATTTTAATTGCATTCAACAGTGTGGGTAAGACTGATTAATGCAACAGTGCTATTTATAGAATGCAACACTACAGCATATGAAAGCAGAATGTACACAAGCACTCCAGGTGTTATACTTTTAATCAATAGATATTACACCTTTTTTCCACACAACTTATATGACAGTCTTCCTGCCATATTGTCTGGTTTATTCAGTACATCCCATACACAATACATTTTTATGCTGGTACAACACTTTCTAGTACTGTTGTATTTATTTGTTATCTCAGTACATGCAAGAATATTACTAACCTGCCTCGCGACACAGCCTTTGCAGCCTAGCAGCATGGGCTTGCTGGTTCACAGCTCACTCATCTGCAGCTGTTGGAGAAATACAGTGATATTTAGCCATTACCAATCCATAGTATACACAAGCTAGGCAAGCATTATCTACGTAGTAGAATGAGTACTTACTCAGTGCTGGGGCATCAGCCATCTGCCTGGATTCTTAGATCCACTGGCCCAAGAGATCACCCCTCCACCGCTTCAGGTCAGCATGGTGATGCCTGACCTGCTCATCAGTCCAGGGGATACTAGTGGCACTGGTGAGGTCACGGGCGAGAATGTTCCAGGTCTCCACTTTATACTGAGAGCCCTGGTACTGGCCCTGCAATAGTCTCTCCTCATGGTGTTTTACCAAAAGCCATACCATGAATCTGGATTCCTGGATGCCCCAGTGATGCACTTTAAATTGAGTGCCTTCCCCAACTCTAGCCATTCTGCCTACAGTAGGGAGCTGCAACCATTTATGGGAATTATTGGTGCCTATGGGGTTTAAATATGCCCAGTTTCCCACACTTTTTGGACAGTTTTGAAAAGGCTAAGTAAGCTATGGGCACACCTGCTTACCTAATGTTGGCATTGCTTAAAGGGGCATACCACTGGGCAGATTGAGTTAGCCAGCCTATACATTGCTTACACCACGTAAGCTGACCTGGGCAATGCTTAGCATTGCTTAATATCTAATTAGCATTATATTTTCCTTTTGACATTGATTTATTATTTGTTACATGTTATATATGTGTCTGGTATCTATGATTCATGTGTACGTACACTGTATGGAGTCCTGGGGAATTCCAAACTTTATTACAATAACGCCTCACATCTGGCCTTACTGCAGTACTCCAGTTCACATATTTATGTTATGTAGCAGGTTATACAACATCACACTGTACATAGATTCATTTCACATGTTCAGTTTGATTTTCCTATGGTGAGGATTTGTTTGTTGAAACCTCCATCTTCTTTACTGCTGTGATGGCCTAGTGGTTAACTACTGTGACTGTAGTGTATAGGGTCCTGGGTTTGAGCCTTGCAGAGGCTGTTTATTTTGTTGCTGGGCAGAACATGGGCTGTTAGATGCAGAGTGATTAAGGCACTTTAAAGCAGTTGTAAGTGGGTGTGCGTGTGTTTGCGCAGAGCTAAGCACTGCTAACTTCCGATTACAGTTTCTTATACTCAATAAGCCTCCAGATTGCTTAATCTGAGTAGGCAGTGCTTACCACCATGCAAACACACTCAACCACACTTACTAGTGCTTACATATGCTTACTACTGCTTAGTTTTGCTTAGACCTGCTTACTAGTGCCTTATTCATTATGACACTGATACTTCACATGAGCATTTCCTGCAGTACTCTAGTTCATAAATATGTGTTATTTAGTGGGTTTTGCAACAAAAATATTAATTATAATGTGCTTTGCCATGTAAAATGGACTGTGCTGCAGTGGGACTCGAACTGGGAATGCCTACTCGTTAGGCAAATGCTCTGGCCACTACACTATTGCTGTGCTGCTTCATTTGCATATATCTTCCTTGTTATCCTCTTCAGCCTTTTAAGCTGCTTTAATTGTAGCTAAGCGATGGGCACACCCTGACACCTACGGTTAGCTTTAATCAGATTTTTTTTTTAAAAAAAGGGTTTCTTCATTTAATTTTTCTGTACTGTTGATGTTGTACAAATGGGAAACTGTTGGTGGGGATGTGCAGTCCTCACTCATTTCTTCCCACGTTCGGCTGTTCTACATTGCAGGGACATGTTTATTCTGAGAGTTCTGCTCTCAGACATGCCCCCTGGACTCGTACATGCTCTTTGTAAGCCTAGGAGCTCGGGCAGTGCACCTTCATTGATATGCATGGTATGCTGCTGTCCTGCTTCTAAATGGGTGCTTCTGTGCAGGACTAAGCTAGTCCTGCACAGAAGACTTTTGAATTTGGGGGATAGTCTTACTGCACGGATGAAGTCATGAGAACCAGTATAGTAATGAGAAGATATTTAAATGTAACAAGTACCAGCCATCTCTAGATGATGATTTCATATTTCTACTTTCAGTTAAGGTTATGAATTATGGTTGGAAGGAAATTTCCAAAACTATTCTGACTTTGTTTTGTGTAAATAAAAGCCTATAGCTGTTTGCCTTCTTAGTTTATATTGCATGAAATCATGTTAAACTTCACTTTATGCTTCCAATTTATCCTGAAAAATAAATGTCTTGACTTACATTGCTTTTGTGTGTCAGTGGATTTACCGAAGATATATGGTAATAAGGAACCCTTAACACCAACTTGTTCATGACTGCAAATGTTCTTACACAGAGGTACTGTTGCATGCCAGATTCACATACCATTCCAATACTTTCTTTATGTTTCTTCAAGAAGAAACTCCCATAATTTTCAGCTGGATAGAACAAACCCATTTAAACCTCAACCTGATAAAACAAACAATAAGATGCATTTATGAGGAGAGGCATGCATTGCTGTACTTCCACACCCAATACATATATTTATTAAGTCCGTGAAAACACAACAATGAGAAAAGCCCAAACACTGATAATCATTGCTAGCAAACAAATATAAACTGTCCTGACACTGATTCCCTATGGGAAACACAAATGAAGACTTAAACATTAAGGCATGGACATCTACAAGTTTAAATTAATTTATTTTGCACGCAGGTCAAGTGTAAAGAAACCCGTTTTGGATCACTATTTGTTTCATACAAGTCCTACATCAGTGAAATAAAGTAGCAAAGTGCTTCAAATTTCCATTTTCAAGAGTTCTGCACAAGTCACATCTTTAACAGCAAAGTACTCAAAATATTATGAATCCATCTAAGTGGTGTTACTTTTTTTTTTATTGCCTTTCAGTACCTACACAATGTAAGGTACTGTGGTAAAAATTTCTACAGCTGGCCAAGTCTCAGTGAAGGCATCATTAATTTTGTGTGTGTGTGTGTGTGTGTGTGTGTGTGTGTGTGTGTGTGTGTGTGTGTGTGTGTGTGTGTGTGTGTGTGTGTATGTGTGTGTTGCATGACATTTGTACTGCTTTCATAAATGTCTCATATAGCCGTACTGTCAATAACTGTATATGCAGGTATCTGCATATCAAATATATCATTATCTCCTCTGTACCAAGTATCTAAATGGCATATAATGTCTTTGTAATTAGTATATAAGGACCTAATGCAGCCTATGCCAATTATACTGGTCAAGGAGTTCTGCATTGTGTTTATGCACCCTAGAAAGAAATCCTAAAAAAATCCCCAGTCAGCTAATATTAATGAAAATGTCTGCAGGTGTGTCTAGAGTTTACTTTGTGTCCAGTGATACTAGTGTTAGAGAGAGGGACAGTGTGGTAGTAGATGCTCCACAAACCATATTGCACTCACTACAATTGGGCATTTCACAATCAACAATAGCAGCAGTTAGAACAGATGAAGCTTCTGCTCTCATACCACTCAGGAGTTAAGACATAGATAAATGAAGGGGAGGAATAAACAGAATATTATTATCTGCTTCACTAAGACATGCAGAAAAATAACATTTATGTCTTTGCCTTATGTGTTCACCCTAATCCCTTTGTTTGTGGGCCAGAGAACTTTTACATGGACATGGTGCAAATGGAGACAGGCTTAACCATATAGGCATAATACATAGATACAGACTATGCATGACAACAACTATCTCACCTCCTAAATTAAGCAGAGCCATCCATGATAGCACTAGTGTAAATGTATGTCTAAAAAAAAAAAATCACTTCACTGGGGATTGAACCCAGACCGATTGCATGCATGGTACATATGATAACCACTATACAACAGAACATACAAATAGTCTACTGATCTTCCAGCACCAAACGCGATCGTGCTACCTGTTAAGCCACTGAAACTGCTATCATGTGTATCAAGCAGAACACTTCCCTTACAACATTTAAGATCAGTTTGAAGGCATGACTAATTTTTCACCTGTGATATGTGAGGAAAATCTGTTTAATGAGGGATGTTGTTAGTCCTTCGACAGTAATTGGTCAAATAATTGAGCTTCTTGATGGTATCCTTGGCCATAAACTTAGTAAGATTGTATGAAACTACAAATAAATCCAGACATTTTACTGGCTAACTGTATACTCAAGCAGGAGAAATCCATCAATAACTTCCAACTGACCATTTTTGAAAACAACTTCAGATAAAATGTTAATAACAAATGTGAATCAATTAGACACTATCATCTGTGCTAGCATGTCTGGCTGAAGTTTTGTACATAATTTCAGTTTAACCTGTGTATTATATACCAGCATGACTAACCATGATATTGTAAATAACTTCTTGTATGCTGTTAATTAATACTCTGTTTGTACAGCATGTTTTAAAGAGATGAACAGTGTTCTGTTACGTCTAACCACACATGTTTGTGAAAGTGATTCTAACTGCAGGCTGTTTCAGAGTCAGCTGATCTACAGATGATGTCATAGGAATGTTTCCACTTGTTCTTTGTTTACTGTCAGAGGCTGAAACACTGAAAGGAACTTTAATAAACAGATGTTTGTCGATTTTTAAATAATGAAAATAAGAAGTGGAACAGTTAAGACAGTTAACATAGTTTATAAAACAGCCTGCTGAAGACAGTTTAAATGGTAGTTGTTCAGTTTTGTTCAGCTGAGTTCAGTTCAATTCATAGTTATACTGAGCAGTGGATAACCAAAAGACTCTCTCTGTAAACCTGCATTTGCTCTGTTGGAATATTTAGTTTAGATTAGAGACAATGTTCTTTAGTCAGATAGGAAATTATAGTTAATTAGTCAGAGTTTTTCTAAATGTTGGATTTCTATCCTTCAGTATAAATTTAATTTTTCCTGGTGACTGAATTCTGTTTTATTGACATTATTGTTTTATTTTTTTTAATCATTTTGCTCATTATTAAATATTTTTATTATCTTACATTGTAATGATCAATTAATGTATTCTTAAGTGATTTGAGTGTGCTTATGCCTGCTTTGATTTTTCCTGGGCCACTCCGAAAGGTTGGCTGCTTTAGGTCATTTGCTACCATTTGCTTTAATACCTAATTTTAATAATTGGACACACCTTTGAAAGGGCATGTAGATGCTCTGGTTGGTGGCTGCATTTTATCGTATCATTTTGGGGAAGGGACAAAGCTGTAAATATGCCTCAGGCTTTCCCAGAAGTGTTTGCATGTTGTTGTTGTCTTTCGGCTTTTCCTGGTTAGGGATCACCACAGCGGAACTCCGGTCCGCTAATGATTGGCAGTAGATTTTGACAAATGCCGAGGTGCCATCTCGACGTTCAACCTTCAACGAAGGCACGCCCATTTACGCATGTCTTTTGAATGCCCACCCAACCATGGGGAGGACATGCAGACTCCACACAGAAAGCACTCCCCGCACGCCAGCCGAGAATCGAACGGGAGAACCTCTTGCTGTGAGGCAACAATGCTACTGCTGCATGTGTGAGATTCAATTTATTTGTGTATGCATCAGAGGTCTTAAACTGGGAAACATTGCTATGGAATGTGTAATAAGGAATTATATTAGGGATGGACAAAAGTATAGAGTCCAGTCCCAGGTTATAGAGCGTATTCCTGTTGTGGTTTTAGGGATAATTGTGAAATATTATTAATGTTTAATAGACGGTCTCACACTGGAGTCAGTAGTGAGGATTGAAGTTCCTTAGTTACTGATCCAGTGTAGTAAGGAATGTCACTTATTGGTGGCAGTTCAGTGGGATATTAGCTGGACATCACAACAGAAATGATTACCACCTAAAACTGGGCACCAAGACACTATTTGACTTTGCAATTATACTTTCCACCTCCACTTTCCATTTAAAGAATGTGTTAATAATACAGATTTTTTGCAAAAGTGAAAGTTTGTACAGTGTGTTTCCTTTGCACTGTAAACTCTAACTGAGCTAAAAGAAATTGGCTGGAAGGTACTGCAAACTCTACCTGACCTATGTGCTGCTAATGCATTCAACTAATCCATTTTTTTGCTGCCTACATTGTGAAACTTCACTGATCATATTGAGTGTATGGGACTATGTTGCTTGTTGGCAACCTGAATTCTTTGCCTGAGAATACCCTGCCTCAGCCTGTAATAGTCCTTGCTTATTTATTAAATAGAAGAAAAGTGGTATTAATGAATGAATTGCCACTACTGCAGCCCTTCTGGGATTCAGAGACTACTAGTGGTTATCACTGAATGCATGTATGATATAGTGAACTACTGTCCAGACTGAAAAAAAAGCACACCACTAAAATACATTCCTTGAAAAGTGTGTAGTTGCCAAATTAAAAAGGAAGATGAGAATGTGTAGGTCATTAAAATAAAATGAATGTGCATATGGGAGTATAGTGGCATGATGTGTCATTGGCATTACTGCCAGGGTTATCTGGGGTAACATATTTCCCCTGCAGTCCCATGGAAGGATCCTATGGTATTGTCATCCGAATCACCACAAACTTGAAATGTGCTTTCTATTAGGTATTCATATCCATTCCTGTGAACTACATGGATCTGGTACTGCATATCTCTGGTAAGGCAGTAGCATAGTGTGACCAGCATGCTCACACAAAAGTAATGTACGGATCTGATCTGATCAGTCACTGTTTCCTTCCACATTAGAATTTCCTGTCCACTTACGTCATTTTTTTTTCTTTTCAATATTATGCCAGCCAGATTACATCATGCTTTTCCCAAAGTCATTCTGTAGATGCCTTTGTCTTATAACTCTTCATCCTTTTCTTGGCTTGGCAACCCTCATTTTTATTACATGCATTTTGAAATTAAACAGAAGTCTTACTTTTTTCTTTCCACTTTTGTCTTTAGTTCTGTTGGTGAATCTTAAACCTCTATGTTTTTGTTACATTGTATCTCTTTTTACATACCACGCTAAGCTACAGTGGCAGGCTGTGTAGTTTGTTAATAACTCATGAGTACATAAGAGTCACAAAGATAAATTTTGGAGGAGCAGATTGGAATTTGTTGTAGACCCCATTATATTGTTCTACAGTTACAAGATATTCATTATAAAAACAATCCAAAACTCGACTGGTCAAATTCTTTCTGGTTAACAAGTGATTGCTCAAACCATCAGATGCCAAGCTTTTAAATAAAAAAGAAAAATGAAAATTGAGTTTCGGGTAAGATGACAAATGTTGCAGCCATATTTTATTGCCAGTCGTAGAATGAATTGCTCTGAATATGGTTACACCCTGTAGTAGATGCTTGCTTATATTGCTCAGATTCTAGTAGGTTTTGGAAATAAGAGAAGGGCTGGTTCCAGCACTGGCTCATAGTATGTAGACATAATTCATTCTTTGTTGTTTAGTGGTAATTTTAGTTGTAGCTGTGCTGCAGAATCAGTGGATTAAAACACAGAGTTAATAATATGTGAACATATGGGAAAGATAGCAATTAGAAATTAAGCCAGTAATCTATCAGAGCATGGAATGTGTTATGCTACATACTATATGGTATATATGGGTGGGGAGCAACACAGTTTTCCTATTGTCATAATTTTTTTTACATTCTTGCCTGTGACTGGCACTAAATGTCCTGCACAGCAAATGAATATGAGTACTCCATTGACATGGTAATACTAAAAAGATTGTTGTATTTTGGATAAATGCTATCTCAACAGTTCATAAGTACCCAATAACTAAACCATTGTTAATAAGAAATTAAATGTTTCATTCTGGAAACACAGAATTACTGTTTCAGTTTACTTATACATATATTATTAGCTAACTGAAATGTATGAAGAACTGTATTGTCAGACTGCCACTGGATGGTGATGTTTTGAGAAATAATTAAAAAAAAAAAACAATTAAAGTAATAAGCACCTGCAAGTTAAAGTAGACTGCTGCTACATTTAATTAATCACATGTTGCTCAGTGTGGCTTAGAGACACAGCCTCTTGCATTACTGCCTCACAGTGCTGACTCCTCCAGTTCAAATTTTGGTTGGGGTGTCTTCCGCACATAGCCTGCATATTCTCACTTTGTCTTCATAGGTTTTTGCCTGATGAACAAGTGTGTGTGTGTGTGTGTGTGTGTGTGTGTGTGTGTGTGTGTGTGTGTGTGTGTGTGTGTGTGTGTGTGTGTGTGTGTGTGTGCGTTTAAACATCCTTTGATGGACTGGTGCCCTGTACAGGTAAATTTCTCTGCCTTGTACCCACTCTGTGGGTGGTAGCATTTAGCTTCTTATCAATTTGTGCTGGATTAAGCAGGTCATGAATAAATGAATGAATGAATGATATGCATTCACAGGAAACTTTCAGGGAATGCAGCAGTGAGATGTCTGTCAGTTTATTGGTGATGACTAGGGCTATGAAGTAATATTTAGCTTCATTCTGTAGCTCAGATATTGACTCCCCCAGTCCCCATTTGCCAACTGTGTGACTCTGAGCAACTTGCTTAAAAAATGAATGGTCTTGGATCTTGGTTTGTGCTTAGATGGTTCACCAGTTAATAAATTAATAAAAATTAACAAATTATAGGCAATGTAAATTACTCCCACTTTATATGATAACAAGTATGATTTTGCCAAGTTTTTGCATTTCTGTGCATGTGTGTGTGTGTGTGTGTGTGTGTGTGTGTGTGTGTGTGTGTGTGTGTGTGTGTGTGTGTGTGTGTGTGTGTGTGTGTGCATGTGTGCATGTTTGTGTCTGTTTGTAGTGGCAGGACATCAGAGTTTTATCAGTATTGATCTTGTAGAGCTCCAGAGAAAGTCATATCATGGAGAAAGTTTTGTTTATACCTAAAGAATATTTCTCATATTGGAAAGTCAATGACATTTTTATTTGGACTTAATTAGTGATGCACTATATTATTGTTAAAGAACCATGGTTACTAGGTACTTTGTTTCTACAGCATGTCTGTTCATAATGCATCTTCACTACAGTATGTAAGAGAGTAAATAAAACATAGAAAGAATATTTGTATTCATAGGCACATCTACAAATCCATCCTGCAAATACACAGTACTTGCATTATTGATATTTAATGGCTGTATAGTGGAGTATGACTAGACTACACTGGAATTTAGTGGGATATTATATTTGTCTTTATAGCAATGTATTCAAGAAACTGGAATAACCAACACGTCTCCCTAAGTACTGACAATCAAA
Source organism: Protopterus annectens (assembly GCF_019279795.1). Classification (NCBI taxonomy): domain Eukaryota; kingdom Metazoa; phylum Chordata; order Ceratodontiformes; family Protopteridae; genus Protopterus; species Protopterus annectens. The sequence goes on along the minus strand of NC_056746.1, from coordinate 1,409,984,064 downwards.
GATGAACTGGATAATTTTACATCTTCAGGACTTGCGGTGCTCCTGACCTTTAATTTTAAATGTTTTATTTGATGGATTAGCATTTTTGTCAAAAGACTATTTACCTACACTTGAATTGTAAGAATAAAATGAAGTTTTGATGGGTGAGGTATACTAAAGCAATGGTCTATGCTGGCCATCATTCCCCAGAGAGATCTGGCCCAGACAGTGCTTTCCTACTGCAAAGACTATATAGAAAGTCATTTGATATTGTGTCACTTTTCTAACAAGGGATCCACCCAACCCACTACTATATTGGAGCTCCACCCATCCTACTACTGTATTGGAGATCTACCCATCCTACTACTACTACACACACACACACACACACACACACACACACACACACACACACACACACACACACACACACACACGCACGCACACACAAACGCACACAAACACACACACGCACACATGCACACACACATGCACACACACACAGACGTGTGCTGGCAAAACAACTCTGTACCCTATATCTCATTACAGCCTGGTGACATGTCCATGTGTGTCTGCATCAAATATTGTTTATAATAATGCCAAAACCATGCTAGATACAACAAATTGTAAGATTTCATCTTAAATCTTACACAAGGACAAACAAAATTGCATTGATATTTCTCCTCTGTCTAATGGCAGATAAAGAGATTTTAATATTATTTGTGAGCTATATATTTGTATTGTAATAATGTTCACATTTCTCAAAATGTCTTAACAATCAAATGACACAGGCAGAACTGCTTAGCTTCATGGGAAAGCTCACAGCATTATAAATAAAATACAGTGAGCTGTATGTGTGTTCATTCAATGCCTGCAGAGATATCATAAGCAGTTTATACAACATTACAAAATTAATTTTTACTGTGATTATTGTGACTTATAAAATCCAGTTTAAGACCTACCTAGAATTAAATGAATGCAGTCATTGCAAAGGTTACTTTGAGTTGAACAGTTTGCCACATACAACTTTCTCGCAACAATTATAGTTCTAGAGATATGAACATTTGAACTGTGAGACAATAACTTCATCTTTTTAAAGGATTAAGCCATGCCCACTGGGAGGTATAAACTCAAAAGAGCTCCATTGGAGGTAATGAAATATTCCCCCAAATGCTCACACAAACACTACAAATCAACCAAGGCCACATATATATAAAAATGCATTTATAAAAAATAGAGAAACTGCAAAATAAAATAACATAATAAAAAATTAAAGAAAATCACAGCCACAACCAATCAAATGAAAGATGGCATTAGTGGCAAAATGGATCAGAATCTAAAAGCTATACTCAGTAATATAAATTGAACTATAAAAAAATCCTAACATAACCCTTCCTAGACCGCTAAAACAAACCCACAAAATTACCAGTCATATTAAAAAAGACAAAAATCTTCAGAAATACAGCTGAAACCATGCATAAGACTCTCTATTTATAAAACCTATGCAAATTTTGCAAAGTCCTGTTTACTAGGAATAAGGTTCTGCTAAAAGAAACTGACACACAAGTTCCTGGTTTTCAGCATCTTGAACCTAATAGAATGAAAGCCATCTTTTATATACAATGTTGTAACAGAGTAGTTCAATGACAAATCATCTTTTAGGGATAGTAGGAAATCCAAGCTTTTGGAAGCCAGGAAAACACAGTGTAACCTAGACAAACTGAATACTTGTAGCTTTCCATTGAACTGAATGAGAAACAATCATCTAAACTAAAAGCACAGAGAACTTCTTTTTCTTCTTCTTTCGGCTTTTCCTGGTTAGGGATCGCCACAGTGGATCACCTGTCCGCTCATGATTGGCAGTGGAGTTTTACGGTGTCGAGTTGCCAGCCCGGCCCCCAACCTTCCACAGAAGGCACACACATGCATGCACTCACACCTAGGGCCAATTTAGAGTGTCCAATCCACCTATGTCTTTGGGATGTGGGAGGAAACTGGAGCACCCAGGATAAATAGAAAAAAGGAGATCTGTTTATTTGATAATCTACCTATTTTGTATAATAGGATTACAGACTTTGTTTCATAAATGGTGGCTTCAACGGTATTCAGAAACATGTTACCTAAACCTACAGTACCTGATATTTAATTTCTACACAGCAGACACCCACTCTTTCTACCAGTTCTTGCCACTGACCTCCTGGTTCAATTCACCTTACATTAAAACATGTGGGGGTTCCCCAATCTGTCTATCAACACCTCAGTCTGAGGCAACTTAAAACTTAGGATGGGTACCAAGTGAAGGAGATGCTGTTCTTCTGACAGCCATACAGGGCTGTTAAGTTTTCTCTGGCCTAAGTTTTCGTTCCTGTGGTAGCACAGAGATAATCAATACTACTTCCTGGCATGTGATGCACATATAGCTGTGTAATATGGCTACTGTGTTGTGCAGAACTCGTTGAGTGTGGCCTTCTTTACTCATGTATTAGACCTCAGCTAAGAGTGATCATGCAGCAGAC
>NC_056746.1:1409886569-1409976569 GCF_019279795.1 Protopterus annectens | reverse complement strand
TTTTGAATTACAAAGTTATGTTCATAAATCCTCCTGTGTAATTGTCCTTCTGTCTTGCCTATGTAAAAATTGCTACATCCATTTTAGACTGCAAGGTAAACAACCCACTTAGCTTCACAACTCACACTTTCCAATGTGATATATATGAAGGGTGCCCCTATCTGAACCCTATTCTTGTGTAGTACTAGTATATAGTTACATTGGTTACAAACATCACAGCGTTTATAGGTTCATAGGTTCATAGGTTCATACTAGGCTATCTGCCCTAGGGCATTTATAAGCCTAGCCAGAGTGTGTTTGGCTTTCGCCACCCATTTTAAATTAATTTTGCTATGCCCTTTTTCGAGGTTAGTATACTGTGCCTCTGTCTAACAGTGACACAGAAGTGACACCCGGGGTAAACCTACGATCTCCCATCCACTCATCAAGATTCCTCTTGAAGAGAGTCAATGAGGGACTCTGCCTAAACTGGACTGGGATTTTATTCCAGAGTGAAGGGAGCCTCTGGGTTATGAATCTGTCCCTCCAGCATGTCCTATTTATTTCAGTGCTGAGGTTCAAGTCTCTCAAGCGCGTAGCTCGATGGGATTTAGATTTTCTGAGGTGCAGCATGTCCATTAATTCCGGGTTGGACATGGCTTTATACATCAGGCATAGATCACCTCTGAGCAGGCGGTATGCCACTGAGTAGAGCTGGAGTTTCTTTAACCGGGCAGCATATGGCATCTGTTTGAGCCCTATGATCCTCTTGGTGAGGTACTTTTGGGGTCTTTCCAGTTGCTGCAGGTGTCTGGTAAGGTACATCCCAAAAGGGGCATTGTACTCAATTATGGGCCTGATGAGGGATGAGTAAAGAGGCACGATGACCTCCCCTGATCTAGATGTGAATCCCTTCATGATTAGGTGGGCTATATAAAATGTTTTTCTAACCACTTTGGCCACATGGTTGTCAAATGAGAGATTGCTATCAACTTGGGTCCCCAGGTCCCTAATTACTTCTTCTGTACTTAATGGATTACCACCTATGTGGTAATTTGTGGGCCCTTTGTTTTTGCCAAAGGGGATGACTATACGCTTTTTGGTGTTTAGCTTGAGGCCATGGCTCTGGCACCAGTTGTCTGTTTCTATGAGGCCCTTTTGGAGGATGCTTGTGTCGGCTGGAGAGTCGATTATGGTGCCCAGTTTGCAGTCATCTGCGAACTTAGTCAGCCACAGTCCTTCCATGTTGGCCTGTACCTCCGAGAAATATATACCGAACAAGAGAGGTCTCAGGACTGAGCCTTGGGGGACGCCACTTGTAACTGGTTTGGAGTCTGACATGACTCCAGCAATTCTAACCATGTGGGTTCTGTCCTTGAGCCAGTTTGCAACCCATCTAGTGACATAGGGGTTTATATTTAAGCTGGTGAGCTTATCTATAATGCCCGAGTGGGGTATTGTATCAAAGGCTTTTGTGAGGTCCAGGTAGGCTGTGTGGACCACCTTCCCCTCGTCAATGGCCTTGGTGACTGTTTCAAAGAAATCAACCAGGTTTAAGAGGCAGGATCTGCCCTTAACAAAGCCAAACTGGGTAGGATCCAGTGTCTGTAGGTCCCCAATATCTTTATTTATGAGGTCCATGATGATCCTTTCCATAGCTTTGCAGACCAAGCTAGTCAGGCTTATGGGGCGATAGTTTCCAGGATCTGTTGAGTCACCACTTTTGTGGAGAGGGACCACTGTTGCTGTGCGCCACTCTTTGGGTACATATCCTGTAGTAAGGCTGAGATTGAACAGTAGTTTTATGTTTGGGTTTAGCTCTTCTTGGAGTTCATGTAGGACGCAGCCCGGGACACCGTCTGGTCCCATTGATGCTGTGTTTTTTGCTTTGGAGAGGGCAGCTCTTACCTGAGCATCTGAGATGTCAGGGGGGCAGCACTCTGCTGGGATAAATATTTGCCCTTTTGGTGGGGGGGGGGGAGTTTGCGCTGAACCTGTCAGCTAGGATGTTGGCAATGTCTGTGGGTTTGGTGTATTTTTTGTCATTTTGGACTAATTCTGAGCATATCTGGGAATTCCCACCCAGGTTCCTAACATAACTAAAGAAAGCCTTGTGATTATCCTTAGTGTCCTGTGCAATTTTTCTCTCAAAGCTGGCCTTAGACAATTTTATGAGTGCCCGTAGTTTTTTGCTAATACTAATCAGAGATGCCTTCTCTTTTTGGGATTTTGCTCTATCATGTAGTAGCTTCCTCCTTCTATTGTATAGTTTGTTTATGGCTGGGGTCCACCAGACAGGACTTCTGCCTTTGGAGGATTGGGTCTTGGTTTTATTTGCGATTGCATGATCCATGCATTCCTGAAAGTGTTCATAGAATGCATTTATAAAGGATTCTGCGGTCTGGGCCATTTTTCACAGGCCCGGGGGCTTTGAAGGATTCCACCTTGGTTTTGAGGAGTGTGAAATTTGCTTTAGAGAAGTTTTTCACTGTGGTTTTCAGGCAGGGTGTGGAGTCGGGATGTGAATATCCAGTGAGATTAGTTTATGGTCTGATCTTACCAGTGAGGGATACACTTCTGGTCTGGAGCATAGAGACCCCATGTTGGTGATGATCAGGTCCAGTATGTTTTCCCCTCTTGTGGGAGTGGTAACAAGTTGTTCCATAGCATTTGAGTTTATAAATTCTAGGATCCTTTGAGCTAGGGTGTTGGAGCTAGAGTAATGCTCCCAGTCTATGTTTGGGTAGTTGAAGTCGCCCAATATAATTGTGTTTGGAGAGACCCTCATATTTTCCAGTGTTCTCAGGAAGGCCAAGTGGGATTCCTGGGTTTGGGAGGGTGGTCTGTAGCAGGCTATAAACTGGAAGGCAGTTTTACCCACTGTTAGTTGCACATGGATAGTTTCTGATGCTTCGTGCTGTGCCACCAACCTGGAGGTGTGGGTATCTTTGACGAATATTGATACTCCCCCTCCTTTTGTAGTACGGTCCAAGTTTTGGGGCCGAAAAGCATGGTATGAGGTATAACCTGGTAGTGCTGGGGTGCTCTCAGGAGCCTTGAACCAGGTTTCTGTTACTGCACAGATATCAATGTTCTCCATGCTAAGGAGAGTTTTGAGTGTGTGCATCTTGAGGTTTAGACTTCTGGCATTGAGTAGCATTATTCTTAGTTTCTTATCCCTTGTGATACCTATGGAGGTGGGTTTGTCTTTTGAGCCTTGCCTAAAAAAGGCACTATGGGGGTAGCAAGAGCTTTTGCCAATATCCGAAAGCCCAGGGGTGACAGGTGCAAGCTGTCCCTAGCGAAGCATCGTGGCTTGTCGAGCATGTCATCCCAGGCTGACAGGCATTGGATCCCCTTTGAATGACACCAATACTTAAGCCAATTGTTGAAATTGATCATCTTGTCTTCATATTGTGGCATCATTCTTGGTGAGGGTAAGATGCTACTCAAGGTCAGGGTCATACCGGCCTGGGCTACATGCTCAGAGAGCTCCTCTATGTCTCTTTTCATGTAGTCCAGGGAGGTACATCTCAGGTCATTCACACCAGCATGGACAATGACTGAGTCATATTTGTACTTGCCTTGGAGTGACCTGAGTGCTTGTGTTATGTGGCGGATCCTAGCACCGACAGGCAGCTCACTGTGACCTTCTCCTTGTTCAGCCTGGTGAGCGGGACGTCAGTGTGCCTGATGATAGAGTCACCTATTACAAGTGTATCAGGTGTGTTGTTTAGCCTTAAGGGCTGTGACTGTTCGGCACACTGGCTTTGTGAGCTATGTGTTGCATGAGTTTTGTTTTGGGGTAGCGGTTGCTTGTGTGTCTGCTTTGGAGGTCTCTGCTGCTTAGGCAGATTTTTATTTAGAGCCTCCGAGTATGTTTTTGTGTGTTTATGTGTTTGGTTTGCTGTCGTGGTAGGTCTATGTGAGATTGGAATTGTAGTGAGTGTGGTTTCCTTCTCCTCCTGACTGGTTTTGCCAGTACTGAGTTGAGAGAGCTTAGCCTCCAGTATGGCTATATGGTTGCATCTCTCACATGTGTTGGAATTTGTTGGGAGGAGGAGAGGGTTGTCTGTGTACATGAGGCAGTTGTAACATTGCCTCAAGATTCTGAGATTCACCAGCTGGACCGGAGAGGAGATTGACAACTGACCTTTGGACATGCTAGAATAGTATTGGGAATTCCTTTATAATTGAAAAAAAAGGGCCACTTGTACTTCTGAAGAGGTCTTTTTTTAGGATGTTCTAAAATGTTTTTAATGTTTCTACTTGTTTTGTACTCAAATTTTGGTATCTCCCCTGAATGTGTCAACAATTTTAGATTACCCTTAAAAATGTACCAGTTTTTCAATAGAATGTTCCTGATTTCCTTTGCATATGGACCAAAAGGAATCACCAGAGAATTGTTGGTTAGTGAGGGATTCTTTCAAATCTCTAGGAGGTATTTCATCTAGTGTGTCCTCTGTCCCTAAGAGGGGTATGAATTTTTTACCCTACCCTGTGAGTATTTATTCACTAAGACTTTCTAAGATAGTAAGAGGATAACCTCTATCCATTAATCATGTCTGTCAACCTGTCTACCTCTTCCTTTAAATGTTGAAAATCAGAACACTTTCTGGCAGCTCATACTAGTTGCCCTTTGAATATATGTCTTTTCATGTGTTTAGGGTGACTGCTACTATATTCCAAGTAGTTGTTTGAAAATGTAGGTTTCCTGTAAACCAAAGAACCAAAACAACCTTTTGTTAAATCCTTAAACAGTGTAACATCCAAATAATTAATTGTCCAACTAAAGTGTAGTTGTGGAATTAATGTAGGAAAGAAATTCTTCCTTAGCGGAGCCCTGATCCTTCCACAGGATGAAGATGTCTAATAGTACCCATACCTTGATGTCGCTGACTACCTACACCTTGTTGGAACCACATACAGAATGACAGTATACGAAAACATCAGTCAGTCCACATTTCCTCTCCATCTTGGAATTCAGAAACTCTCATTCTTCTTCTGATAGATTCAAACCCCACAACTATAACCATGATAAGGATGTTTAAGGTGTTACACAGTGAAAATTCTAGCTTGTCTTGATCTTTCTTTTTACTAAATGGTTCATCCATGTGACCGTTTTACCCTTTGGTTTGGATGATATTTGAGATATTTATGCAGGCACCATAATATTTATGGACATCAGGCTTGATTTTAAGCTCTGTTTTCCTAAAACATAGAAAATCAATCCAGCTATGCGTACTGATGTGGTCAAAAAGCGGCTGAAGCATGCATATCTACAACTATTGGGGTTTGTCCTTCTTGGCCTGAATGTATCCATAAAGATGTAAAAAGTAGAAAGTCATGGGCATTCAGACGCTATGCAGCTGAAAAAATGTTTTATTCTTAAGGGGTGATATGCAGATATCCAATGAGACTCCACTACATGAGGTTTATGGTTTTACACAGTGAAAATTCTAGCTTGTCTGGGTCTTTGTAGCAATTTTAATGGAATAAGTTTCTCACCCTCCTGAAACAAAGTGTCTGCTTGTCAAGCACTGATATGGTGTACAAGCACTAGTTCTTACATTTGTTGCCTTAATTACAAGAGGAATTTATCTCAGACACTGGCACTCACCAGCTCTTGTATTTTATCTCCTCCCTAATTTCACATTTGATTTTCTTCTTTGTATTGATCTATATCCTCATCAGGAGACGTTAGTGTCAACTGCAGTAGTTACTGAGGACAAAGACTCAACCCTCAGCTACATAAAAGAAAAAAAAAGCAAATTTTCTAAAATTCTATCAGTTTGACTTGAGATCAGGGTGTTTCTGACCAATAAACATTGCAATTCTAATTGTTTGCTGTTCCGGGATTTTCCACTTAATCGATAAACCTGCATTTTATTGTTGAGTCCATACATTATTTTTATTTCTCTACTTCTTTTGAGAGGTGGGGCATGGTTCTGTCATCCCTAATCAATGAAACTGTATTTTTAAAAACTGCTGAAAAGCCTTCTTCTTTGCCATCCACTAGCATTCCCTTACATTTATACATAGTTTTCAATAATATATACTTTCCATAGGTTCATAGGTTCATAGGAGGTTACTAGGCTAATGACTCTAGGCCCTTTACAAGCCTAGCCATGTACAAATCCATGTACCATAATTGACCAGAGTTAGATGGTCATTGTTGGCAGAGCGATTCTATGATCAGCACCGACTGCTGTTAAATAAAATCAAGAATTCAATACACAGCAGGTTCAGATTCAAATGTTTACTAGTGTACACCAGGAGGCAAAAAACGTACAAGTACAGAATTTTGTCTGACATGAAACAGGAAGCACACAATTTTATATAGGTTTAACATTTAAGCTACGCCCACCTTACTGATGTGATATGTGACAGGGCATCTACATCACTTTAGCTTACAGTCTTCTATTCATAAAGCTGTTGATGCTGTATATTTAAAAAAACTTTTCCTCTAGATACAATACGGCCTTGCTATCCAGCTGGTTAGACATAATGTCTTTCTGTAAAGTTACTTCTTCAAGGTTTCATATCAGTTTGAATACAATAACAGATTCAGTCTTTTAATAATCTTCCTTGTTCTCTGTTACACTTTCCTACCAGCTGCGTGCTTATCTCAATAACACATATACAAGGCCAAATCATTCCAACAGGAAAGAGCAGAAGATTTCATTATTTCACACATTTAATTTCTTGACCCAGCAGATAATCACTTGTGAAAAGCATAAACATTAAAACTTGCTAAGCTAGCATTCTGCCAGGGTCGAAGGTCAGCTTTGCTTCAAGCCACACTGCAGTTTCAAAACTACTTCACATTTAAACATGAATTAATCCTGTCTACTATATGATTAATAGAATAAAATGTATTATATACTACTTTGCTTTTTAAACTAGCATTTCTCATGTATTCAAATACACATTTTTCTAACATTTTCCCCCCTATTAATACTTTTTATTCTATTTTGAAGTATGCATAGTGTCATTTCATCTCCCAACTTCTTCCGCTTAGGATTTTCAGCTAGGTGAGTCATTCAATCTATACTTCAGAAAAAATGTCATCTGAGATCAATCTTTCAATCTCAATATCTTGGTACAAAGTTTCAGTAACAGATACATCAATAAAATCTTTGATTAATCTTTTCATGCAGGGAATTCCACAGCAAGCACATGCTCCTATTAGGAGTACACCCACACAAATGGCAATCAGAATATTCATTAGGATGGAACCCCACCCCCCAAATAGATTCTGGAAAAAGTCCGTCAGTGGGTTTGGGCCTGGTTCAGTCATGGCTGATACTTGCTGAATTACCTCTAGGTGATTATTGATTTCATGCCTGTTATCTGGTATGTACGCACAGCATTCTTCTTTGATAAGCGCGCACGTACCACCTCTCGCCGCTAGGGTGAAGTCAAGAGCCATTCGATTTTGTAGCACAACAGTTCTCATTGCATTCAGTTCATTGGTCACCAGTTCTAGGGCAGAAAAAGTTGCATTACTCATTACTTCGAGAAGTTTCGACAACTTCCTCAGCTCCCAGATCAATTTGACTGCTCCATAGGCTGGGAATATTCCTGCCCAGGATATAACATTGTCACTCAAGTCCATATGAGTCAATTTGCTTTTATCTTTCACAGCATTATTATCTTTCCAGCCAGCTTCGATCTTTCCGACTGGATTCACAGGTTTTTCAACTGGACCTTCAGGTTTTCGAGCTGCTTCTCTCATGTTTCGTATCTTACCCAAAGGTAATTCTGCAGTATGTCTTATTGCCGGAACCAAATAACCCAAAAAACAGCTGCCGGACCAGTTCTCAGGTAACCATTTATATGCTTTTTTCCCACAAATAAAATAACAGTTTTCTACTTTAGTACTAATATGCATCAGCCCTGCATGAAACATTTTCTGATCTATAACTGACAATTGTTTAAACAAAACTGGATTTTTGCGAATGTCATTCATAGTTGTTTTCAATGAGTTCAAATACGAGTCATAATTAGTATTGCAAAAAGTATTGCCATTACCATTCTTAATATAACATCGGTAAGATATGGTTATATTACAATTGCTCCAGCCCACCTGGAGGGTATCATTTTTATAAAAACATACAACGCCTTTTTGTGTGACAGGTAAAAATAAAGCTATTTTGTCCTGTGATCTCACAGTTCCTGTATCGAAAAGTAAATTCTCCCAAGTCTCATTTATCCCCAAAGGGACAGCGGACATTATCAGTCCTCCATATGCTGTTGGTATAGCTGTACAAACCAAGCCATTTGAAATGTTCATAGTCTGTACCATCCCCCCTGTTGAGACATGGCACTGCCCATGGCTCAACAAAGCTGCATATCTAAATAAATTAGACGGCAATATAGTTTTTCTTTCTATGGAAATGTACAGTCCATTCTCAAGAATTGCACCTCGTTTTACCCATTTTTGTTTTTCTGCTTTTGTAGTAAGCGTCTGCATTGTTTTTAACATGTCTAAATCTAAAATCTCAGAGGGTTGTAATTCCTCATTTAAAAGTAAAGTTTCTGAGTCTGAGGCTGCTTGCTTTGCAGCTGCATCAGCTCGTGCATTGCCTTTTGAAATCTTATCCTGTTGTTTTGTATGAGCTACACATTTACAAATAGCTACTTTGGTAAGTAACTGAATAGATTCTAATAATTCCAAAATAAATTGCACATGATTAATAGGTTTTCCACTAGATGTTATCATTCCTCTATTTTTCCATTGTTGTGCAAATACATGTACTGTAGAAAAAGCATACTGACTATCAGTATATATGTTCACACACTTGTTTTTTGCTAAAGTACATGCCCTCGTCAAAGCTATCAATTCTGCTGCTTGTGCAGATAAGTTGTGTGGTAAGGATTGAGCTTCTAAAATTTCAGTGTCTGTAACTACTGCATACCCTACCAGATTCTTTCCTGTAGGACCCCTTCTGCATGAGCCGTCCACGTAATATGTCACCTCGGCATTATCCAAGGGCATATCTGTGAGATCTTGTCTAGGTAAAGCTAACTGTTCAATTTCCTGCAGGCAGCTGTGTGGTGTGCCCTCCGCAGGAGTTGGAAGTAATGTTGATGGATTCAATGTCGGACATCGTTCAATTGTCATATGAGGTTGGCTCAGCAGTATAGTCATACACGAAAGATGTCTAGCAGGGGAAAGGTATGCCACTTTTTCTTGCAGTAAAATTATTGCAACTGCATGAGGCACTCTCAATGTGAGAGGGTGGAATAATACCACTGAGGCCGAAGCCTGTACTGCCATCGCAGCTGCAACTACTGCTTGTACACAGTGAGGCAAAGATCACGCCACTGGATTTAACTGTGATGAATAATAGGCTATGGGGCGTTGCTTATCCCCATGTTGTTGCGTCAATACTGACGTCATATATCCTTGCTTACAATCTACGGTCTGAAAGAATCGTTTATGATAATTTGGAAGTCCTAAAACTAATGAAGAAGCTATCAACTGCTTCAACCTGCAGAAAGCCGTTTTTGCTTCAGGTGTCCATTGTAAGATATCTTGTGCTGCCATTGGTGTCTTATATATCACATCAGTCAGTGGAGCAGATTCCAAAGCATAATTTGGTATCCAGCTCCGACAAAAATTAGTTGTACCTAAGAAAGACATCATTTCTTTCTTGGTTGTTGGTTTGGGTGCTTGCAAGATTGCTGTTTTTCTTTCCTCATCTAGTATTCTACCTTCATTGGATATTACATATCCTAGGTATCTAACTTGTTTTCTCCAAAGTTGTAACTTACTTTTGTTTACTTTGTGTCCTTGTGTTTCTAAAAATTTCAATAATGCTACAGTATCCTCCCTGCACTGTTGCTGAGTGGGGGCTGCTAGCAAGATGTCATCTACATAAAGTAGAATTTGACTACCTCCGGTGGGTAAACCCTGCCAGGTTGCTAGCCATTTCTTGTGCAAATATTGTTGGGCTCTCAGAATATCCCTGTGGTAGTAGAGTATACGTATACCTTTTACCCTGAAATGTAAATGCAAACCAATATTGACTATCAGGATGTATAGGTATTGAAAAGAAAGCATTGCTAATATCTACCACAGAGAAATACTTCTGTTGCGGTTCTAAATCGTTTAACAAAGTATGTGGGTCTGGCACCGTAGGTGTTCTAGGTATTACTGCATTATTTACAGCTTGTAAATCTTGTACCATCCGCCATTCCCCATTCGCTTTTTTAACAGGAAATAGGGGTGTATTACATGGTGAATCAGGAGATTCTACCAGTACTCCTTCTTTGAGTAATGCTGCTATTATAGGCTTAATTCCTCTTTCTGCATCCTTTCTCAAAGGGTATTGTCTTTTCTGTGGTCTAAAAGCTGACTTTGGGGTTATTGTAACTGGTCCTGCTGTTCGAATAAGTCCTACATCTGACTTGCCTGTTGACCAAAGAGTTGTTGAAATTTCACATAAGGCCTTTTCTTCTTCTTCTAATAAGAACGCTAATCAGCTGTCCTCACTAGATTGCAAGTGCACAGCTGGATGTGTCTGTGTTAACCAATTCAGTTTTTGTTTTTGTATCCCTTGTTCTGATAGTTCTAAATCAGTCTGTTTTTCCCAGGTTGTTACTTTTTCTCCTAAGTCTGCCCATTTGACACTTTTGTTCTTTGTCAAGCTGACATGTGGTAACTGATTTGACCTATACAATGCAAGGAATTCTTGAGGTAACAAACAGCTAACTACACTGTTCCCCTCAGTATCCCAGTACAAAGTACGCAAAACCAATCTAGTTGCACGATTTCTAAACAATTCTTGCTCATACTCTCTATCAGGTCCTGGTGTAGTACAGTAGTATAGAGTACAGTGTAACATATGCTGTCGATCAGTGTCAAGGGAGGGGGCTTTACTGACGGCTACGTTCATCAGTTCCTCGGTTACTGCCCCTGGACCAGTCGTGACTAGGTCCTGGCTGTACCAGTAAAAAGTTTTACCCTCCGATCGCACTACAAAGGTATCCATTTGTCTCTGTGCCTCCATACCTTGTACAGTTGGAACTACTGCTATGCCAAATATTTGCATAAAGTCTCTGCCCAATAGGTTTACTGGACACTTTGCAGAAACAACAATTTTACTTCTCTGGGTCATACCTGAAACAGGGTCAGTTATTGCTATATCATGGGAAAGTGGTTCTCTATATAGCAGTCCATTTGCTGCTTTCACTAATATATAATCAGGTGATTCGGAATGTTCTGGTAACTTGGAGGGGTGTATCAAAGTCCGTGACGCTCCTGAGTCACACAGGAATTTGACTTCCCTTCCCTCCACCAGAAGTGTAACTTCCGGTTTCATATCTGCTAAGGAAAGCTCTAAACTCAATAATGCTAAGTCTAAAATTTCATTTTCTTCATCCTCCATATCTACTTGCACTTCCTCTACTCCTTCTATCACATTTACATTTGTTTTTTGTTTATTAACTTTTCCTGATGATTTCTGACTTTCACATGATGTATCCTCACTATCATATAGTCAGTCCTCATCTCTCTTATCTTCTGTAATTACCTTTTTGTTTTGCTTACAATCCCTTGCTAGATGTCCCTTTTTCCCGCACTTGAAGCATTCACCTCTCTTTCTTCTCTCTTCAAAATCTTCTGATCGTTTATCAGACTGTTTGTTTCCCTGGGCATTTTTCTTGCCCTTTTTACCTGACTGTAATACAAATACTTCAGCTCCGTCTTCAGCAGTGAAAACTTGTGCCTTCTTTTTCTTTTTACTATTAAAATATCTTTCAGCATGTCTAGCGTATTCAAGTAAGGCTTGTAGCCTCCCTGTTCGATGGTCTATCATATGCTTTGTAATGAAGCTACTAATAGGTGCAATGCAACCTTTCAAAAATGCATTTTTTAATTGTTGTTCATATGGGGAATCATTCGTTTGGTTTTCAGGAACCGACATACCACTATGATTATTAAAACATTCTAATAATCTAGCATAATACCCATCTATAGTCTCACTTTCCTGTTGTATGCATTGATTAATGCAAGTCCAGTCTGCTCTAGGTTTCCATTTCTCAGAGATTCGGTCTGTCAGACCTTTCACTCTGTTGTCTAACTCTGCATCACTATGTGGGAGTGGTCTAAGCTCTGCATTACGAGGATTCCAGGTGCCACAAATCATGTGCCAATCTGGACCTATAATTTGTCTTACTACTTTTTCTACTTCTTCCCCATTCAAGTGGTAACTCAATCTCATGCCTTGTAAATCTTCTAAAAATTTCGTAAAATTAACTTTCGGATGGGGGATTCCCTCAGTAGCCTTCCGGATATCTTCTGGTGTCCATGGTCTGTATACTAAGAGTGTTGGGTCCTGCCCTTCCTGTCCTGCCTGAGGATTTGGAACTTCTATAAGTGGGCATATTTCTTCCTCACTCTCATCCTGTAGATTTCTCTCTATTTGGTATGATTCTGTGTCCCTATGTGTTTTACGTGTTCGGGACCTAGTTTCAATAGGATCTCTAACAAATGGTTGTGGTCTTGCTGAAACTTCAGGATAACGCGGAAGCGGACCAGCCTGTCCACTCGCTTCATATCCTGAAAAGGGTAAGGGAGGGGGCAAGGGAGGAGGAGGGGGAGCTGTCGCTATTACCAAGTTATTATCCTCTTTGTCTAGAAATAATGCTTTTGAATTTTTCAGCTTCTGCTCTCTACGATTTGCTTCCTCAATCCACCTGTGTGCCTGAGGAGTGCCTAATTGGCGTTGCTTTTTTGCCTGACCTCCCGCATCAGATTTAAGCTGTTTAAGGAGTTTAACTAGTGAAGTTTTATCTAGTTTACCATCAAACTCATATTTACTAACCCATTTCGTATAATACCTAACGTTATCAGAACGTTGTAATTGCATGTATTTTGCGTCTTCGGTTAGGGGCAGATCTCGCGATGTTTTAGTGCACTGATTACCCATGTCAAAGAAAATGTTACGTAACCCTTTTTAGCACGTGATATCAAGTTCTCAGTTCATGTTCACAGTTTATCTAGAATAACTGCCTACCTTATTCTGTTACCCTGATCTATGACCAAATATACAGTACTTCCTTTTGTCCCTGATCTGCAAAACAAATCTTGACAACAATATACTGTAACCTAGTCCCTGATCTAAAACAGAAAAAAGACAAATTCTTCCTACCTGAGCCTCCGGTATTGAACTGTCCAATGTCCACTCTTCGGCCACAGATCAGAAAGTGGCCAGCCTCTTTAAATGACAATTCAGTCGGAGGTCTTTTCACCCAAGAAGAACCGTTTCGGTAACTTCTCCTGCGCAGTACTCAACCACCGGTAGACTCTGATCTGCAGCTGTCTGAGGGAATTTTCCGGCTCAGAAGGACCAAACTGTTAAATAAAATCAAGAATTCAATACACAGGAGGTTCAGATTCAAATGTTTACTAGTGTACACCAGGAGGCAAAAAACGTACAAGTACAGAATTTTGTCTGACATGAAACAGGAAGCACACAATTTTATATAGGTTTAACATTTAAGCTATGCCCACCTTACTGACGTGATATGTGACAGGGCATCTACATCACTTTAGCTTACAGTCTTCTATTCATAAAGCTGTTGATGCTGTATATTTAAAAAAAACTTTTCCTCTAGATACAATACGGCCTTGCTATCCAGCTGGTCAGACATAATGTCTTTCTGTAAAGTTACTTCTTCAAGGTTTCATATCAGTTCGAATACAATAGCAGATTCAGTCTTTTAATAATCTTCTTTGTTCTCTGTTACACTTTCCTACCAGCTGCGTGCTTATCTCAATAACACATATACAAGGCCAAATCATTCCAACAGGAAAGAGCAGGAGATTTCATTATTTCACACATTTAATTTCCTGACCCAGCAGATAATCACTTGTGAAAAGCATAAACATTAAATCTTGCTAAGCTAGCATTCTGCCAGGGTCGAAGGTCAGCTTTGCTTCAAGCCACACTGCACTTTCAGAACTACTTCACATTTAAACATGAATTAATCCTCTCTACTATATGATTAATAGAATAAAATGCATTATATACTGCTTTGCTTTTTAAACTAGCATTTCTCATGTATTCAAATACACATTTTTCTAACAACTACCCATCTATGACGGGCATAGGTGCCACCCTCGGGGTGAATTTATGGTCACCCACCCAATTGTCATGGTTGTGCTTGAATAAGGTCAATGAGGAGCTTCTTGCAGAGAAGTTTCAATCTCTGTGGGATATCATTCTCTGTGGGATATATCTGTCTCTCCAACATGCTTTGTTAATGTAACAGACTAGGTTGAGATCCCTGGAGCATATTCTTCATTTCTCAAAGGACAGCTTGAAAGCACCAAAAATATTCAATTGGCTACCTAAGTTACAATGGATTAGTCCTCCATTTCTCACTTTATGTTATGCAAGCTATTTATTTAATGTATCACATGACTCTCTCACTCATACTCTCAGTCTCTCTCTCTCTCTCTGTTTATTGTTTGTTCTCTTCCATAGGTTCATAGGTTGGTACTAGGCTATCGGCCCTAGGGCCTATACAAGCCTAGCCATAACAATTCCCTGGCTATTTCTTCCCACAGTATTTACTTCCTTGGACCCCTGTCTAACAGGGTGACTGAGGTGATCCCCGGGGTGAATTTCCTATCTCCCATCCAATCATCAAGGTTCCTTTTGAAGAGGGTCAAAGAGGCACTCTGCTTGACATGTATGAGCAGACTATTCCAGAATCTGGGGATTCTCTGGGTAAGGAACCTATCCCTTCAGTATATTTTGTTCATTGTGATGACAAGGTTTAGATCCCTGGAGCGTGTTTCTCTGAGGGATTGGGATTTCTCTAAGTGTAGCATGTCCAACAGCTCTGGGTTTGACATGGCCTTGTATGTTAAGCAGTGATTCCCTCTGAGTAGACGAAATGCGACAGAGTATAGGTGGAGTTTTTTTAGACGGTCAGCATAGGGCATCTGCTTTAGGCATGTGATTCATTTAGTGAGGTATTTATGCGGCCTTTTCAGTTGTTGCAGATGTCTTTGAGAGGTACATACCAAACAGGGCATTGTATTCTATAATGGGTCTAATGAGGGATAAGTACAGTGGGCCAATGACCTCCATTTTTCTGGATGAAAAGCCCTTAGTTATGAGGTGTGCCACATAGAAGGATTTCCTGACTGTTGTGGCAATGTGGTTATCGAAGGTGAGACCACTGTCCACCTGTGTCCCTAAGTCTCTTATCACACTTTCGTTGTTTAGTGTACTGCCACCTATGTGGTAATTCATGGGTACATGTTTTTTCCCAAAGGGGATAACTGTACATTTCTTGGCATTGAGCTTGAGCCCATGGCTCTGGCACCAAGCATCTGTTTCTGTAAGGCCCTTTTGTAGAATATTCACATAATTTGGGGATTCAATAATGGCTCCCAGTTTGCAGTCATCTGTGAACTTTGTTAGCCAGAGCCCCTTAGTGTTGGCCTGTACTTCAGAGAAGTAGATGCCAAACAAGAGCGGTCCCAGGATTGAACCCTGAGGTACTCCACTTGTCACTTGTCTGGAGCTGGATTTGGAGTCGGCCACTTTTACAGTGTGGGTTCTGTCAGCAAGCCAGTTGGCAAGCCATCGAGTGATGTAGAGATTAATGCCCAGCTTAGTAAATTTATCTATGATTCCAGAGTGGGGGGTGGTGTTGAAGGTCTTGGCGAGGTCCAGATAAGCTGTGTGAACCACCTTACCCTGGTCCACCGCTCTGGAGACTGATTCGAAGAAGTCAATCAGGTTCAGGAGACAAGATCGGCCCTTCACGAACCCAAACTGTGTGGGTTTGAGAGTTTGAAGATTGTCAATGTCTTTGTTTATAAGTTCCATGATAATACGTTCCATGGCCTTGCAGATCAGGCTCATCAGACTGATGGGGCAGTAGTTCTTGGGATCCAAGGTGGCTCTCCCCTTGTGGAGTGGGATAACTATAGCTGTGTGCCACTCAGTGGGCACGAAGCCTGAGGTGAGGCTATGATTAAACATGACACTTAGGTGAGGTGCCAGTTCATTTTGTATTTCATGTAGTACACAGCCTGGGATGTTGTCTGGTCCCATGGATGCTGTATTCTTAGCTTTCGAGGGTGTGTTTTTTTACCTGTGTGGCCGTTATTACCAGAATTTGGCAATCTTTCGGTATTGAGATAAGCCCTTTAGGGGGTGAGAGGGGGGTGAAGTTTGCACTGAATCGATCTGCCAGGATATTGGGAATATCCTTGGGATCAGTATAGTTAATGCCATTCTGTTGTAGCTCAGAGCAGATCTGAGCATTGCCATTTAGATTCTTGACATAGGTATAGAATGCCTATAAGAAATCCTACATCTTATCTCAGGCAACAATCCCTGAATACCATCTTTTAATTTAATTATTTCCCTTCCCTGTGTGTGAAGGTCTCAAGCAGGCCAATGAAACTGGGTCTTCAGCAGAGGAGAGAAAGTTTCTGGTGGAACTTTGTGGAAGGGTTGGGTCCAAAGTCATAAATGTGAACACTTTCTTTACTATTATATACTGATAAGATTTTTTTTTTTAAGTTAGCCCAAATTTCTTGGTCTAGTGGAAGCATACATGGTTTAGTGCAGACACTATATGAAAACCACATGTCCTTACACACCCCTGCCACTTACTTAATGTTTTATAGATTTATTTTTCCAATGTCCTGTACTTTAAAATATTTTCATTTAGTCACAGGTCTTAACCACAGAATCTGCTTGCAGATAGAAATCCCCACCATTGCCGTGATGTAGAAGAGCTGGATTTTAGTTATCAGATCATTCACCATGAGGAACTTCTCACTGTACGCCCACTAGTCATACCAGGGTCACAGGTAATGCAAACTGATACACTGTTCTCATTGTATAGTTCATCTGACATGAAGGTATGTGTATTTGTGCGTGTATGCGAAAACCTATGGAGTGATTTATTAAAATAGCTGGACGATACAAAAAAACTTCAGCATGACCAGCAATAGTGGTATACAGTGGGTATTCAAAAGCATTTGAAACATTAGATCTGCAAACCTCATGAAATATTTTAACAGTGAGTGCAAATAAGCCATGTTCCTTCACTGTTTGGAATAAAAGAGAGAGAGAACACTTGGTGGAAGAGTACATTTCATATTCTTTGTTTAGCTAATAAGATTCTGAATGTCTCTACATTTACTGAGAAAAGCATGTTCTCCATTCTGATTTAGATGACTAAATCAAAGTTCTCTCGGCATAAAACTTTGTTACATTCCTTATATTCAGTTATAAAACCAGATGAGATGCTCTGAGAAGTGATTCATTTCTGTTCTTGTATTAAAGGTTTTTCTTTGTTTTTGAATGAAATATGTTCAGAAAGAAAACTTACACATTCTTAGAAAAGTAAATTGTTTCTGCTGAGTCCCAAAGGAATTCTGGAAACTGGCCTAATATGTCACAATGGACACCCAGGATTTAGGCTGCCAACTTTAACAGATGTCTGCTGTTAAAAAGAATCAGTGCAGTGGTGTTGTACACGTCTTTCTTAAAATGTAGATATATCTTAACACAGATCTGGAATCTTTTTTCTTGAAAGTTATGTTTGTAATGAGTGCAGTATACCAAAGGCTAGCAATAATTAAAGAGCTTAATGTTCATCCCGGTTGCTTCGTAGCAAGCAAACCTCTTGACAGTTCAGAAATGTTCTTGCTAACAGTAGCGGCATCAGTGTGAGATGAGACATATTTGGCTTTAAGCCTCCATTCTGCTGAAACAGTAGGGCTGCTTATCTAAAGGATAACACCTTTCTTGTTTGTTGTTTTCATCATCGTTTCAGCAAGACTGGATTTCTAGAAAAATAAAATGAGGTGGTTAATATTTTTGACTAGAATTAAGTTACATGACCCTGCTCTTCTGCTGAAGTTCTATAATGTACAGAAAAGCAAAGTAATTACTGTCACTTTTACCCTGGGTCCTACAACTTCCCTGTTTTTAACTAACTAGGCTACCTTTTACCAGACTTTGTCTCTTATCTTGTACTTTATTCTTTCTGACTTAAAGCATCTGTCATCTTTAAATAGTGTATGTTTTCAACGTCTATCTAAAATATTTTGGGCTTCCTGATGAGTTATGCCCTTGCCCCTCTGCCATGTTAAAGCTTTTCTTTTTCTGCCACTGTATTCTTGTAAGTGTTTTATTTGTTTTTATTATTGTTCTGCTGCCCCAGTTCCTCAACTAATTTTACCATGTTTATTGGACAGTAGTGCTGTCTTTAATTTCAGTAAGACTTCATTTATCCTATCCAATCTGTTTTTATTAACCCATCGATGGGGTCAACATAATCATTATTGACATAGTATGACCTGCTATCTGCAGCAGACCATAAGGTGTTTCAAATATTTAGCACATCAGACACTCTCCATAGGCTTATATACTTTTACTATAGGATGCATAGTTTGTTAATTTCGGATTACCAATTTAAATATGAGAGGTATGCAAGCAACACGATATTCTAAAAAGGGAGAACTGATATTATGAATTTTTGATGCAAGGATGAATTATTATAGCAATAACCCATGCCTGGGTGTGGGTAATGCTGGATTTACCCACAGTTGGTGTGGTTTAGTCACGAGGGTGAAGCCCGAGTGGCCAAACAAAGACAACCATGGGTAAATCCAGCATTACCCACACCCAGAAGTGGGTTATTGCTATTATACAATGACATTATTTAAGAAAAAAAATAATTACTTTTCTTAAATAATGGCATTGTATAATGCCTCCTTGCTGCCCTTCCGCAGCTGTCTGGTATTCTGCGGCAGTTCTGATGTACTGCACATGCGTATACTTACGCAGTACATCAGAGCTGTGGGCAAAAGCAATGGAGAAAGCAAGATCTCCGTTGCTTTTTACAACCTGTCTCGCTATGTTAAACGAGTTTAACATAGCGGGACAGCTTTAAAAAAAGCAAAGGAGCATCTCTGTTGCTTTTTTTAAAGCTGTCTCTCTATGTTAAACCCATTTAACATAGCGAGACAATGGAGATCTTGCTTTCTCCTTTGCTTTTTTCAAAACTGTCTCAGGTTAAAGAAGCTGAACTTCAGGATGTTATATGATTTACTAGTAATTGTAGATTCAGTTATTAGAGGAAATGATATTTACATCTACAGAGAGGATAATGAACATCAAACTGTGTTCTACTTGCCAAGAGAAAAAAGGCAGGATATGAGTAGGGTCTTAGAATGCCGTAACGTAATGATGTATGGAGCTGTTTTAATTAATGTTGGTATAAATGCTCTCATCTTCAAGGACTGTCTGCCTGTTAGTAGGGAACTTATAGGCCTCTTAGATAGCATAGCTGGCACCGGTGTTAGGAAATATTTTTCACAAATCATATATAGGATGTAGGTTCATAAGTACATAGGTGTATACTAGGCAAACGACCACTAAGGCCCTTACAAGTCTAGTCATGCAGCCCAAATGTGACTCACACATTTGATTTATATAGGTGGTGATTTACTGACTGCCTCTGTCCATCAGAGGCATAGGTGTTAGACCAGGACTTGAATTTTCGATTACACTTCCACTGGCCCAAGTTGTGCTTAAATATGGATAGGGAGCAACTCTGCTTCACGTGGATGTGAAGCCTGTTCTAGACATTGGGAATTCTCTGAGAAGCATATCTTTCTCTCCAGTGGGTCCTATTTATATTGCAAGCAAAATGTAGGTCTTTTAATCCAGTAGTTCTGATGCTGTTTGTTTTACAGATGTGTAAAAGGTTCATGGAAACAAGGTCTAGGAATGCCCTGTATGCCAAAGATTACCTCTCAGAAGTCTGTATAATACTGAGTAAAGAGACAGGGCTTTCAGGTGATCAGAGCAAAACATTATGTTTACTCCCTGTATTCTTTTTGTAAGCAAACTTTGTGGACATTCCAGTTGCTGCATATGCCTGGTCAGGTACATACTGAGGGGGCATTATACTGTATGATACGTCTATTGAGGACCAAGTACAGTGGCATAATGACCTCTCTCGACCTAGATGCCATCCCCTTGCTTATAAGTTGAGGAACATAGAAGGATTTTCTTACTGCTTTGGACACATGTTGATTGAAGGCTAGGTTGCTCTGTACATGAATTCCCAGATCCCTACCTACTGAATTAACTTTTAAGGATATTTTATTGATGATATAGTTGCCCTGGGGTGGCAGATTTTCCTAAAGGTACTATAATGCATGTCTTGGTATTGAGTTTTAAGCCATGACTTGGGCACAGAGTGCTTGCCTGTATTAGACCTTCCTGAAGGGTGTACTCATCTTGGGGGGAATTCAGTGACTGCTCCCAGTTTGCAATCATCTTTGAACCTGGTCAGCCAAAGGCCTTTAACATTGGCTTTGATATATAAGAAGTAGATTACAAAGAGGAGTGGGCCCAGCACAGAGCTCAGGGGGCCTCCACTGTTGATCAGCCTCTTAGTGAAGGGTGGCCTTACTGATTCTAACCTCCTGGGCCCTATCAGTGAGGCAGCTAGCTATCCATTGTGTTATAAAGGGGTTTATACCTAGTTCTGTAAGTTTGACAATGCCTTTTTTCTAATCATATCAACCAATTATAGCTATTAAACTGCAAGCTGTATGAATATATGAGCAAAGTCTAGGAAATTAGAAGTGAAATCACAATTTATTAAGTTACATTGAACATAAAATAGATTATGGAATAACAATATGAAAACCCTATATGAAAACAATCATAAGTAAATTCAAAAGGATACAGAGGAAATATACCAAGGGCTTCCTTGTAGTGAAAATTTAAGTTATTATGAAAGATTAAAATATCTGAATTTGTTCAGTGTCTCATATAGATATTCAAGAGGCAACATTATTTAGGTATGCAAGCCATTTAAAGACAAATACCTCTGGGAATGTTTATGGTTAGCAAACAGTAGTAAGGAATCATCAGACAATTTACGTAGAACATTATATATGAATGAGAGATTTAATAATTGTTTGACAGAGTAGCTGATGCATGGGATTCAGAAGCAAGTGGGAACTTGTTATGGGAATAACTGTTTTGGTATATTGGCAAACTAGAAGGGCATTATTGTCCATATATATATATATATATATATATATATATATATATATATATATATATATATATATGTGTGTGTGTGTGTAAGATAAATGATTGCACTGAATTGACAGCTCATGCAACATATTGACCACATATAGAAATTGAGAAAAAGGTGGTTGACGACGATGATTATGATGATGATTCCTTGTTTGCATTTTGATACAAAGTTAAACAAATCTCTTATTTAATTGTTCAGTTAACTAGTGTAATATTGTATTAGAATGTACATGCAACACAAGAGTAGGGTTGCTTTTACGTTACTTGCTAAGTGATGGGGAAAGAGAACATGAGAGCAAAGTAAGTCTACTTAAACATGCTGGGCAAGGCTACAATGTCTAATAAGCTTCCTAAATGAGGAATCATTTGTAGAGGGGAGCTATCCAGGGAGTATTTAACAGCTTGCTCCTGTAAGGAAACATATGTTGAGGTGAATGTTAATCAAGGCATTTGTGTATTTATATGTGTGGTATCTCGTTAGCAACTTTTGGAAATGCTCAAGAAATTGTACCTGAAGAAAAAGCATCGCACTGTTATTTGACACCATGAGCTTTTAAGTGGCTTAGGAGTAAAAGGGCTCTGCATGAGACTTATAGGGAAAAGCACACTGGTGCTTCCTGCTGGCTGTGGTTTATAATATCAGGTATGATGGTTTCTAACAAATATTCTAAGGAACTAATTAGAACTAATGCAAAAAAGTGAATGCTGACAAATTAAATATTATAAGGAAAATTCACATGGGAAATGATAAGGTTGTGTCTGACTTGAGATAACCAAAATGTAGTATTGTGTATAATATCACTAATATTTGAAAGTTTATGTGGAGACCCAATTGCTGCAAGGAGCATGACTAAATGAGTATTATGGGATGTCTGACACCATAGTTATAAGTATTACTTTAATATTGGGGAAAAAAACATGGCAATGACTTTGTTGGGTAAATTTTCTCTACTCTGGCAGCAACTGTGCTATCAGTTTCATATGCAGATTATAACTATTATTTCAAAGTTAATAAAAAAGTAGCAAAAAAATCCCAAAGGCACACCAGTGGCTAGAAAGTCCAAAAATTCCAATATAGAAAAAGACCTTTATTGTGGCAGAACTTCTCCAAACAGTAAGCGCTTTCACGTTATATAAACGCTTCTTCAGACTTCAACATCATACAATGAATTTCGTGCCTTTAAATACTATGGTCAATAAAATCTTAGTTGATCAATCAATTAAACAGTATTTTAAATCATTAAAGTGCCAGTGCTCAAAAATATATATATATATATATATATATATACAAGAGACAACAGCGTCAGATAAAAACATATTGAACATATATACTAGTCTATTTTTAAAAATACCATGAAAGATTAGCATCTAAAAAACTTGTGATATACTAAAAAACTTAATGCTTAAAAGCTTTGGCTGCTAAAAATGGTTTCAAGGTAATTTTATCATTTAAGCCGTGTTTGTGTGCCTGGAGTCTAAGAATCCACCTGTTCTCTACCTCCTCTGTGCGGTTCTTGACATTCCCTAACCTACTGTTGACTTTAACTAATTCTAAGACCTTAAATTTAAAATGATGTTGAGACCCTTTCTCCATAACATGTCGTGCTAGTGCTTGTCATATCTTCTTTGTTGATTGCATAAACATGCTCTCTTATACGTTCCATAAAGTGCGGTTTGTTTTTCCCACATAGTATTTCTGACAAAGTTGACATTGGGCCAAATACACTAGGTTCTTGGATCTACAGTCAGCATAGCACCTAAAGGTATATATTCTACCGGTATACGGATGGATAAATGCATTCTCTGCTGTTATAAATCTGCATTGGTTGCAAGTTCGACAAGGAAAGGTACCTTCTCTCTGTGATACTGGATGTTCTATTTCAGTTGTTTCATAACATAATAGCCTCTTAAGTGACTTCATGTTCTTATAGGCTATATTTGGTACCTCTTCAACCAATGTCTTAATTCTCTCATCCATAGTTAGAATTTTCCAGTTGTTCTCTATGATCTTTTTAATCTGACTGTTCCTGTTTGTAAAAGGTATAATAAGTCTATTTTTTACAGTAGGTGACTTCTTTCTATTTATATTGTTGATCTCTGACTTTTTATAATAGAATGGTCGACCTCTATCTAGTCTTATTTCATCTGTCATGGCTATAGTGTCATGCACAACTTGTCTGTTGTATCCTCTTTCTATAAAGTTCTTTTCTAAAATTTCTTTTTGGTTTGCAAAGGATGACTCGTCAGTGGTCAATTTAGATGCCCTTAATGTTTGATTCATGACTATATTTGAATAAATATGCCTAGGATGCATGCTGGTGCGATGAAGCAAATTATTCCTCCAGCATGTCTTCCTAAACATTTCCGTGTTAATACCATTTGGTCCCTTAGTTAACTGGACATCGAGAAATTGTATTATGTCACATGAGTAAGTGCTTTGAAATTCTAGAAAATTAGTTGTCCCATTCAAATAGCAAATAAATTCAACTAAGTCATGCTCTGTCCCTCTCCATATCAAAAAAACGTCGTCCACAAAACGACTATAATGTATTATGTGCTGATTGAAAATAATGTTATTCAGCACATAGGCATCCTCCCAATATGCCAACACTAGGTTGGCATATGAGTTTGCACACGGGGTTCCCATTGCAACCCCCTTTTTTTTGCAAATAATAATTATTTCCATAAACCAGGACGTTGTTCTCTAATACTATTTCAAGCAATGACATCCATCTAATTATTATACTATTTTCTATACCGTTGTTCAAAAAGAATAATCTCAAGTATTCAATACCTATGTTGTTAGGGATCGACGTGAACAAAGATTTCACGTCTAAAGTGACGAAAAGGTCGTCATTTACAATAGGATTCGTATCATTACACCTTGCAAGATCCTCTATGAACTGTTGTGTATCTCTTAAGATGTACTTGGTATTATTAACTATTGGTTTAAATTGCTTATCTAGAAATATAGACAGTGACTCAGTCAGCCACCCTTTACTGGAAACGATGGGTCTTAATGGTGGATCATACAGTTCTTTATGTGTTTTGGGTAGACCCCTGAAAGTTGGGACTAGGGGGTTCTCAATAAGGAAATATCTATATAACTCCATATCAATAACATTTGTAAGAACTAGGTCATATAACTGTGCATGTACGCCCTTGATCAATTTATTTAATGAACTTGCGCTTAGTGGGGTGTATGTATCAACCTCTGCGAGCATCAAGGAAATTTTACTATTGTACATTTCCCTATCCATAATCACTATGGCTCCCCCCTTGTCAGCCTGTCTTATCACTATTTCATTGTTGTGCTGTAAATTAAAAATGGCTTTTTTCTCTTCCGTTGTTGTATTGAAAAATTCTGGTTTCCCTACATTCTTATCATAAAGCTCTAATAGATCATGTTCACAAGCACGTTCAAAAACATCAAGTAAAGGATGTTGCTGAGGCATAAACATGGATGGTTTCTTAAAGAAATTAATATTATCTGAATTGATTGTATGTGGTGTATCTTCACCATATAACATTTTCAAAGATATGTTTCTGGTGAACATTTTAATGTCTACTATAAAATCAGTTACATCTGTGAATCCAGAAGGAATAAAACTCAGTCCTTTGTTTAAGATGGATAGTTCATAGTCTTTAAGCTCATACCTGGAGATGTTAACGACTAGCTCTTGTGTACCGATCTCAGAGCTTTTCTCTGCTTCTCGTAGATCTCTTCTGTCCCCTTTCTTTTTTTGTTGGTGTTCTGTAATGGCCATGTCCTTATTTCTGCTGGCTTGAAGGGGAGCGGAAAAGAAGGGAACTCTTCACGGGGTAAAAAGACTTCACCTTCTCCTTCAATAACATCCACAGCGGAACTAACGGCCGGTGACTTCCTTCTAACATCTTGGTTTGAACCTGCATTATTGATTGCCTTGGTGTTTGATGATTGAAGAACGCCTTCACTGTTGAGGTGAACCATCGCCTCGATGGTTACTTGTCGTTTAGTGTTCACTCCAGGTTTCATCATCAGTGGAGCGCCAATATTCAAATTATCATTCTCAGAAATGAGTAATTCAGTGCAAAGGGGAGGATCACTTGATGTCGTCATCTGTTGTAAGGTGTGGCAATGGGAGTTGCCTTCATTGACGTTCCGAAGTGTGGAAGAACTGTTAGTAGAAATAACATTATGAGTTTGACTGTTAACTTTTTCCCTCGGCCACGAGAACACTTGGCCTTTTTGGAAATCGATATAGTCTCTTTCCAACTTTCTTTTTTTATCCTGTATGGATTTCTGATCAATGGAACAGAGCATGATTCTTAGGTCATCATATAGCATACCCAGTTCCCGTTCATCCAGTAAACTCAATAGCTCTGCCTCTAAAGTTTGAATTTCGTTTAGTAAAGTCTCTAGCATCACATTATAATGTTCGATTAATATTTTTACATAGCCAAAACTGGTGTCCAAATTTAATTTTTGCCATTTGGATAGTAGGCTGGGGTTAGAGTTCCCGAAGGTGGGCATCTTAAGAACTCTTAACCCCCTCGGTACGAGTCGGAAGCTCAAACAAGCTTCCATATGTGACTTCTGCCATTGAATGCTCTTCAGCTTATGTAGTTTGTTCTCTAAGCGTCGAGTAATTAAAATTATATCCATGTCATGTTTACGATTGATGTTAGCAGTATCGATAGTGTTTAAATCATTTGCTGTTAACTTCAACAATGGATTAACATTCATCTCGACTAGACTATGAAGATTAAATGTCTTATTCACCGATGGTGTATTTGAGTTTAAATTTTTACTTATCTCAACGGCCATGTTCCAGCGAGAGGTAGATAATCAGCAAATGAAGACAAAACAAACACCTCAGCTGGATAAAGTGCCTTTGTAAAACGAAAACAGCAGAGCAGCAAAACAATCCCAAAGGCACACCAGTGGCTAGAAAGTCCAAAAATTCCAATATAGAAAAAGACCTTTATTGTGGCAGAACTTCTCCAAACAGTAGGCGCTTTCACGTTATATAAACACTTCTTCAGACTTCAACATCATACAATGAATTTCGTGCCTTTAAATACTATGGTCAATAAAATCTTAGTTGATCAATCAATTAAACAGTATTTTAAATCATTAAAGTGCCAGTGCTCAAAAAAAAAAATATATATATATATATATATACAAGAGACAACAGCGTCAGATAAAAACATATTGAACATATATACTAGTCTATTTTTAAAAATACCATGAAAGATTAGCATCTAAAAAACTTGTGATATACTAAAAAACTTAATGCTTAAAAGCTTTGGCTGCTAAAAATGGTTTCAAGGTAATTTTATCATTTAAGCCGTGTTTGTGTGCCTGGAGTCTAAGAATCCACCTGTTCTCTACCTCCTCTGTGCGGTTCTTGACATTCCCTAACCTACTGTTGACTTTAACTAATTCTAAGACCTTAAATTTAAAATGATGTTGAGACCCTTTCTCCATAACATGTCGTGCTAGTGCGTTTGTCATATCTTCTTTGTTGATTGCATAAACATGCTCTCTTATACGTTCCCGCAAAGTGCGGTTTGTTATTCCCACATAGTATTTCTGACAAAGTTGACATTGGGCCAAATACACTAGGTTCTTGGATCTACAGTCAGCATAGCACCTAAAGGTATATATTCTACCGGTATACGGATGGATAAATGCATTCTCTGCTGTTATAAATCTGCATTGGTTGCAAGTTCGACAAGGAAAGGTACCTTCTCTCTGTGATACTGGATGTTCTATTTCAGTTGTTTCATAACATAATAGCCTCTTAAGTGACTTCATGTTCTTATAGGCTATATTTGGTACCTCTTCAACCAATGTCTTAATTCTCTCATCCATAGTTAGAATTTTCCAGTTGTTCTCTATGATCTTTTTAATCTGACTGTTCCTGTTTGTAAAAGGTATAATAAGTCTATTTTTTACAGTAGGTGACTTCTTTCTATTTATATTGTTGATCTCTGACTTTTTATAATAGAATGGTCGACCTCTATCTAGTCTTATTTCATCTGTCATGGCTATAGTGTCATGCACAACTTGTCTGTTGTATCCTCTTTCTATAAAGTTCTTTTCTAAAATTTCTTTTTGGTTTGCAAAGGATGACTCATAATTTGCTTCATCGCACCAGCATGCATCCTAGGCATATTTATTCAAATATAGTCATGAATCAAACATTAAGGGCATCTAAATTGACCACTGACGAGTCATCCTTTGCAAACCAAAAAGAAATTTTAGAAAAGAACTGCTGGGCAAGGCTACAATGTCTAATAAGCTTCCTAAATGAGGAATCGTTTGTAGAGGGGAGCTATCCAGGGAGTATTTAACAGCTTGCTCCTGTAAGGAAACATATGTTGAGGTGAATGTTAATCAAGGCATTTGTGTATTTATATGTGTGGTATCTCGTTAGCAACTTTTGGAAATACTCAAGAAATTGTACCTGAAGAAAAAGCATCACACTGTTATTTGACACCATGAGCTTTTAAGTGGCTTAGGAGTAAAAGGCCTCTGCATGAGACTTATAGGGAAAAGCACACTGGTGCTTCCTGCTGGCTGTGGTTTATAATATCAGGTATGATGGTTTCTAACAAATATTCTAAGGAAACTTTTAGAACTAATGCAAAAACGTGAATGCTGACAAATTAAATATTATAAGGAAAATTCACATGGGAAATGATAAGGTTGTGTCTGACTTGAGATAACCAAAATGTAGTATTGTGTATAATATCACTAATATTTGAAAGTTTATGTGGATACCCAATTGCTGCAAGGAGCATGACTAAATGAGTATTATGGGATGTCTGACACCATAGTTATAAGTATTACTTTAATATTGGGGAAAAAACATGGCAATGACTTTGTTGGGTAAATTTTCTCTACTCTGGCAGCAACTGTGCTATCAGTTTCATATGCAGATTATAACTATTATTTCAAAGTTAATAAAAAAGTAAGTGAACAATTGCTTTACCTACAAGAGTAAAAGTGATTGTACTCATTATTTGTATGGGCAAATACTTGGTTTTAAGTTCCTCTGCATGGGTCATCATGCAAAGGCTGTATACAGGGTAGTATCCATTATTTCTGCCTAGGCTGCCAGTCTATCTGTCTACCTTATTAGCTCTATGAGTGAAGTCATCAGTTAGCTATACTGTGAAAATGAAAAATGTACTTATGGTTATTGTAGCCTGAATTTCAATGTTTTGATAACTAGGAGGGATTTGGAGAATACCTGGCACTTTTCTTTGTCAGAAGATAGAGTTGTCAGCGTGCTGGTTAAAGAAGAACAAGCAGTGCATGGCACCTCAGCCTTGGTTTTAAAGGAATGAAATGAAAGCAGACACAGTGAAAGTTGCTTTGGTCTGTCTTGTATGTACATAATTTAAATATAGAAAATCTAGTGATTTCTTTTCACTCCTAGTTCAAATTACATGATGCAAATAGTGGTACTAATTTTGTTAAGGGAATGATTGTATGTTCTGAAACCATGGTAAAATTGCATTATGTATTACAAGGCAGCAGAAAAGGATAATAACATTTATCTAATGTAGCATAAAACACTGTTTACAAGAACTATTAATAGGTTGACCAATACAGCAAAGAAAAACATAATGACATATTGAAGCAGTCATATCCTTGGATAGTGGCATTGTAGGAAACACATTAATAAACTTAATATAAAACACTGAATGGTAATGGGACAAGGTCAGAAGAATCATCCTGGAACTAAGCAAATGTGAGTAGTTCTGTTTTTATAAAGAATGCATTCACTTTCAAACAAAAAATATCAGTAGATGGGAATGGTCATTATGAGTGGGTTCAAGGATATGAGAATGGTCATTATGAGTGCAATGAAGGATGTGAGAATGGTCATTATGAGTGGGATCAAGGATATGAGAATGGTCATTATGAGTGGGATCAAGGATGCGAGTATGGTCATGAGTTGGATCAAGGATATGAGAATGGTCATTATGAGTGGGATCGAGGATGTGAGAATGGTCATTATGAGTGGGATCCAGGATATAAGAATGGTCACTATGAGTGGGATCAAGGATGTGAGAATGGTCATTATGAGTGGGATCAAGGATATGAGAATGGCCATTATGAGTGGGATCAAGGATGTGAGAATGGTCATTATGAGTGGGATCAAGGATATGAGAATGGTCATTATGAGTGGGATCAAGGATATGAGAATGGTCATTATGAGTGGGATCAAGGATATGAGAATGGTCATTATGAGTGGGATCAAGGATGTGAGAATGGTCATTATGAGTGGGATTAAGGATGTGAGAATGGTCATTTTGAGTGGGATCAAGGATGTGAGAATGGTCATTATGAGTGGGAGCAAGGATATGAGAATGGTCATTATGAGTGGGATCAAGGATGTACTAACCAGAAGCAGGTTTACCAGTTTTAGTGTATAATTTCCACAAGAAATGACACGGAGAGAATTCTGGTATGCAATGACTATGCAAAGCACTTTTTAGGAAGGGGTAACTGTCTGTATGGAAGACTGGAATATAGTGATAGCCCTCATGGATGTGACAGGGGAGACAGGAATATAGTGGCATGTGTCATGGACGTGACAGGTGGCTGAAGAGCATATTGACCTCCCAAACAAGGGAGATATGAGGGGATGAATCTAAGAGTTATCAGAAGCATGTCAGTCCTTTGAAGATGATTTCTGTGAACACAAAGGAGCCAAAGACAGTTTGCCAAAACCACCTTCAATGAAAGTTGAGATAGCCTTTTTCTCCACTGTTGTGTAAATTCAGAGTTGGTATATATTTTTCTAGGGGGGGGTATGGGAGATGCCCCTCTGTAAAAAAAAATGTTTTCTGAAGGCAGGTTTGGCGAGCTGGTTTTGGTTTATTTACTTTCACCACTGTCAATAAATCAATATAACCTGAGACATATAACACAGACTGTCTAATTGGTCACTAGAGGTTTAACACATTTCACTGTGATGTCTCTCATGATATTTTGAAGTTTCAAATACAAGACAATACATATATACTAAATTCAGAGCATTGCAGAAAATGTTCTGTTTAGTATGTTAAACCTAGGCAGTTTACAGATTGCTGGAAACAACATGTTTTGAGCATGGCAGACAAATACATTGGATCTGGACAACCAGTGCTTGAGGAATGTGCAAAAGCTAAAAGTAGAAAAGGAAGCAAAGAAAAGTACTGCTAATATTAGAAAAAAAATGTGGTCAATGAACAGTTAGATAGGTGCTCTAGTCTACCTGTAAAGATGGTTTGTTTTAGAAGAAAGCTCATGAATTATTTCAGCTCCTCACTGAGAGAGGTTATCGTTGTCGCCTCACAGTAAGACGTTGTCCTGTTCGATTCTTAGCTAGAGCATCTTCTGTGTGGAGATATGCGTGAATGGGCGTACCTTCATTGAAGGTTGTACGTCAGAGCTGGCAACTTGGCACGTAAAAATCCACTGCCAATCATTAGTGGACCGGAGTTCCGCTGTGGCGACCCCTAACCGGGAAAAAGCCGAAAGACACAACAACAACTGAGAGAGGTTATCCTACTGATTTACATGCTGGTACATCAGCTTGCGGCCCCGAAAGAACTGGTGCATTTGTCCTGATCATTAATACTAGTAATAGTTAGCTACAGAAAGTGTATTTCAGCAATAGTGATAAGGTTTAGTTATGGCTGTGACTCGTTCCATGTTTCTTATAAGATTAAAATAGCATAAATAAAATTGGAACTTTGCCATGCGGAAAGAGCAGATGTGCAGTAACATCATGTTGGCACATAAAATGAAAGGCATTTCCCTGCGGTACACATGTGCATAGTGCTGTTTTTTGCAAATAATCCTCATATCTCTCATCACATCTCTCATCACTCCTAGTTCAAACATGAACTTAAACACTATCTCCTAAACACCTGGTCCTGCCTCTGTCAAGCTCCAACTTGATTCTAGCTACCCCCTTCCTAAATCTACTCTCTTCTCTCACATCTTTCTCTATCCTCAGTTTCATATAAACTCTACTCTCTTCTCTCATATCCTTCTCTTTCCTCATTTCCAGCTCCCCTCCATATTGCTCATACTACAAAACACCAACACCCCACTTCCTCTAAATACAACCTTACAACTAGTCTAACTCACTGCCACTGTATATTGCAAACTGAAACCTGTACATAACTGTTAATTTGATTATTTCACTTTGCTGTATAATTCTCTTGCTATATGCCATCTCTGTTAAAAATGTTATTGTAATTCTAACTGGAGCTTTTCTCCTCGGGTCTCTGCCAAAAACGGGCCTTTAGCTCAGCTGGACCAACCCGATTAACAAATGATAATAAACAAATAAATACATAAATAAATAAATACATAAATAAATATGGTTAACAATGTCAATGAAAGAATTGTGGGAATAGATTGTAAGATGCAAACATACATTTCCTCTTGTGTGGTACATATATAGGAAGTTGCAGAGGATGAATTTATTTTTATATATGGAAGAGTAAATCTACAGTTTCTATGACCATCTTCTGGAAAGGACTTAGTAGAAGGCATCCTTTTGTATTTTTACCATCTTCATAACCGAAAAGAATATTATATCAGGCTGATTTACAAATTAGCATCTCATTTATAGTTAATGCAGTTGACAAACACCAGGGATTTCACCTTGCTGACTACAGTTACTACACTAATGGGATCCATGTCTTGTGTTACACGAAATGGTTTGGCTGTCTGTAAAAGTTTTTTATCTCTACCAACTTTCTTACGAGGAGTCATTAGTCCTAACTTCTAAGATTTGAAAATCTAGAAGTATAATATTTATTAAGACAATGCTGGAGTCGTTCAAAGAAGCAGTGGCGGCTGGTGACTTCAAATCAAAGGGGGGGCTGCAAGAGACAGCTGAATGGGTGGGGTCAAGGGGAAGGGGTGTGGCCAACTAGAAAGGGGAGGAGCTATGCTGAAAACCACAAAAACTAACTTTAATTAAATACGCTGCCCTGGGTGCTAAACCATCATTATGAGAGTCCAATTAAGACAAAATAAGTGTAGAAGAATAAAAATATTTCAATGCATTGGCTGCATGACAGCTTACTTAATATCTAGATGGAAACAAAAGGTTGTGAGGCATGAAAAAATAAATTACTTTTTAAATACATTACTGGAATGCCTGTCAAAATCAAGTATAAGAAAAACAAGCAGCACTCAACTCAAACTACTTCTCCTTGCACTGCAGTTCTAATTATAATTTATATTCAGCTTTATTAAAGTACCAAGTAACATGCTGAAAGTAGAAATATCTGTGATGCCCCCACTTGTAAAAATGTTTCTTATCCAAAAAAGACCTGCTGCCTGACAACTATCTACTTGTTTCATGGGGAAAACATGATTAAAGTAAAAAATGAAAAGCAAACAAGAAACAAGCTCAAGATACATTGCTTAAAGGATTACTGTACAGGTTATGGACCACACATGATTGGCATTCTGTTTAGTTTACGGGTAAAACCTGTAGAGATGACTGGAAGTCTCCAACAAGCGTGAGCTTTTTAAAAGAATGTAATCCTGTCCTTCAATACCAAAGGCATATACATTATCTAGTTAAGTATTCTCTGCATGGCAACAGCAGAAAGGCTTTCAATGTTGGCAATTCTTTAACAGTATGCATATTAAAGCTTGCTTGCATCTTACGATCTCAGACAAGCTTACCTTATGGTCATTAAAGCATTGCTACTTAAACACAGAGCAACAGGCACTTTGAGTAATAAGCATAAATCTGAGTAATAAGCATAAATCAACAGTACAAAAATATGACAGAAACCAGACCATTCTGTAAAAATCAAGGACAGATGAAAAGCCACTGTAGTAGTTGTGTCTACCTTGGATGGGTGGGATTCTCTGCACATTTACACTGCATAACTACTCCTTGCCTTGCTTCGACACATCCAGAGTCACTACATGGGGGAGTGGGGTGCAACAAGTATGTCACAGTTTGAAATGTCTCTGGCTAACTTGTGATGGCCCTGACACATTTGTCATACCTCTCAACCTCAGAGCAAGAAATCTGGACAAAGCCATACAAAGAAATGGGACAAAGGCCCAAAAATAAGGACAATTTTTAAAATATTGCTCTTATAAACTTAGAAAGATAATAGAGGTCTTGCATTAGTATGCATTTTCTGAAGGGTATGAAATCTGAAACTCAAATGTCTGTCATTATTTTCTAACTTCAGTCTTTAATGATTTATCACCAATTTGCCAAAAAAACACAATTTTATGAATAATGGACCAAAAATGTGATGTAAAAAATATAAAATAGCCACACAATACAGCTGGGAACCTGTCAAAGAAGGGACACTTTAATATTAGTACTGCTAACTTGAGCAGCTGACAAAATAAAGGAATCTACATGCATTTCTGAAATAAAACTAATCTGATTATTAGTTATTTCTTAATTATAAACCCTCCACGTTTTCTTCCAAAATTGCTATTTTGTGGAGGGATCATTAGGGGAAGAGCAACATTTTGAGCCAAAATCAGGGACAGTTGAGAGGTTTGGCTATGCCTAATTCTATAAAGCAATTTATTTGCATGTACCTCTCAACCTGTTAATGCAATAAATCTGGACAAGGCCAAATATATTGGGGGAATATATAAACAGTACTAAAAATTGCTCTTGTATAAACTGAGACAGTTGATAGAACAGGTCTTATTTTAGCATGCATTTTTCTGAAGGTTATGAAGTCTGAAACTCAGTGTGTCATTATTTAGTGACTTAATTCCTAAATGATTTGCCAGAAAACCACACATTTTATGAGGAACAAACCAAAAATAAGAAGCAAAAAATCTATTCATTCTTTGAAAATCTGGACAGTTGAGAGGTATAGTTCAGCTGGGGCTGCCTAAGTTTGCCGCCCTTCCCCCTCACAAAACCATGGTCAAATGGAGCCTCCCTGCAGCCATTCCAATGATCCATTACTTGGCTATTTCACTCCATTTACCATAAATACTAATGGGCATACTGATTTACTTCTATGATTTGAACTTCATTTGAAAGTTTTATTTTGCATTTTACAGCACAAACACTAAGACATCTGCTAAACAAACTTGGCATTAAAACTTCTCTGCCCTTGAAACTCACATTCATTGAAACAACACTGAAACCCACATTCAAAGAAAATACATTTTACCCGTGACAGATAAAGATTAATTCTGGGCTGTTTTCAAATCATAGGCCCCTTGCATATGAAACATACATGTGCTCTTTGATACACCTTCCTATTGCTTTGAACATTTTTCCAGTAAACAATGAAACAAAACGCATGCACCAATGACAAAACTGCCCAATTTAGAACATTTCCATCATAAAAGTCTACTCAAACTTCTACAGTCCACTATTATCAATAAATATACACAATTCTACAGTCCACCATTATCAGTAAATATGCACAATCTCTGAAGTAGTAAAAAAGTCATCTAAATAATTCCATGTTAAATAAATCTGTAATGAAGAGGTTGTTGCTAGCAATCACCTTTATATTTCATGGTTTCATCGAAAAATAAAGTGTCTGATGCCCCTGAGGAATAAACTGCCTAAATTACATTAAAAATAAGCTAGTAATATTGCAATAGGAAATGGATGGCAAACTGATAACAGGCTCATAATTAGGATCTTAACTTTCAGTATGGCAGCATTCACCCCTTATGGGAGTAGAACCAACAACCTTCTGCATCAAAAGCAAGTACACAACCTGTTGTGCTATTAGCAATGTGAGCTAACTTAGCATAATCAGCACTAAACTTCTCTTCCCCTGCAGCTCTCAGCTCCTTGTAGAATCTACTCAATATTCAACTGCATCTCAACTTCTCAGCACAAGAAATCTGGAAAAAGCCAAATTTATTGGGGTGGGTCAAAAGGGCAAAACCAGGGACACATTAAACATTGCTTGTATAATCTTGGAAAGCTGCTAGAATAAAATGCTGTGTTACCACCATACATTTTACTGCCAATGTCCCTGTGCAAAGAGTCAGAACAACATACCACTACGCCAAATCAGCTGCTTTGTGAAAGAGAGGAAGACTGAAACTTAAATGGCTATCATTTAATTAATTCAGTTCTCACCATAGCTGTCAACCTCTTAGCACAAAACACCTGGACAAACCCAGTAATGAGGGAATACAGCCCTCAAACATATTCAGTGAATTCAGTTCTGGCCATAGCTGTCAACCTTAGCACAAAAAACCTGGACAAAGCCAATAACAGGGTAATACAGTCCCAAAAATAAGGACAGATTTCAAATAGTCATCTTATAAACTTAGAAAATTGCTATAAAGGTTGTGTTACTATATATTTATTGCTAGAATAAAAAGTTGTTTACTATGTATTTTCTGAAGAATATTATGTCTGAAATTCAAATGCCTGTCAATTTTACTTCTGACGGAACAAAAACAATTTTCAGCAGAGGCCCAGGGAGAAATACTGTAGACACATGTCTTCGTAACATGGCAGGACACCAGAGCAAATCCACACAAACACAGAAATAAGATGCAGACTCCACACAGAAGGCACCCCAGCCAAAAATCAAACCAGAAAACCTATAGCTGTGAGGCAACAATACTGCCACTGCACCATCAAATATGTAAGGAATTAAACATTCAGAAACCTGAAGTCTGAAATTCAAATGCCTGTCAATTTTATTTAACATTTGTTAATCAGGACAGTCTGACTTGGAACAAAAAAAAACAATTTTCAGCAAAGGCCCAGGAAGAAATAATGCAGACATGTCTTTGTAACATTGGAGGACACAAAAGCAAACCCACACAAACACAAGGAGAAGATACAGACCCCACAAAGAAGGAACCCCAGCCAAGAATCAAACTTGAGAACCTGCAGCTGTAAGTCAACAATGCTACCACTGCACCATCAAATATCAAGCATTGCAATATTTACATACCACAGATATTATGAGGAACAGATCAGATCAAATATAAGGCAAACATCTGCAATTTTTTTACAAATGGTGGTGGGTAGGGAATTCAAGTCTTTAACACCTGCATACAAGGTACAGGGTTCAAGCCTGAGATATTCCCTACCACACCACTATGAGTCTAACCACCAGTATATTGCACCTGGGGCATTTTCACACACACACACACACACACACACACACACACACACACACACACACACACACACACACACACACACACACACACACACTTACATGTAGTAGCTCTTGTCCTTCTCCATATAAATAAATCCAAACCCAAACCCAGATCCCTCTCCATAAATCCAATGCAAGTGAAACCACCATAAATACATCCAAACCCCGTCCGTGCAACTCCAGACCAGCGAGATCCTCCGATCCCTGCAAGTGAAACCAATACATCCAAACCCCGCGCAAAACGACCCACGAGATCTTCCTGATGAGACTGCAGCAAATTCCAGACTGCTGACGTTGCTGTCCGACCCCGACACATTTTCCCAGGACAGTCTATGCAGTTTAAAACTGCATAGACTGTTGGGAGCTCCGTTCCTCATGTTTCCTAATCAGGACTGCTTCTGAGACAACCTGCGCATGCTCCAGACTCTCAGCAGCAGTCTGGACTAGTGCGCATGCGCGAAGTCCGTGAATTTTTAAACTTTTTTCTTTTTGTTTTATTTCTTTTTATTTTTATTCTTTTATTTTACAGTTGAGGGGGCTGCAGTCCGGCAGTCCAATAGCACGGGCCGCCCCTGCAAAGAAGTGGTCTCAACAGTATATATTTTTTATAAATGTGCTTCACAAACAAAAATATCTTTGAGTTTCTTTCACTGTATAGGTATTTGCATTTTTGTATAATATAACCATCTCTTTCACATGTGTTATAGTATTCCATCCATATCAGAGGTTGCTAAGGTGTGCAGAAATTTCTGCCCAGCCAACAACATCAGCACAATTGCAATGATAATAATACAACTACTACCATTTGCGTTGCTACCAACCAAGCTAGTGACTTCACTACTGCACACCTGTGATTCATTCTGCAGTTATTCATGCACACAACTATTAGCAATGGATGAAACGTTTGTAGATACTGTCAGGAATTTCTAGTGTCTCATAGTCTCCTAAAAAAGACTCTTCTATTATCCTGTATTAACCATCTGGTTATAAAAGTGTTCCTCTTCTACTTGTGCATTTGTTTAGAGTTCTGGTAGATTTTATTAGTCATCTTAGACAAATGGTGCTGTGTGGAATGTGTATAGTACAGTGATTTTTTTTCTTTTAACTGTGTGATTATAATGGAAAAAAATCTAAAATGCTGAAAATATTTTCTAACATTTGATA
This sequence comes from Protopterus annectens, assembly GCF_019279795.1. Lineage (NCBI taxonomy): Eukaryota > Metazoa > Chordata > Ceratodontiformes > Protopteridae > Protopterus > Protopterus annectens. The sequence goes on along the minus strand of NC_056746.1, from coordinate 1,409,939,160 downwards.
ATGCAGTATGTTGAGTTATCTGTATTTTTAATAAACATTCTTGTTTTTTTTTATAGGTTAGTACTAGAATAGCTGCCCTTGTGGGCCATTTTAAGCCTAGGCAATTTCCTCAAGGTGAGAATCAAACCCTGTACCTTGTGTCTGTCAGGTCACCTTAACCAAAACTTGGACCGAACCACAAAAGGAGGGGAGTATCAATATTCGTCAAAGATACCCACACCTCCAGGTTGGTGGCACAGCACGAAGCATCAGAGACTATCCATGTGCAACTAACAGTGGGTAAAACTGCCTTCCAGTTTATAGCCTGCTACAGACCACCCTCCCAAACCCAGGAACCCCACTCAGCCTTCCTGAGAACACTGGAAAATATGAAGGTCTCTCCAAACACCATTATATTGGGCGACTTCAACTACCCTAACATAGACTGGGAGCATTACTCTAGCTCCAACACCCTAGCCCAAAGGTTCCTAGAATTTATAAACTCAAATGCTATGGAACAACTTGTTGCCACTCCCACAAGAGGGGAAAACATACTGGACCTGATCATCACCAACATAGGGACTCTATGCTCCAGACCAGAAGTGTATCCCTCACTGGTAAGATCAGACCATAAACTAATCTCACTAGATATTCACATCCCGACCCCAGCCCTTGCCCAGAAAACCACAGTGAAAAACTTCTCTAAAGCAAATTTCACACTCCTCAAAACCGAGTTGGAATCCTTCAAAGCCCCCGGGCCTGTGGAAAATACAGCCCAGACCGCAGAATCCTTTATAAACGCATTCTATGAACACCTTCAGGAATGCATGGATCATGCAATCCCAAATAAACCAAGACCCAATCCTCCAAAGTTAGGCGTCTTGTCTAGTGGACCCCAGCCATAAACAAACTATACAATAGAAGGAGAAAGCTGCTACATGATAGAGCAAAATCCCAAAAAGGGAAGGCATCTCTGATCAGTATTAGCAAAAAACTACGGGCACTCATAAAATCGTCTAAGGCCAGCTTCGAGAGAAAAATTGCACAGGACACTAAGGATAATCACAAGGCTTTCTATAGTTATGTTAGCAACCTGGGTGGGAATTCCCAGATATGCTCAGAATTAGTCCAAAATGACAAAAAATACACCGAACCCACAGACATTGCAAACATGCTAGTTGACAGGTTCAGCGCAACCTTCTCCCCTCCTTCCCCACCAAAAGGGCAAATATCTATCCCAGCAGAGTGCTGCCCCCCTGACATCTCAGATGCTCAGGTAAGAGCCACCCTCTCCAAAGCAAAAAACACAGCATCAATGGGACCAGATGGTGTCTCGGGCTGCGTCCTACATGAACTCCAAGAAGAACTAAACCCAAACATAAAACTACTGTTCAATCTCAGCCTTACTACAGGATATGTACCCAAAGAGTGGCGTACAGCAACAGTTGTCCCTCTCCACAAAAGTGGTGCCTCAACGGATCCTGGAAACTATCGCCCCATAAGCCTGACTAGCTTGGTCTGCAAAGCTATGGAAAGGATCATCATGGACCTCATAAATAAAGATATTGGGGACCTACAGACACTGGATCCTACCCAGTTCGGCTTTGTTAAGGGCAGATCCTGCCTCTTAAACCTGGTCAATTTCTTTGAAACAGTCACCAAGGCCATTGACAAGGGGAAGGTGGTCCACACAGCCTACCTGGACCTTGCAAAAGCCTTCGATACAATACCCCTCTCGGGCATTATAGATAAGCTCACCAGCTTAAATATAAACCCCTATGTCACTAGATGGGTTGCAAACTGGCTCAAGGACAGAACCCACATGTTTAGAATTGCTGGAGCCATGTCAGATTCCAAACCAGTTACAAGTGGCATCCCACAAGGCTCAGTCCTGGGACCTCTCTTGTTCGGTATTTATTTCTCGGAGGTACAGGCTAACACGGAAGGACTGTGGCTGACCAAGTTTGCAGATGACTGCAAACTGGGCACCATAATTGACTCTCCAGCCAACACAAGCATCCTACAAAAGGGCCACATAGAAACAGACAACTGGTGCCAGAGCCATGGCCTCAAGCTAAACGCCAAAAAGTGTATAGTCATCCCCTTTGGCAAAAACAAAGTGCCCACAAATTACCAAATAGGTGGTAATCCATTAAGTACGGAAGAAGTAATTAGGGACCTGGGGACCCAAGTTGATAGCAATCTCTCATTTGACAACCACGTGGCCAAAGTGGTTAGAAAAACATTTTATATAGCCCACCTAATCATGAAGGGATTCACATCTAGATCAGGGGAGGTCATCATGCCTCTTTAATCATCCCTCATCAGGCCCATAATTGAGTACAATGCCCCTTTTGGGATGTACCTTACCAGACACCTGCAGCAACTGGAAAGACCCCAAAAGTACCTCACCAAGAGGATCAAAGGGCTCAAACAGATGCCATATGCTGCCCGGTTAAATAAAGTCCAGCTCTACTTAGTGGCATACCGCCTGCTCAGAGGCGATCTGTGCCTGACGTATAAAGCCATGTCCAACCCGGAATTAATGGACATGCTGCACCTCAGAAAATCCAAATCCCATCGAGCTATGCCAGAGACTTGAACCTCAGCACTGAAATAAATAGGACATGCTGGAGGGACAGATTCATAACCCAGAGGCTTCCTTCACTCTGGAATAAAATCCAAGTCCAGGTTAGGCAGAGCCCTCATTGACTCTCTTCAAGAGGAATCTTGATGAGTGGATGGGAGATTGTAGGTTTACCCCGGGTATCACTTCTGTGTCACTGTTAGACATAGGCACAGTATACTAACCTCGAAAAAGGGCATAGCAAAATTCATTTAAAATGGGTGGCGAAAGCCAAACACACTCTGGCTAGGCTTATAAATGCCCTAGGGCAGATAGCCTAGTATGAACCTATGAACCTATGTCAACCCCTAATCCAAAATGTGTACAAGGTCTATTTAGTGATTTGCTCAGAGTAACACATTAAGTAAATGATGGCTGAGGGAATCAAACTCTGGACTTTAGCAAGCAGCTTGTTAATAGCTCATAGCCTTAATTCTCTGCACAAGCTGCCAGGATGGTCCTTACTTCTAATTACTTCTACTTTCTCACCTGTCTGTATTATCATCAGTTTGATTATGAATTGTTCACAGGACATACTTGAGAAAAGGTACTGCATACCTGGTTAACAGAGTTAAAGTTGCTTGACTACAAACCAAAGCTGCTCAGAGTTGAGTTAACCAGAGCTGCTCAGAGTTTGGTGACTTTAGCCAGAGATCTAGAGTGCATCTGAACTGAAATCCAAGGCACCCACTGTAAACAACTAAAAAATAAGTATATTTAAAGCTTTTATTGCCATGGTGGTGTGGTGCAGCTATTACCATTGTCATCTCAACGCAAGAGGCTCTCCAGTTAGATTCTCGGTGGAGCGCCTTCTGTGTGGAGTCTGCATGTCCTCCCCGTGGTCTAGTCAACTTTAAAGACATGCAGGTAGGTGCATGAGTGGGTGTGCCTTCTTTAAAGGTTGGGTGCCTGGCTGGCAACTTGACACTGTAAAAATCCACTGCCAATCATAAGTGGACCAGTGATCCACTGTGGTGACTCCTTACAGGGAAAAGCCGAAAGACATTACTTTACTATTTAAGATTTTATTGCACTTTAACTGTACTTATTCGAATTGCTGCTTCATTTTTGCTGATAGTGTGTGCATTTATTTTCTGCAGTATGAAATTCTGTACTACTTCCTTATATAGAATAGGCTAGATTCAGACTTGCTAAATCTAGGCTGTTTGGTATCACTTTGCTCTAAACCTGCCACCTTACATTAAGAGGGACTCCCTGCACCCTTGTGACAGAAGTGTGTAGCTCACTTTTCATCTGAGTTGAGGATTGCTGGAAAAAGGCAGTTTGGGGCTTTCCCATTGGTATTTTGTCTTAAGACTGTTGAATTTCTCCCGTAATTAAGTCTAGAGGGTTTGCTCTTTGCTGACCGGAGCTGATCAGAGTTTGGTGACTTTAGCCAGAGATATGGAGTGCATCTGAACTGAAATCCAAGGCATCCACTGCAAAAAAACTGAAAAATAAGTATATTTAAAGCCTGTATTGCACTTTGTTAACTGTATTTATTTCAACTGCTGCTTCATTTTTGCTGATTGTGTCTGAATTTTTTTCTGCGCTTTGAAATTCTCTACTACTGCCTTATATTTATTTATTTTTATTTTATTTTACATTTGTTGACCGGGCTAGTCTAACTGGAAGCTTCGTAGCGTGCAGTGGCAGAAACTGCACATGGAAGCTTGTCTCAGCTTCAGATTAATTCCAAGGGGCTTAAGGGTCTTAAAAATGCCCACGTTTGGAAGTACACAACCGGAGCTTCTAGCCAAATGGCAGAAGCTCAACATGGATACCAGTTTTACTTACATCAGAATTTTGATTGAGCATTACGATATTTCCGTGAACAAACTCATTGAAGAAATCAAAGCTATAGAGAAAGAGCTTTCCAACGTCCTTGGGCATCATGAACTAATTACCTTATCTACAGATTTGAAACACATGCTAACCTCCATGGACTTTAAATCTTTACAAGGCAAGAAAAGGAAACTCGAGAGAGATTTCCTAGATTTTCAAAATGGTCAGGTCTTTTCCTGGCCGCGTGACAACATCAAACGCCATGTTAACTCTACAACATACAAGCCTGTCACTTCTACTACTCTACACCGAGCTCCCGAACGGGATTCTACCGATCAGATGACATCATCAACAAGTGCGAGTGACACGACTCCATCTACGCGTCCTGCAATAGGCACATTGAATACTGCTTCAATCTCCACGCCTCAACAAGTTGTTGTTGAAGCATTGATACATGCCGAAAGCAATGAAAACACGAACACACAGCCTCCTGTCAATGGATCTATACAGAGCCCCCGGTCTAGGGGGAATGATGTCCGCCGCAAACAACTTCCCATTGACACGTTCGTCGTCTCGATGGAAAATGAAGTCCTTGGACTAGGTGAAGGGCTTCCTTCTTTTCCGCTGCCCTTCAGACCCTTCGAACGGAGGACTTGGTCTCCACAGGGGAGGGCAGCCAAGAGGAAAAACTCCGAGGAGACTATTCAATACGCGAAGAAGCCGCAGACATCTGCATTCAAGGCTTAGTGGTAAATATTTCTTGTCATGATTTAACCACACATGAGCTGTCAGTTTTAAATAAAGGATTGGGGTTCATACCCTCCACTTGTAGTGATCTAACCGACATCATAGTCGACATCAAGATGTTCACTAGGAATTTGGGGCTCAAACTGCTCTATGGGCAAGATGCTAACCATGTGGACAATATTAATCCTATGCCTTTTAAGAAACCTTCTACCTTTCTTCCTCAACAGCATCCGCTACTAGAAGCTTTTGAACAAGCTTGTGAGTTAGAGTTGTTTGAGCTTTATAACAGCAAACAAACTAAATCATGTTTTTATAATGCTACACTTGAAGAAAGAGCTGCCATTACTAGTTTAAGAAATAATGAGAATCTAGTTATTAGGCAAGCTGATAAGGGCGGCGCAATAGTTATTATGGACAAATCTTTTTATACTAACAAAATGGAATTGATGTTATCTGACAGTGAAACATACTTTCTTATACACAATTATGACCTTAATAATTTAATCAAGGATGTACACAGTTATTTGTATGATTTGTTGTTGACCGAGGTTATTGATAAAGACTTATATACTTATTTTTTAATTGATAGTCCCTTGGTCCCCTCTTTCAGAGGTCTTCCTAAAATTCACAAAGGGCTGGATAACCCTCCCCTAAGACCTATTGTATCCAGCAGGGGATGGCTCACCGAGCCAATTTCCATTTATTTGGACAAGATGCTAAAACCTGTTGTATCCGAAGTGAAGCAGATATTAAGGGATACCACTCTTTTTTGGAAAATTTGGCTATATACCATAACTCTACTTTTTTTAGTACCGATGATATACTTGTCACCCTCGATGTGAAGTCTTTGTTCACTTCGATACCAAACAACACAGGAATGGACTATATTAGAGCCTTTTTGGTGCAGAATCACTTTCCTAGTCATATTATTACTAGATGGATATCCCTTTTAGAACTTGTACTTCAATACAACGTTCTTTTTTATGACAACAGATATTATCTCCAAACTAAAGGGGTAGCGATGGGCACCCCATGTGCCAATGCCTATGCCAACTTGGTTCTGGCACAATGGGAGGCCATCTATGTTTTCAATGATAACACTGTGCTCTCGAGGTATGTTAAATACTACAATAGATTTGTAGATGACATCTTTATTTTGTGGGGAGGTACACTAGAACAGTTATTTGAGTTTGTATCATATTTAAATAACACCACGGACTTCCTTGGTTTTGACTGTTGCCATACTGTCAATGAGATTGCTTTCCTTGACGTGAAGATTGTCAAGACACCATATGGTTTTGAAACTGAACTTTACAGGAAGGACTGTTGGAGAAACAACCTGTTACATCGGAATAGCATGCACCCCAGGCATGTTTATGAGAACATAGTGACCAATCAGGTAATGAGGATGTCTAGGTTGACAACTCAAGACACTACCTATGATACCCATAAGATGCAACTTGCTAGCAATTTCATTGATAGGGGGTACAATAGAAAGAAGGTATACAAGAATATAACAACAGGAGACCGTCTTAGAACTAGTAGGGGGGCCCCTTTTCTTAAGAGAATACATACTGACTCTCAATTTGACCCTGATAGGAAAACACATTCTATCAACAGGATTGTTATTCCTTTTACCAACAAGAACAGCTATGTTCTACAAGTTCTCAACAACAATTGGAAATTGTTAATGCTTGATGAAGGTATAAGGAACCTAGTAGACACTAGACCCCATGTAGCCTACAGAAACATGCATTCTCTAAACAGGTTGCTTTTTTTATGATAGGGAACCAGCGGCTCCCAGGACACTGAGCAAGAATGGCACATATCCTTGACATTCCTGCAACCAATGTAAATTTATAGCTGTTTCTGACTGTTTCATTCATCCTGCCACAGGACGCAGATATGTGTCTAAATTTTATGCTGATTGTAGATCAACTAATTTGGTCTACGTGGCAGAATGTCAAATATGTAAATTGTTCTATGTCGGAATGACGACTAGGACTTTTCGTGAGCGCATGCGGGAACACGCTTATGCCATTGAGAAAGCTAATACCACCAATGCTCTGGCAAAGCATATTCTAGATAATGGTTCCTCACATTATTTTAAATTCAGGGCTTTGGAAATAGTCCATAAAGGTGGTAGACTCGGTAACATCAGAAACCGCACTGAAGAGAGGGAGGGGAAATGGATTTTGAAATTACAAGCCCATAGGTGTGGGCTCAATGATAGATTAACAATCAAACCTTTCCTCACTAGTAGACCATTGAAGCATTGACTTTATGTGTGTTTTGTTTTACCACGTTTTCAGTTATGTTTTTTAATTACCTTTTGCATTTGATTCGTCCGTTCATTAATTAATGATGTCATTTTTTCATATATAAGGGTTATTTGTTACTGCATTTGATGTCTGATGAAGCGTTGGGTACAACGTGAAAGCGCTTACCACTGCAGTTCTCTTGTTTGTATGGTCCTTTTATTAAATATTGGATTTTATCTATTTGGACTGTGACTTTATTCCTTCGTTTATTTGGATATTCAGACAGAATTCTGTCTTAACAGCTCATGGTGCACACCTCTGATTTTGCTGTATTTGTGTTCTTTTTTCGTTGAGGGTGCTTTACCTGGCAAACATTGGATTTTTTTTTTTTTTTTTTTTTTTTTTTCTAACTGGATATATGTCCATTTTCAGTATAGGCCCGTGGAGATAAGCTCCATGACAAAACTGTTAACATAAAAAATTACAAAGAGAATATTTAACAAGAATGAAATTATAGTAATATATACACTGACAACTATGGTTAATAGGAAATCATTTGAAGAAGAGGTAACAAATACAATGAAAATGAGAAGTTATGTACCTACCATAACGTTCCATGTTAGTTGTCTTCTCTCGCCTTCTTTCTTGCTTGATGGGTTCGGAGCCGATCCTCGGCTCCGACTCGGCACTTGCTAAGCTCGAGAGTCACTTTTACCAGCTCGAGGCAGCCCCATATCCCATGATGCAAGGTGGTAAGTACCCAGATCTCGTTTGATGACAAAAGGGCAATAGCACCTAGCATAATAACTTCCAAAAGGAAGAAAGAAGGAGAGAAAGAACTTGCAGGATGGTAGAAGGACCAGCTCTGTATGGTCTTCAGAAGTATAACTCCTAGTAGAGAAAGGTCTGTCCAGGCCTGGGGGAAGGAGGGAGGGTCGCAAGAAAGAAGGCGAGAGAAGACAACTAACATGGAACGTTATGGTAGGTACATAACTTCTCAATGTTAAGTTGTCAATCTCGCCTTCATTCTTGCTTGATGGGACCGCGTCCCTAGCACCTCTATCCTGGGTGGCTCAATGGAACAGACTCTTGAGAACTGTAGAGCCAAAGCTAGCTCTGTCCCTGGAGGCCAAATCCAATTTGTAATGGGAAACAAATGTATGAGGAGTGGCCCAAGTGGCTGCTGCACAAATAGTGTCTAAAGGAAGTCTAGCTTGAAAGGCTGTAGAAGTAGCTAAGCTTCTGGTTGAATGTGCTTTTGGTTTCGAGCACAGCTGTTTTCCCCTGAGCCGATAAATTTCAGAGATGACAGAAGAAAGCCATCTAGACAAGGTCACTTTTGAGACAGGAAGGCCTTTCTTGTTATCAGCATAGGAAACAAAGAGTTGATCGGATTTTCTGAATTGTTTTGTTCTGTCCAAATAATATCTGAGTTGGCGGTGGACATCAAGATAATGTAATTTTTGTTCCGATCTGTTTGAATGGTTTGGAAAAAATACAGGGAGATCAATGGCTTGATTCAAATTAGTCTTTGAGGCGACCTTAGGCAAAAAGGTCGGATTAGTTCTCAATGATACTCTGTCTTTGTGGAAGACCAAATAGGGGGGGCGAACAGATAGAGCATGAAGTTCAGACACCCTCCTAGCTGATGTAATAGCAACCAGGAATAAAGTTTTCCATGAAAGAAATTTCAGGGAACAAGAAACAGCTGGCTCAAGGGGGAAGGATCAAGGATGTCAGCACTAAATTTAGGTCCCATTGAGGAGGAGGACTCCTGACTGGAGGCTTCAGGAGGAAAATTCCTTTCAAGAAGGCTTTACAAAGCCTGTGGGACATAATGTTGTGATCTGCGAACCCGACATGAAAGTTCGAGATAGCAGCCAACTGAACTTTGACTGTGGAAGAAGAGGAGCCCGCGTGAAAAATCTCCGCTAAGAAATCCAAAACTGCTTGAACTGGAGCAGTGAAGGGATCAATATTCTTGGCTTTAGCCCAATAAGAAAAATGTTTCCATTTGCTAGTATAAATCCTCCTGGTAGAGGATTTTAAGGAAGTTACTATGATGTCTCTAACAGGGTTAGAGATCATAGGAAGCCTGGCTAAGGAAGGAAGTGGAGCAACCATGCTGTGAGGTTGAGAGAAGGGATAGACTGGTGCAGCTGACCAGATTGGTGAATCAGAAGATCTGGCACTGGGTCCAGATGCCACGGCTGCACCAAAAGGTGACGATGAAGGAACGGAAACCAAATTTGTCGAGGCCAATAAGGAGCAATGAGAATCAATTTGGCTCTCAAAACGGTTGCTTTCTGGATAACTTGAGGGATCAGAGGAAATGGAGGAAAGGCATAAAGAAGTCCCTGGGGCCAATCCTGGGTCAGAGCGTCTCTGGGGGGATGGCCTGGCAGTGGGAAGAGAGAGAAGAAGTCTGGGCATTTGCTGTTTTGGGGAGTAGCAAAAAGATCACAACATGGGCGACCCCATTCCAGAAAAATCTCTTCCACTATAGATTGTTTGAGAGACCACTCGTGAGGCATGAGAATAGCTCTGCTCAGTCTGTCCGCTAAAATGTTGGTTTTCCCAGGGATATGCGTTGCTACCAGAAACCGATGAGAGGAGATCGCCCATTGCCAAAGTCTGAGCGCTTCTCGACACAAGGGTAGGACTTGGTTCCGCCCTGTTTGTTGATATACCAAACTACAGACATGTTGTCTGTGTGGACTGCAATTGTCCCTAAGGGAAGAAAGTCGTTGAGGGCTTGCAACGTTAAAAGCACTGCTCTCATCTCTAGGACATTTATGTGCAGGTGGTATTCGAAAGGTTGCCACGTCCCATGAACCATCCTGCCCTGATAATGCCCCCCCCCACCCGATCAGGGAGGCATCCGTAGTGACAGTGGCTACCGGGGATGGGGGTACAAAGTGTCTGCCTTGGTGAATCTGGGGAGAAGTGATCCACCAAGCAAGATGATTCTTGCAAATCTGTGTCACCATTATTTGGTGACGCATTGGAAGTTGCTGGTAAGACCACTGAGTGAACAACATCCATTGAAGAAGACGCATATAGAAGCAAGCCAGGGGAAGAAGGGTAATGGCCGCAGCCATAAGGCCTAACACCTTTAGAACCATTCTGGCCTGTACCTTCTTGTTGGCTAGAATGATCCTGACGTGACTTTGAATGTCTGAGATTCTTTGATCTGTAAGGGTAGCTGACATCCGAACAGTGTTTAAGTTTGCGCCTATGAAAGTAATAGACTGGCAGGGCAATAAGGATGATTTTTCGGAGTTGATCGAGATGCCCAATTGAGAACAAAGATTTATTGTGTAATCCCTGGCTTGAAGAAGCTGATGCCTAGTGGTGGCTGAAAGGAGCCAGTCGTCGAGATACGGAAACACCTGGAATCCTTGACGTCTCAGGTGAGCCCTGACCACTGCCATACATTTGGTGAACACTCTGGGGGCTGTAGTGAGACCAAAGGGCAGGGCTCTGAACTGGAAATGACTGGACCCCAGCCGAAAGCGGAGAAATCTCCTGGAGCATCTGTGAATTTTTATGTGATAGTATGCATCCTGAAGATCTATTGAGCACATCCAGTTGTCCTTCTGTAAGAAGGGCAGAATTGACTGAAGAGTGACCATTCGGAATCTTGTCTTCCTCACAGACTTGTTGAGTCTGCTGAGATCCAATATTGGTCTCCAGTCTCCCGTCTTTTTGGGGACCAAAAAGAACCTTGAGTAGATTCCGGGCTCTGAATGATCTGTTGTAACTGGCTGAATGGCTCTTTTTTGCAGTAGTTTTAAGACTTCTAACTCTGCAATTTCCCTTAGACCGGGTGGTACATCTGGAAGGGAATTTGAGTGATAGAAAGGACTTTCCTTGAAAGGAATTTTGTAACCCTCGGATATGATCGACTGTACCCATCTGTCTTGAGTGAGGGAACGCCAGGCTTCTGGGTACAGCGATAGTCTTCCCCCGACTGCCTCCAAGGATGGACAGCTGGGCAACACCTCAGGGATGCTGAAAGGGCTTGTCAGAGAGAGGCTCTCTGCTTCCCTGGTTTTGTGGACCCCCTCTGCCTCTAGAGCGGCGTCTGTTATTGTTACCCCCTCTGCCTCTAGGGTTAACTGACCACGTGAATCCGGCGTGACTCCTTGGGATTTGCGGAACCACATTTTGCCACCCTTCTTCCCTTTGGGGTAAGGTCTAGAAGGGGTGGAAAAACGGACCCCTATGGCAGAAAGAGTCTTGCCATCCTGCTCACACCTGGTCAACGTTTCCTTCACTTGAGGGCCAAACAAGGCTGACCCATCAAAGGGAGAGTTTGTGAAGGACGCCTTAAAGGGATCTGCAAAATTACAGAGCCGCATCCAGGCTTGGCGTCTAAGAGCCACACTTGTACCTGCGGCCCTACTCGCTCCATCTGCAGCATATGATATCAGTCGCATGGAGGAGTTAGCAATAGAATTAAGGGTTCCTAGCTGTGAAGCAATTTTTTTCTTGAGCCCCTGCAGCTGTAGGATCCTGTACTACTTCACCTAGCTCCTTAAGGATATCCCTCTGGAGTCTGGTGAAGTGACATAGGTAGTTCAGCGAACGCATAGCAAAGGTCGCTGAAGAGAACATCCGCTTACCATACCTATCCATGGTCCTAGAGTCCTTATTAGGAGGATGGACAGGTACGGAAGGATCTGCAAGTTCCTTCTTAGTGGCAGCCGCCACCACCATGGCATCAGCAGGGACACCTTTCGTGAGGAATTGCTTGTCCGACGGGGCAGTAATAAATTTAGAAGGCCTCCTAGGGACTGGCTCTACAGAGTCAGGAGCAGCCCACACCTTTCGAGCAATAACCTGCATAAGGGGGTCGAAAGGCGGAGACACCCAGGAGGTGGAGGGCCGAGATCCAAACGCCTCCAGGTATACCGACTCATCCTCAGAGGGATTATTGGTGGGCCAGTTTCCCCTCTGTCTAAGGAGTTCTAGGATGTCTGAAAAGGAGACATCCTTAGAGGGGGATCTTGGGGATCCCTCTGACTCATCTAAGTCAGTATCTGAAGTGATAGACTCGGGGGAGTCTACGTGTTTCCTCTTACAGGTCCTCTTTCGCAGAGGATCTCCTGACTGATCAGGAGAATCCTCGGAAGAGGGGGTTCTTCCCAGTGGGGAAACCTGAGGCGGAGGATCTCTGGGTCCGGGAGCAAGAGAAGTGGCAGAGATATCGACAGGCACCATAGAGGGAGGAGCTAAGGTAACAGACTGCTGGCTGAGTCCAGTGGCCAGCACACTCTTCATCACCTCGAAGGCTCCCCTCCCAGGGAAGTCCGAAAGAACCCATTCCGAAGAACCAGGAACTCCAGGACCCACCAAAAAGGAAGGCTCCGAGGCAGATGTCGGAGCCGAGCTCACCAAGGCCGAGACTCCAAGGAGAAGAGTGGGGTCGGACAAGGGTCCGATGCCACTCACCCCCTCGGAGGAGACCAGGGAAGCCTGACCACCGAATCCCTCTAAGGAAGGTCTCGAAGAGGAGATAAGAGTAGAGGCTGAAGGAGCAGAAGGGGGTATCTGTCCCTCAGCCGTAGCAGAAACCATTCCCGAAGACTCCAACTCCAAACTCTGGGGTAGAGTCAAAGGAGGAACTGCAATGGGGTGTGGACCAATAGTCGTCTGTTGAGACGGACTATGTAGCATCTGGGCCAGTGCCTGTGATTTTAATAATCTACTGACCACTCTCTCTAAATCATGGTCAGAAAGCCTGGATGACCTGGATGATCGGCTCCGATGGCTCCGTTCCGAGAGGAGAGGAGAAGCCGGAGCCGAGAGTATCGGCTCCAAGGAAGGGGACCTAGATCTCTTCCTCGAAGGAACCATCGGAGCTGACAAAATCAAGGAAGCTGTCGGAGCCGACAACTTTTCGGCACTGACAGAAAGTTTCGATGCATCAGCTCCGGCCGGAGCCGATACAGACATAAAAGTAAGGGTGTCGGAACCGGTCGGCGCCGACACCGAAGCCTGAGCCACATGGTGATTGGAACCGATCGGAGCCGACACCGAAGTGGCCGAACCAGAATCGGCACCGATAGCCATCGGTGCCGAAGGTTTAAGCAAACCAGAATCGGCTCCAGCCGGAGCCGATCTCGACTCTGAAAGAGTCGGAGCCGAGGCCGCAGGCTTGGACACAGAAGCCTGGGCCTTGGAAGACTTAGAAGTCTTAGATGGAGCCGACTTAGCCGGAGAGCCCTCCGGCTTAAGTAGGCCCCTCAAAATCAACTTATTTCTCCTTTCCTGCAGGACTCTCTGGCTAAAAGAATGACAAATCGCACAGGAGTCCTGCAGGTGGAGAGGTCCCAGGCAATATAAGTAAGAAGTGTGACCGCCTGTCAGAGACATCTTCTGACAGCACGAGTCACACTTCTTAAAGCCTGAGACCCTTTCCTTAGACATGGTGTAAAAAACACACACACACAACACCTGTCCAAGAAATATTACAATCTCAAAAATGAGAAAAAACTATTCTCTCACACACACACACACCCTAACAAGGGGGGGGATGGGATGGGAGAAGGCCTGACTAAAAACTTTAAAGGAGAGAGGGAATTTTAGTCAGAAAAGGAGTAAAACTAGTGTAAAACTATTAAATTTTAGTTTAAAATTAACTTTAAACTGAAAAAGGGGCAAAAGCAGTAGTGTATAAATCACTTACCAGGAGCTGGTAAAAGGAGGACCTCATCAGCGAAGCGGCAAACGAGATCTGGGTACTTACCGCCTTGCATCATGGGATATGGGCCTGCCTTGAGCTGGTAAAAGTGACTCTCGAGCTTAGCAAGTGCCGAGTCGGAGCCGAGGATCGGCTCCGAACCCATCAAGCAAGAATGAAGGCGAGATTGACAACTTAACATCTGGAATTTCAAACAAGACATGGAGGTACATTCCATAAATGCAAAAGGAGGCATACAGGCTAGTTCAATTTACAGGTAAAGTAAATCTCTTAATGGCAAAGAAAAAATGAAAACAAGGCGGTAATACAGTCTGATGCCATATACCGTACATTACACAAAGAAAGAGGCTGCTTAATGATCAGTAATAGTACCAATGAGTTTCAAAGGAAAAAATAATAATTAAATAGTTTTACTAAAAAAATTTTTTTTTCCTCACAGATAAGTGAGAGAGAGAAGGAAAAATAATGAGATACAGAGCATAGAGGTCCTATATTGTAAAAAAGGAAAAGACAGAATAATTAATTATAAGGAAAAAAAGGGGAGACAGGGCATAAATTGGGTAGGGGAGAGGTTTAGGCAGGTTTAGTACAGTTGCATGACCAGTGTGTTCTGAGGAAAAGTTTCAGTCTTTTTTTGTAGAGTGATAAAGAGGAAATAGAGGAAAGGTCACAGGGGAGAAGATTCCAGAATTTTCCCACAGTATTTGAGAAAAGAGAATCCCCAGCCCTGTTGTTAGATTTAGATGTTTTGACTAGAAGTTTCTGAGAGGAACGTAAGGACTTCAGATTGTTATAGGGGGTGATGATGGTAGAGAGACTAGGAGTATTGAAGGTTGGTAGAGAGTTTTATGTGCAATGATTAGTTGGTGGTTAAGTGATTAGATTCTGTAGTTCCAGCCAATCAAGCTGCTTTAAGTTAACACAGTGGTGAGTTTTAAATGGGTTACCAGTAACAAATCTGGCTATATTATTGTAGGAGCTTTCCAACTTACTGAGGTTGCTCTTAGATAGGTTGGTGAAAATGGAAGAGGCATAGAGGAGTGCAGAGATTAGATGAGTATGTGCAATAGTAGTTCTAGCTGTGTGTGATGGAAAGGGTTTTATTCTGTATAGAGAGCCAAGTTTTTTGTTGATTGATTTAATAGTGTTGTTAATGTGTGTGTCAAAGGAAAGATTGTTATCTATGGTGACACCAAGTAGCTTAGTAGTTAGATCAGGTGATATACTTGTGCCATTAGTGGAAGAAATAGAAAATTCTAAGGGGGAGGATTTCAGATTAGGATTAAAAAGGAGGAGTTTAGTTTTTTTGGGGGTTAAGAGTAGGCAACGATGGGTGACTCATTGTTCCACAGTGTTAAAGACATTTTGGGTAGTGGAGTGAAAGTCAGAGATGGATTTAGTGGAGCAGATACGTGTGGAGTCATCAGCATATTGTATGGAAGTAGCTTGGGGAATTGCTTGATGAAGGTCATTAATGAATATGGGAAAAAGAAGAGGTCCTAATATGGACCCTTGAGGTACACCAAGATTAACTGGTAGGAGGGTAGATAGACTGTTACCCCAAAGTATGGCCTGTTTTCTATTATTAAGGTAGGATTGGAACCATTTGATAGAGAGTGCATGTAAGAACAGGGATTTGAGGATATATATCAGAATTTGATGATTTACCATATTGAATGCTTTGGACAGATCGATAAATAGTGCTGCGGAGAGCAAATTGCAGTTACGGTTTTTGTTGATACAATCTGTAAAGGAATGGAGGGCAGTGGTAGTGCTATGGGAAAGTCTGAAACCATGTTGACAGCTAGAGAGCAAGTTATTGTGGATTAGGTGGTCTCGTAACTATGTATGCATTTTTCCATGATCTTTGCCAAACGGGAAAGAAGAGCTATGGGACGATAGTTAGAGAATTCGGTTGAGTTGCCACCTTTGTGGAGGGGGATAATATGGGAGACTTTCCAGATAATAGGGATGTGGCCTTCACTAATAGTTCTATTGATCAGAATGGAGATGGGGTAAGCAATTGACTTGGCAGATTTCTGTAGGCATTCAGCAGGTATTTGTTCTGCTGAAGGAGAGCATGGTTTCAATTTTTGGATTAGGGCAAGAATATGGGTTGTTGGGACTGGTTGGAGAAGAAATGGTGAGGGTGGAGTTTTGTTGTAGGTAGGTAAAGTAAAATTACCAGATGATAATTGACTGGCTAGTGTTTGGATAGTGTCAGTAAAAAAGGAATTGAAGGCATTGGCAGCAAACATGGGATTTTTATGATCAGTATTTTGTGGGTTTGGTGTTCTGGATTGACCTGGATGTAATAATTGGTTGACACTTGCCCAGAACTTTTGTGGGTTATTGTGGTTAGCCTTCTGAAATTGAAGGTAGTAGTTTCTTTTATCTGATTGTATAGCTTTCTTAGTGTTATTTCTTAATTCTCTGAAAATTTGTTGGTCAATAGGGTTTTTGGTCATTCTCCATTTAGCCCAGTATTTATTTCTGAGATGCATTTTCTGTTTCGTTTCTTTTTGAAAACCAAGGGGCAGATTTGGCCTTGAATCTGATTGCACAGGTTGGGGCATGGTGATCAAGAATGGCTAAAAAATTTGAATTAAAGTATTGAACCGCTTCTTCTAGTGGGGGGGGGGTAATTTAAGGGAGACCAGTTGCATGCTCTAAGTTCATTTTGGAAGAGATCAGGGTTGAAGTTCTTTTTGGATCTGATATTCCTGATAGTGGTAGGAATGGTAGCATAGGATTTATGCCTGATGATATATGTAAGTGAGTGATCACTTATATCATCAGGAAGGGTTCCAGATTCATATGTTTGGGGATGGTTGTTTATAAGAATCCAGTCTAATGTGTTTTCCTTCTTGTTGTGTTTGTTTATCCTGGTGGGGGAGGTGATGGTTTGGGAGTAACCGTGAAGCTTAATGTGGGTGGTAGGGTGGCTGCTACTACAGCAATTCCAATCAATATTTATATCACCAAGAATAATAGTTTCTTGGGCAGGTGTTGAGATAGCCAGCATAGGATATTTTCCATGGTAGTAATGTTGTTACTGGGGAGTAGATAGATGACGGATAAATGGATTTGGCTTTGTTAAGTTCAAGTTTAGATATGAGAATTTCTGCATTGGTATTAGGAGGCGGTTTAGTGTCATAAGTAGTTAATTGTAATCCTGATTTAGATAGAATAGCAACCCCCTACCCTTTTTGGTTACACGGTCGAGTCTTAGAATATTATACCCTGGTGGGATGACTTCATTATCTTTAGTTGCTGGTTTTAGCCAGGTTTCTGTTAAACAAAGAATGTTGAAGGAATAGGTATCTAAGAGGGCATGGAGTTGAGCTATTTTATTGTTAATGCTTCGAATATTAAGGTGAGCTACAAGGAGTGAATTAGATTGTCTAGTGATGAAAAAATTAGTAGCTTGGTTGGGGTTGGGGAGAGAGATTGGGTTTTTTAATGGCCCTGGGTTTGAGTGAATGTCTCCGTCTTTTAATAAGTGGAGTTGTTTGAGATAGTATGGACTAGGGAGTTTGCTATTAGTGAGTAGGGATTTCCTGGGATTAAGGTTGTTATATCTAATGTGGTGTATTCTGTGATATTTTGCTAGTAGGTAACTAGGAGTAGTTGTTATGTTGGCATGGTTAGAGAGGATGGGTAGATATAGGGAGCTGGTTTGTTTGTTAGGGTGGTGAAGGTATGGAAGTAATGGAGTTTCATAGGAGGAGAGTATGAAGGCAACAGTCAGAGGTGGCAGTAGTATAATAATGAGTAGTAGTTGGAAATGAACAGTAGATATATATAGCATAGGCTGCATTCAGACTTGCTGAATCTAGACTGTTTGGTGTTACTGTGCTCTAAACAAGCCATCTTACATTAAGAGGGCCTCCCTGAACCCTTGTGGATGGAGTGTGTAGCTCAGGTTCCATCTGAGTTGGGGATTGCTGGAGAAAGGCTCAGTTTGGGCCATTCTCATTGGTAGTTTGCCTTAAAAATGTTGAATTTTGCCTGTATTTAAGCCTCATGTTTGCGCATAGCTGCGCATCGCACAATGGGGTTTAGTGCTGTGCTGCATAGACACAAACACCTGGAAGCTTAAATTTCCCTAGACGTATGTCAGTAGGACCCTCCTAAGTCCCCTGTTGTTTTGCAGGCCATTAAACTTCACACTGAGCAGCATCGCCACAGCTCTTCACCTTAAACTGTCAACAGAATAAGCCCCTCTGTTATTCCTACATCATCTGATATAACTTACCCACTCCCCAACAGAACTACAGTATAAACCTGCCATTATGCATGGTCCCTTTCCCACCATTTCTCCGGCCAGCCTGAGTGACTTGGGCATTCTGAGGCAATGTAGTAATTACCTCATATATATATATATATATATATATATATATATATATATATACTGACAACCACTTAATCCTGAAACATACAAAATACTATATGTGAGAGATGTAATTACACTATCAATTTGGAAACAATCCTCTCATGTAACAAAAAACAAGACATCAAACAGATTGTGTCAGCTCATACACTTCACCTCTCACACAGGTTCAGGACACAACACATAAACTCACATACGTGGTGGTACTCAGAAGAACCAAACCAAACACATGCACGAGGGAATGAGTGCACGGTCCAAAACAAAAGATTGTGAAACAGTGAATAATGTACACAATATTTCATCTTTTGAATTATCCCCTGTATACAACAAAGTGTTAAATAAAGGTCTTAATTTTGTCCCCACCTCATTTGTCTCTGAACACAGTCTGTTGAAGGATGTTAATGATTTTTGTAGATTGGTTAATCTTAAAATATTTTTTTTCAGACCATGATTCTACTCAAAGATCTACTGGTTTCAAATTTGGTTAATCAGAATTCAAACCACCCATGGACAAACATGTTGCCATTTTTAAAGAATGTGTCATCAAAGATCTACATTTTTCAACCAGATACCAACCTACTACGCATAATCTCACTCAAGTAGAGAGATTAGCACTAAGAGACCTTCAATTTAATCATGACATTGTTATTACTCCAGCTGACAAGGGGGGTGGTATTGTGGTTATGGATCACAGTAAATATAAAGCTGAGGCCTTTAGACAACTGTCCGATGCCTGCTTTTATATTAGGATGGTTGTTGATCCGACACCCAATTTTAAGGCACAGATTGATTCTTTTTTGGATTTAGCGACAGAAGAAGGTATTATTAGTAAACAAGTTTGTAAACAACTTAAAGTGGTGGAACCTATGCCCCAATATTTATATCTTCTTCCAAAAATCCATAAACATCCTACTAACCCCCCAGGTAGGCCTATTGTCTCTGGGAGAGGTTCTTTAACTGAACCACTATCTGATTTCCTTACTTATTATTTAAAACCCTTATTGTCTCATGTAAGATCAAGGATACAAGATACTACGGAATTTTTAAACATCATCCAAGATTCACAATTGGAAGCGGATTGGTGGTTATGTACCTTAGATGTTTCATCTCTCTACACGAGCATCCCCCATGAAGCTGGTATAGCTGCGATCTCTTATTGGTTGGATAAGTCAGCAATATATTCCACTGGTTTTAATAATTTTCTTGTTACACTTACTGAGTATGTGCTATGTAAAAATATTTTTTACTTTGATGGACAACCGTATTGGCAGATCAAAGGTACGGCAAAGGGGGCCTCCTTTGCCCCCATATATGCTGATTTATTCATGGGTTTCTTTGAACAATCATTTATATATGATACACATCATAATTTATACATCAACGATTTGGACATCTGGAGAAGATATCTAGATGATTGTTGGATGGTGTGGCGTGGGGATAAGGACCATGTGTTTGATTTCGTCAGGTACCTTAATAACAATCCTTGGGAGATGGTCTGCACTTGTCTCCCTTAGGGTTTTGGATACTGGCTAAGTTGCTTGTTTCCCCATAATGCCTTTTTTAGGCAATGTGAAAATGACAACATTTCTGACATAGTAAAATCCACTTGAGACAAATTCAAGGCTCTGTTGCTTAATGCTAAGTGACTAAACATGAAACTGAACTCCCTGGAAGCACTCTTCATCTTGGAAGATGCTGATGACTGTGTAGTCACTGATACATGGTTCAAGGCCACACATAGCACCCCAGCTGTGTAAGACTACAATTCCTTCCACACATTCAGGCCTCAGAATGAGCACAAAAGAACCAAAGGTGGAAGTGAATCCATCTTCATTAAAGCTAAGTACACCTCAAGATTGGTCAGACAGTATGACTGTTTCAAACTACTCCATTCCCAGTTAACTATAGACAAAACACCATACCACATCATTGCTAGCTATACTATAGGTCCCCCTTCATGAACCAGGAAAAGCACAATGCACAATACATGGACTTACTGCAGTCACTCGCCACGCAGCCCAATGCCTTAGTCATGAGAGATTTCAATTATCCCTCCTTTGATTGGGCTCTAATGTCCTTGACATAATACTCACCAACATGGGTGGTTACTGCACTGCCCCCTGAGTGATGCCCTCCTCGGTAAGGTCAGACCATAAATCAGTTTGAAGTAACTATTGGACCCCACACCCCCAAAGGAGCAAAACATGAAGGAACTTCTCCAAAGCAAACTACAGCCTAAGTGATGGTATAAAAGGTTTTATACCCCCTGCAATCACAGGCAACAATGACTCCTGTGCAGAGATGCACACAAATGCCCTGTATAATCATGTTAGCAACTGTATAGACTCAACTGTACTTGACTGGACTAAAGCCAGGCCCTCCTAAAAAACAAGCTACATTGGTAGACATTTAGTATAAACAGAATGTATAACAAAAGGAAGAAACTGATATCCAAAATCAAGTGGCATCTGCTTCTGCAGAAGAAGAATTCCCTCCTCAGACTGAAGAAGCAAATCAGAAGTCCTGTAAAGTCCCCTAAAGCTAATTATGGAGGAAATTGCCAACCAGCTAGCTGAGAGATTTGGTGCAAACTTCACCTCTCTATCCCTACCAGCCATACAACTAAGCATACCTGACACCAGTCCTCTATCTAGTATCTCTAGAGATTAAGTCATATCTGTACTCACCAAGGCTAAAAACACAGCCTCAATGGGACTAGCTAACATCCCATGTTGCTTACTAAGCAATCCAAAACAGGATGTAACTGACCCACTTGCTGTTCTCTTTAACCATAGCCTGGGAACTGACTTTGTACCAGTAGACTGGAGAAAAGCAACAGTAATCTCCTTGCATAAAGGGGAGGCCATTAACCAACCCTGGGAACTATAGACCCATAAGACTAACCAGCCTCATCTGCAAGGCTCTGGAAAGGATCATCATGGACCTTATCAACAAGGACATAGGCGACCTTCAAACTCTAGACCCAACCCAGTTTGGCTTTGTTAAGGGTAAATTGTGCTTAGTGAACCTGGTAGACTTCTTCAAGAAAGTCACAAAAGCCCTGGATGAAGGTAAGACAGTGCATACAGCCTATCTGGACCTAACCAAAGCCTTTAACACAATTCCCCACTCTGGTATCTTTGAAAAACTTGCCCAGCTATGTGTTAACCCTTACATCACTAGATGGGTAGCTAATTGGCTCACCAACAAAACACATATTGCCAGAGTTGTTGACTCTACCTTGACCAGTAGACCTGTCACCAGTGGCATACCAGAAGGATTTGTAGTGGGTCCTTTACTTTTTGGAATCTGTTTCTCAAAAGTCCAGGCTAAAGTAGACGGTCTTTGGCTTACTACGTCTGCTGATGATTGTAAACTAGGCACAAGCATTGAGTCCCACCAGTGATGTTAACATATTACAGGAGGGGCTAACACAAAATAATGACTGATGCCAAAATCATGGTCTAAAACTAAATGCAAAAAAGTGCATTATTATCTCATTTGGCAATGTGGAATTCCCCATTAATTGCAATATGGACAGCACCCCTCTAAGTTCAAATCCAGTGGTGCAGGATCTGGGAACACAGGTAGACAGCAATCTGAACTTTGACCACCAGGTTTCCACAGTGGTAAGGAAAGCCTTCTAGGTTGCGCATCTCATAAGCAAAGGCATCCCATTCAGGTCTAAGGATCTTATAATCCCACTTTACTCGACCCTAATCAGACCATTAATAGAGTACAATGCTCGCATCTGCATGTATGTTACCAGACACCTGCAGCAACTGGAGACACCACAAAGGTTTTTCACTAAGAAGATACATAGCCTCCAAACTATGACCTACATGGATAGACTGAAAGCCCTGTCACTGTACTCTGTATCATATAGGCTACTGGGAAGCGACTTGTGCCTGGTCTACAGGGCAGTCTCCGACCCCGACATGATGGAAATGCTGCACATCCACAAATCAAATGGCACTAGACTCACTCGCTCCTTGTCAGTGATATTAAAAGAACATGCTGGTGAGACAGATATGTCTCCCAGAGATTTCCACTGCTCTGGAATAAGCTTCCAATTAATGTGAAGCAGATCTCCTCAATGACCTTATTCAAGCACAACCTGGACAAATGGATGTATGACCGCAAATTCACCCCATGGGTGGCAAACATGTCACTCATGGATAGAGGTAGTCGGTGCTGATCTGTAAAGTATATCCATCTAACCAAGGACAATTGGGGCAACCCAGGATTAACATGGCTAGGCTTATAAAGGCTCTAGGGCCACTAGCCTAGTAATCTCCTATGAACCTCTGAACCTATTGAAGAATGTCACTGGGGACACAGCCAATATATGTTGCAGTCTGCCAGACATTTTCCTGTTGTACCTCTGTTCATTTCTTATTTACATGCATCTACTATATATATTTATAGGAATGACACTTTAAACAGGGTAGGTATGCCATTTATGGAGCTGATGATAATCTCTCAGAACATGGCCACGACATGGTCATGAAAGTCTTTGTTATGAGTGTCTAGATCAAGTTGTACGTTGATACTCTGCAAGAATAAACCAGTGATGAAATTATGCTTAGTAGCATTTCTGCCTGCAGTTAGCCAGTGAATAGTGCTTCATGGAGTTATTACTCCCAAAGTTCAATCCCCAGTAACTCTTATGTCTAGATTATGACAATTCTGGTTGTAATTTACTCAGCATTTTTGTGAAGTATTTATAAATAAAAACATTTAAGTAAGTTAGTTTCCAATAACAACTTGAAAAGAAATATGGAGATTAATCCATTTGCAAAATAAAATGATTTCCTCTTAATGGATGTCCACATGTCTTCTGTATGATATGATGTGGTCCTACATTCTCAACTTAATGTGCAAGGCATTGTGATATCACAAATTCTTCAAGCTAGGCACTAGATATACATAAGAGTCTTGAAAAGTCTGCGGTGTAACCATACAAACTAAAGTATTGTTATACATAAAAAGCTTCAAGTGAAAAGTTTCTTCAGTGGGAAATTAACTTTTGAGTTCTTAGTTACTCCTGTGACATTTAAGAATGCACATTTCAAATTCTTTCAGGTCCAATGTCTCAAGATGATCGCAACTTCACATTTCTGACTGTTTTTTTTTTTTTTTTAATTCTTATACAAGACAGAGTTGCTGTAAAAACAGCCAGCAATAAAGTCTACATTTTTCTGAGAGCTAAATACCTTCAACCCTTCTTCTGGTGGGAAGTTTACTCAGTAATTATCTTTAGTAGAACTATTACTTCAATTAGATGTTATTGATTTTAAAGCTTCCATCTCTAGAGTAAAATACTCTCAGAAACAAAAATGGCAGAATAAAATTTACAATAGATTATTTTATATGTAAGAGTTATTGCTAGCATGTGCTGCCAGATGGAATGTGGATCATGTTAATTAGGTTTTACTGGACTGTTATATTACCTATAATTGTAATCATTATTCATTTTTACAGTTAGTAGACATATCTATTGTGATGTGAAGGTGTTTTAGCAAGCCAAAGGCAGACAATACATTACACCTACAGACTTAAATGGGGAACTAAATTGTTAAAAACAAGGTGACATGTTAGACACCAAAAGGCATTCTATTTATTTAAATAGCATTGGGTTTATACAGTGAGGGGCAATTTACACCTATAAAGTGGAAGATCAGCAGTTCACAGTCTATCAAAATGATTTAGCTGTCTTTCCATGTTCATCCTTCAGTTTACTAGCTATTTTGTCTTTCAGTTCTTGCATACCTTTCAGTTTTATTGTAGTGGGTATGAACATAAAATATAATTTATCCTAAAGTCTCAACAGCCTGTGAAGTCTTGAAAAATCAATGTTGGGGGGGGGGGGGGCATCCCCTTTTCTGTTGAGATGGCCAAAAAGCAGCACAATATGCAGAGATGTTCAGTACTATATGAGCTGGGATTCAGAGTTACTTGTCCAGAGGAATAAACAAGTAACACCTACACTTTCGTATGCTTAAGTTCAAGCCTCAGTACAGTTTTATGTGAGAGACAAGTGTCATGGAACTGAAAAAGGCTTTGCTACAATTCAGCACCAGACTAGCAGTAATGATATCTTGGGATCTGCTCCCAGGTTCTTAAATACCTTTACACACCATCTCTGCTGTTCAGTGTGAAAAGCCTCCTTAATTTGCTTTTCTAGTTTCCCAAGGAAATCTGATTTGTTTCTGTTCTATGTGAGAGATAGACATTTCAATTATCTCGGCTGCATATTTCACGTTTTTCATTGGTTAAATTGTTTCTTGAGTGATACTTAAGTGCACAGTGAATTTCCAGATCTTTGTCTTTTTCTGAAAAGATTTCAAGCCTGCGTAAACTAAAAGCACTGTTGATGATTCCCTGCTAGTTTTTTTCCACCCACCTTTCCCTTTGTTGATGCGCTTTTTAAACCTGGTGATTTTAAACTGCCCACCCATACTATAAATTGAACTTAATAGGCTGCTCCCTTTCTACAAAGCTGTTGATATCTTGAATTATTTATTTGCCTTCCCTTACCCTTATACTGAAAAAGTGCATTTTGCTCCCATTGTCTGTTCTACTAACTTACTTGCTCTGGATTCATTATCCAGCTAGCTGTTGGATAAAATAGTGTGTTTTTGCAATCTAGCAAGCACGTTTTTGTTACACCAAGAGGTCAGTGGATTTTCCATCTAGTGTACTGGGAGGCAGCATAGTCTGTTTAGGTTGGGAAAACATTTGAGATTTCTACATGTAGTTTTATTGGCTGGAAGGCTTATTAATCAGCTTTCTTGTTCTTAGTGCTTTTATAAATTCTGTACAGTTGAGTGGGTCTTGGCTTATTTATACAAAGCAAAGTACTTTTATTGAATAATCACACTTTTTAAAGCTGTTTAAAGTAACTTTAAGTTTGTTTGTGGTAGCATTTCATTTCTTTTAAGTTTGTTTGTGGTAGCATTTCACTACAGACAATCCTTAACTGTGCTTTTATATTAGGAGGACTCGGATTATTCATCAAGTGTCAGTAGGTGTTTACTTGATCTATTTTAGCTGGGAAGCACACATAAGGCTGTAAGCAATTTATGCACTTCTCTTATATACTGTGACTGTACTGTAACAGTTTCCAAAAAAACTGCATTGTCTACTGCTGCTTTAAGTAGTTAATTGTACTGTATTATATTGTATCTGTTAGTTGTAGGGCTGTTGTAGGTAGTTTGTGTGGTCTTGTTACACTTGGGATCTAAACCAGATATTCTATATTAAGAAAGTGTTTTTCTGCACCGTTGTGGCAGAAGTATGGTGATATAACCTGTCTGAGTTGGGGATTGCTGGTGGAAGGCTTATTGTGTGTTTTCCTGATTAGCAGTTAGCTTAAAACTTGTTGCTCTTTGCTCTTATTTAAGCCTCACATTTGTGCAGCGCTGCTCTTTGTGCAGTGGTTGGTAGCAGTGCCCTATATAGACCAAAAAGCCTAGAAGCTCAGGTTTTTCCTAAACAGCTGTCAGTGAAACCATTCCAGGCTTTTCTGCTTCTCTAGGAGCAATTCAGTCTCACACTAAGCAGTGTTGCCTTATTGATCAACCTTGGCCTATACAAAGTATAGGTCCTTCTTGTATTCTTGGATCTACCAGCACAGTCGAATTAACCCCTTCCCTTCCCTAGTAAGAACCTGCTATCATGAATGGTCATGCTGGAGCGATAGATACATCTCACAGAAACTTCCACATCTCTGGAACAAGCTTCCTATTAAGATGAAACAGAGCCTCTCCCTGACCCTCTTTAAATGGAGCCTAGTTCGATGAATGGGTGACCACAAACTCACTCCTGGGATGGCACCCAAGTACCTCCTAGAAGAAAAAGTTGGTATTAACTACCATAAACCCTTACCTCTGTGAACTTCAATCAACTAACCACTGACAACTGGTGCAACTCGGAATAAATATGGCTAAGCTTGTAAGGGGTGTAGGACCATTAGCTTAGTGACCTCCTATGAACCTATGAACCTAAAATTTGGAGGATAGGTTAAAGGAGAAAATTAATTGCATTTTACAAAAGGCTCTGCAAACTGTTCCTTTTCTTTTGCTGTCAGCTACTTTTGCCTTACAAGGATAACTACTCACAATACAAACATTTCAGCACTGTGCAACTTGTGTTGATGTGTATGAAAGTGCAATCTACCTTTGCAACACATCAGTTTTATTAACTGTAGTACATTCATACCTTTGCTCAACTCACCATTATGGGACTCTGCACTTTGTCAATGGATTGTCTGGCCAGTCTCGTAAGCCCTCTACTGTTATAAAACCATAACAGTTTTGCTGATTTGCTCTGTAAATCTGATGGAATCCATTCTTTGTTTAGGAATACCTCTCCCTTTCAATGCTGTGTGTTTTATCATATGTGTAATCATATCTATCAACCTCTTAGTGCAAGAAATCTGGACAATGCCTAAAATAATTTGGGGACAAAAGTCCCAAAATAAGGTCATATTTTAAATATTGCTCCTATAAATGTAGAAAGTTGATAAAATAGCAGGATTTGTCTTGGTATGCATTTTCTAAAGAATATGAAGTCTGAAACACAAAGTTTTCATTATTTAGTGACTTCGGTCCTCAGTGATTTGCTAGAAAACCACGAGTTTTATAAGGAGCAGACCAAAAATATGAAACAAAGATCTGGACATTCTGAAAAAACTGGACAGTTGAGAGGTACGTGTGTAACTGATAACTCAAAAGCACTTCTCTCCGTTCAATGTCCATAGTGAAAATTCAGGGTATCTGAAGAAGTGCTTAAGTTTTCGTCTTAATGCTGAATCTTAAGTGCATTCTGAAAGGTCCTTTTAACCTGTAATCATTATGAAGCTTTAATTCATCTGAAGTTAATATTCCCATCATGGAATTATCCATAGAAATGTGTGCTCGTTTATCTATAGTATCAGAGCAGATACCTTGAAAGGTGATAGGATAGCACCTGCTTTTGAAGCACACTGTGGTTTATCAGGCTGCTGACATCATAACTCTAATATTCTTTTGACAGATTCTATAATTTATGAAGCCCTCTATGTGCACTGCTGACTTTAACTCCAGTGTGAAAAAAATCATTTCCTCCTCCAGTATACTGTGTCTGTCTGAGTTAAATACTTTGCTGAAGAATAACCAGGCTACAATGTCTAGATTTCTTCATCTCCCACTTTCATGATCTAGCCATAGAATTAGGTCAGATTATACCAATAAGATCGCCACTCTGTGAGGGCACACTGATGATGACACCTTAATATATGAACTTTTACAAACCCCACACAGCTGGTCTAGGGGATATTTTCTATCAAATTCTCCAGCACTGATGTCAGGCTCATCAATTTGCAGATATTCTAGATCCTTTTACAGCACCCCTTCAAGCAGAGGTGTGACATCTGTAGCTCTACAGTCCGCTGTCACTTCAAGGTGCGGAGGTATTAGCTGGCCAACTTATGAGACGGATTCAGAAAAAATAAACTCCCTCTCCATAGTCCCTGGGCAGTATCTCATCAGTTTCTTGAACTGTCCTCCCATTTGTCTAATTCCCTGCTTGTCTCAATATTCATTTTTCAGGATTATCCAATCCTTCCTTACCTCCCCCACATTTGCTAGCACCCAGGTCTCTCCTGTAACACTGCTCTGTGAGAAATGAGGTAACAGCTCTGCCTGGCAAATGTTCACTCTATCCTCATTTTAATTGTCTGCTAGAATGATTATAACAGAAAACTCTTCTTTTTTCATCTATAGCTATGCAAACTGGCAGGTCCACTGCAAGAATATGTGAGTGGTTACAAACACCGCATTGGTAAAATTATAACTTAAGTGATTACAAGATCACTATTTGTGGAAATAATTCCCTTTTTAGCAATATTAAAAGTCTAATTCAACAGGTTAGGTGAATAACCATATGTGATGATTCTTTGGCATCAGTATCTGACCACATCCTAATAATCCAGTGTGGCTTCAGACTTTTCACCTGCCTCATCTTCTTTCACCTTTTGAAGATTTTAATGATGTTTAATTTCATTTCTTTTTTAAGCTCAACCCCTAGAATCACCATTATGCGCAGTACTAGCATAACTGTGCTGACTTTCAGTGGTTTCTAACAATAAGCTGCTCTCTTTTTGATATAATTCTGTTTATGGTTACATATATGGATTCAGAAAAAGCTACCTGAAGCCATAATCTGCTGTAGCCAAAATCATTAACAATATAAGTTATAAACAAACACTTAACTATGCCCAGATCTAAAATATACTCAGTAATTCTCAACATAGATTTCTACCAGGCTTCTGTAGTCTAAATCATGACATATTGCTGCACAATACATCTTCAGCTCCCAAATGCAGCACTTTGGCAATGACATTTATTCTGTAGCTGGATTTTTGTACTCTTTTCATCACATATACCTGTTGGTACAACATGAAATCCATGCAGGTGGCAGCATACCTCTCAAGTCTCACTTCCTCATGAACCGCTGAGAAAGGTAAAATATAATGGGGGACAAAGGACCAGAATTAGGGACAATTAATCTAATTATCTTAAAATGTTAGAAGAATAACAGGTTTTGCATCAACATGCATTTTCCAGACAATAAGAATTTTGAAACACGAATCTCTAGCATTACTGAATGACTATAACCCTTGATGGTTTAGTAGAAAATCAGACATTTTATGAAGGACAGAACAAAAATGAGGTAAACTCAGGGGCAGTCTGAAAAATCAGGGATAGTGTTGAGCTATGGATGGTAGTAAGGTAACAAATGAATACTTGTGGCTGATTTTTCTTACTGTCTTCTTTACTTCAGTTATCCTGACATCAAAAGAACCTCTATGCTACATCCCTATACCATGTGTCTTTGTCTCCTGCGGTGTTGCTCACTAATAGTGCCATGAAAGTACTTAAACTACATACAGGTTCACTTTTCCTGTCAGTTCTGCTTTGTAGCATTCAGGCTAACAATATGAAGGGTGCTTTGTTTGCAAAACACGAGCAAGGCCAATACTATTGGATTCAAAAAATTATCAAACAACTTATGCTGTGCTCTTGGATCTGCATTTAGTGAAGACACATGTGGAGTATAACAGGCCTATATTATGTCACAGAATCTGCCATGTGGACAGACTCATGATGTCCATTTCATCAGCATGCTCACACTCTAGCCAGTGTGGAGAACGGATGGAGGGTATACCGCTCAGCTGTATCTCACCATAATGAAAGCTCCTCATTTTGAGTCTTAAAAATTCCACATGCCACTATGTTCCATATTGAAAGGGTATGTCACAGATTCATTGTTATCATTTTAAACAAATATTAATAGTAAATAATATGGAATCATCAGTACACACAAAAGAAGAGGACAGGACTCAGTGGCTTGTAGTAATACAGTCACTTTATTGACACTTCCAGATAATCTGGAAGTATCGATAAAGTGATTCTTTGTTACTGCAAGCTACTGAGTGTTAATGTCATCTTTTGTGGTTGCTGTTTTTTTGTGGAGTGGAATTGCTGGAATATTTAATACTGCATCATATTACTTCAACGGAATAACTTTCCACACGTATAAAGTAACAGATTTTAGCCGTGATGAAGTTGCTAGTAAACATTTTTAATGTAGTTTGCCCATTTCTTCTTCTTTGTGAGATGCAGCTTTTGCAGATGGAAGTTTGAGAGGTATGTGGAAAGGAAAGCAAAAATGAAAAAAAATCCCATCAATTCTAAAGTCTTCCATAAAACATAGTAGTTACTGTTATCGACAAGTTGTGAAAAGAAGAGCTGAAGAAGAGGAGACGTAACTAAATTATGCATGAAAAAAGCTAAAATAACATAAAGTACTGATATGGCATCATGCCACAGGACACGTCGGGTCGGGTCTACTTCAATTGATTGAGTTACCATAACATCGAACCTGAAATTATCAAGAAAACAACAACAAACGTAAACAAGACCGATGATGTAAAAGAATGAAACCCATAAGATCGAAGAAACAGTCACGGATGTTGGACACCATGATTTAACATCTGTAAATTGTATGATCTTATGGGTTTCATACTTGTACACCATTGGTCTTGTGTACATTCATTGTTGTTGTCTTGATAATTTCAGGTCTGATGTTATGGTAACTCCTTCAGCCGAATTAGACCTGATATTTCTGTTGCTACTGTAAGGACATACATTCACATATAGCAGTGCTCACTAATGTAGTGGAAGAACACATGCACATGGCACTAGCAAAATGTTATGAAGAAAAACTAATAAAAATAAATAAATAAATAAATAAATAAATAAATAAATAAATAAATAAATAAATACATACATAAATAAATAAATAAATAAATAAATAAACCTCCACTGCTGTTACTAGTGCTGAAGTATCACCCATCATCTCAATGTTAATAATCTAATTTACAGGTTAGGAGCTGTCCCTGTTTAAGAGTTTCTGGACAGTGTTGGTGTTCTCTTTCTTGTTGAATCTTCTATTCTTATCTGGTATGGCAATATTTAATTCATAATTGAGTCTGGAGGATTTGATGTTGCTCCTGAGTTCTTTTTTAACCCTTTTGAGACTGATTATAGCAAAATGAGTGTTTGTTCTATTGAGGAATAGTGCAGGGGAGTACTAACTGATCCAGGGAGTTTGAAACAATTAGGTCAAGGCAGCATTTAGCTGTGACAGTTTCTGGAGGGGTAGTTAACGTCCCCTAAAAGACAACATTTGAGTTAATGGAGAGGGAAGTTAGATTATTAAGATATGTTTCATGATTTGCAGGTGTCATGAATGGGGTTCTACAGTTGGCCAGTATATGGTATGATGTGCTGTTTACTTGTATTTAGATATGAAGGAGTTCAAAGTCATCATCCTCATCAGATGATGAGTGAAGAGGTGATGGTGTTTAGGATAAAGACAGACACCACTTGAAAAATCACTGCTATCAACATCTGTGGGCCTAAATGAGTAAAGTCAGATAAGTCAGGTAAAGAAGATGGGCAGTTGCTGTTCTGGAACCCAGTTTCAGTGACTACACAAATATCCTTGCTTTACAGAGTTAGAAAGGCCTCAAAGGACAGCATTTTCTTCTTTAAGCTCCTAGCCATTCTTCAAGTCATCCTTCTTTGTTCCTAACTTATGCATTCTGCTTTTTATTCTTTCTACTATCTGAGTACCAATCTCTCTCACCTGCATCTCTGACATCCATCCAAAAACCAGGTGGGTTTAAAGGCACAATCGATAAGATGCACCTTTACACTTCAGGTGTGAGCATTGTGGTCATTTTGGGACAAAATAGAGCCTATAACATGCAGAGAACTGGTCAACCTGGCAGGTTCGCCATCATCCTACCAGTTCCAGCCACTTTCCCCTTATCTATTGCCGCAACCATTTATTACAGTCTTTAAATCTGTCCTTCCTGAATGTGCAGGCTGGTGACATAAGTAACACTTTTGAGAGCTCTACCTTTACTCCAGTTTCCTGACATCTGCCTGATACCTTTTCTGCTTGTCTTGGTAGCACCTTGATTGTACCTCCTGACATGTCACTGGTGTCTTCATGGATCACAACATATGTCTACCTCTCTCTCTTTGTTGTCTAAGTCTGTACTTCTTCCCATGTGTTACAAAGTCTGAGCCCTGTGACTAGCTTTGCTGTAATCAGGTCTTCCTTATCTATTTTATCAACCTTTTTAATCTCAATGGTGTCTGAGGCTTAAAAATCTGCTTCTGTCTCACCACAATGGCTTTGCAAATGATACTTTAAAACTTTTGTCTGCCTTCTCAGACCATCTCTTGCCTCCTTCAGTTCCTACTCAATATACTTACAATTCCCATTTGCAACATCCATCCCCAAATCCTACATTGATAGTGCAGAACTCCAAGCAAAACTGGTGCTCCACATGCTCTGCAGATTTTATATCTCCATCACCAACTCTTCTTGCCCAACCTGTCCTAGTCTTTTCACACTGATGTGCCTTGGATTCCTCACTCTTCTGTTTTGCTATTTGTTTTTATTTATTTCATAGATACACTATTTTAAGCACTAACAAGATCATTCTACCTTGAATGTAAATCTCTAACACCCTCTGTACATATCCCACTTAAGTAACAACTTAATGGAATATTAAAAGAATAATAGAATAAGAATTTACTTCATGCCAGGGCAATGAGATTGTATATACCAGCAATCTTTCCTTTGAAAATTCAGAGATCTTTAAGAATCAAACAACTTACAGCTAATTGCATTCATAAATTAAAACAGAAAGAGAAACAATTTTTATATTTATTTAATTGCATTTAGTGTCTCTGCAGAAGCTCAGGAATAAAAACAGTGATTTTAGTAAGTGCAAAAATATACAAATATATACAGCTATCTACAAATATATAGTGTATCTATAATCCTGTCCTAATGTGTTAAGTAAGTGTTCCCTGCAGGACAAACAGCAGCCATAGTCTCTCTTATAATACCTCCTGCCTGTTAGAACTAATCCTCCTACTGTGTCTCCATACTTAAGTTCCCTCTACCCTTCTTAACCTCTCATTTAAAACTCTCCCCCCTGCTTGTAAATTACTTTCTCTTTTTTCTCACCTCTACCACCCTTAGTCTCTCTAAAACCCTTTTGGTAGATTCTACTTACCTTACCTGCAATACCATTCTACCAGTTTTTCCTTCACTTACCTTGCTCCTGGATATCAGCCTTTAAACCTATTCTGCCTCCTTCTTACCTCTGTTACTCCTGAACCTATTGCTTTATCTCTGAAACAGCCCTTAGACAGCTCTCCTTTCACTCTGCTATCTTAAACTCTCAACTCCTAGATACCTTACTATAGATCTAACTCCCTTTTCACTGATTGTTCTCCAGCAAAACCTGTCTTCGTGTCTGAACCCGCTCCGTTCGCCCTGCGGGCTCACTCCGCTCCCCTACCCTACCCCCAAATCTCACCCACCCCCAGTGATCCTAACCTTATACTTCCTAAACCACACCCCTCACTCATTCAACCAATTAATTGCTCCAAACAATTTAGTCCACCTAGCCACTCACTCTTCCGCTAACTCTCTCTCTAGTAACTCCACTTAATAGTACTGTTTTCCAAATAGCACTACTCCTTCCTCTACCTTAGTCTCTCCCACTCCTACCACTCCTTATTACCCTATCCCTATTTACCTCATTTGTAATTCTATAGTTATACATAACAATATGCAAGCTACTATAAAAGTTATTCTAACCAACTTAATATTCCTAGCCACATTTTTACCTGTCCTGACCTCAGCCTATCTCCTAACCTATCTTGAAAAGCCCAATCTCATCTTCCACAACCTCCCTCCAAATCAAACAACCGCTGTGGATATCTCTCACCTCCATTTACACATTAAAATCATCTCCACTCCCTGCTATATATCACCACAATACCATCGTTGTACTAACATTAAGTACAACAATCTGATTATAAAAAAATGGAAACTTCTTATTAACTATTCACACAACCCATTATCAAAACCACAAAGTCCTACCCTACAGGATGGGGACATACACCCCAACCCAGGCCCTAACAATGCATCTTTAGTAAATACTAATTATACGACTTCCACAAACCTGCCAACCTTGACCAAACTCTCCAACTCTCTTCTTATAGCACATCTCAATATCCGCAGTATCAATAACAAAATTGCCCACCTTCATGCTCTCCTTGATATTCACTCCTTTGACATTTTCTGCCTTACAGAAACATGGTTAAAACCAGGAACTAAAGATAATGAAATGATCCCCCCTGGTTATAACATACTGAGACAGGATCGATTAAAACATAAGGGTGGGGGAGTAGCACTCCTCTATAAAAGTGGCCTACAGATATCCTCTATAACTGAAAGCCCACCTTTGGACATTAAGGCTGAAGTCCTCATCTCCAAACTTAAAATCAACCCTAACAAATCGCTCTATGTGATCTGTATCTACCTACCCCCCCGGTAATAACAACACTATTATAGAAGATTTTCTTAGCTGGGTGTCCTCAATCTACCCTCAAGAAACAATAATATTAGGTGACTTTAACACTGACTGGAAAACCATCAACTCTAATAACCCATCCACACATATTAATCTCCATGGCTTTATACAAACTATTAACTCGTCTACCAGAATCAACAAACCAACCAAAAAAGAGAGCACCTTAGACTGGTTACTTATAAACAAACACCCATGCTCTTATAATATAGGAATCTTACCAGATGATCTAAGTGATCATACTTTAACCTTTATAATAAGACAAAAGAATGATATCTCTAACACCCCTACCTACAGGATTTCACGAACAAAGAAACACTTTGACACTGCACCATTCTAAAATGAACTCAAATCATGTGACTGGAAACCTCTAAAAATATTCCCACTAGATGAGGCTGTGAAACATTTTGACTCTAAATTTCTGGCAATCCTAGATGTGCATGCACCTAAACCATGATGTGCATGCACCTAAACCATGATGTGCATGCACCTAAACGATGATGTGCATGCACCTAAGCGATGATGTGCATGCACCTAAACAATGATGTGCATGCACCTAAACAATGATGTGCATGCACCTAAACAATGATGTGCATGCACCTAAAGATCTATTAGAATAAAATCCAAACCAGCCCCCTGGCTAACAAAAGAGACTAGACAAAAAATGCTACTTAGAAACAAAGCTTGGGCTATTCGGAGAACTAATAGAACCTCTCCTGAACAACAAATGTTTAGACAGCTAAGAAACTAACTAAATAAGATATACTATCTGACAAAAAGAACTGCTATTGTAAGCTACAACAAACACACCAAAAGAATCCTCAGAAATGTTGGACTAACATTAATAGGCTCCACAACACTGGTCACTATGGCACACCATCCCCTCATGATGCTGATCATAATACCCCAAATCAAATAGCCAACAACTCCAACACCTATTTTACTGAAACTATACAATCCCTAGCAAGCATGCTTTCCACTGAAAACACAAGGCTCCCATCTTCTCTAGCTGAATCTTTACCAACATTTAAATTTCAACCTATCTCAACCACTTTCATCTACAAAATCTTACTAAAACTTAAGCCTTGTACTCCTTCAGCTGATCAGTTACCTTCTGAATATTTGCAAATAGCAGCCAAAGTTATTGCCTTTCCCATATCCATCTTACTTAATAGAACCATTAATGAAGGAATCATTCCAGACATCTGGAAAATCTCCCACATCATCCCACTACATAAAGGTGGTAAATCCTACGATTACTCTAACTACAGACCAATAGCTCTACTATCACCTTTAGCTAAAGTCATGGAAAAGTGCATTCACCACCAGCTACTAGACCACCTAACTCAACACGACATACTGGCTAAGTGCCAGCATGGCTTTAGGCCATTTCATAGCACTACCACCGCTCTCCTATCTTTCAACGACTCCATTAATAAGAACCGTAATAACAACATCCTCTCTTCTGCTCTCTTCATCGACCTTTCAAAGGCTTTTTATATGGTTAAACATCCCCTGCTTATCAACACTTTGGAACGTCTTGCCCTAGATACCCCAGCTATACAATGGTTCAAGTCTTACCTTAACAATAGGCAGTTCTTTGGGAAAATAAACTTTCATCCCACCTGCCAGTCTCTCTTGGAGTCCCCCAGGGCTCCATTTTATGACCTCTTCTTTTTTCACTATTCATCAACGACCTTCAGGTAGCAGTCCCAGAAGCCACCTGCATTCAATATGCCGATGATTCTACACTTATATATTCTGCCAACTCCATTTCTGAACTACACTCTCTAAATCAAAAAGTATTCAACTCAGTAGAAGAGTGGTTCCTTAAATGCTGCCTCCTTTTAAACGCCAAAAAAAACAAACTTCTACTTTTCACACCTACAAATAGGTCCTCTCCTATAGACTTCTCTATTAAATCTAGCAATGGTACCCTCATCTTTCCCGATCCCACTACCAAACTATTAGGAGTCACAATTGACAACAACCTTAACTTCAATAACCATATAAATAACACCATTCAAACAGTGAGCAGAAAAATGGGCTCCTTATATCGAATCAAACCCTTCTTAACTCCCATAGCTAGAACCACCATTGCCCACTCTCACTTAATCTCAACTCTCCTCTATGCTTCTCCTATTTATACTAATCTAAAGAAAAATAATCTTCCTAAACTATCAAACTCCTATAACAAGATTGCCAGATTTGCCACTGGTAATGCATTTCGAACACACCATTGTCTGAATCTAAAGCAGCTAGACTGGCTTGAACTCCCTAATGTGCTAACTCTTTCCCAACTTACCATAGCTCATAAAATCTTTTACAAACCAAATAATACTCCAATACTTGCTAACCTAATTACCCCTTATAATAATCTTAATTCCCTACACTCTTCAAGTAAACTACTTGCCAGCATAAGTAAGTCCAGTAACCAGTCAGGTGATAGCCTTTTCACCAATACTGCTGGGAAACATTGGAACCTTCTACCTACTGATCTAACTCTACTTCCTTCATTGGCACTCTCTAAACTAAAGCTTAAAAGTCACCTAAAATCACACTGGTTATGTCCCTGCACTAACCCTGGTTAATCTATTACCTTTCCTATTAATATCCCCTTATTGCCTATGGCTACACAATCATACTCTACATACCCCTTTGGATACTAAGAGTTGTTATTGTAAAAATATATATCCACAGGCATTTATGTTAACTAACAATGAACTCTAGTGTATCTCTCTTATCAAACAACCGCATGATGTTATATTACGTAATACTCACCTTCTTAATAATGTACTTTTTAAAATCCTCTTTTTATTCCAAATACCTCTTACTTTATTTGTTATACTTTATTTGTTATAAAATTGTATATTACATCTTGTGTTATATTGCAGCTTTTCTCCCCGGGCCTCTACTGAAAATGGAAATTTATCCAGTTGGACTAGCCCGGTCAACAAATGTAAAATAAAATAAATAAAAATAAATAAAATAATCAACATTGCTTCTTACATTAAACACTCACTTTAAAAGTAAATAATTAAAGTAAAACTATGTCTAGTTCAATTCAAGATTTCAGGGTTATAAAATAAATGTTACAATATGGTTCCAAATGCAACTTAACCATAAATCAGATAACAAATTTACAAAATCCATAAATCCAACTTACTCTATAATGAGCTCTTTTGCCCAGACTCTGAATTGGTAGCCAGCAACTATAAATGAATAAACAAACTGAACGTTGTTAATATGTAAATGACTCAGAAATTGAAGTACAAACTAAACAAACAAACAAGGAAACAAAAAACTGTAGTTACAGTAACAGCTTTTCCTCTGCAGTGTCTCAGCATTTTATCAGTTCAACCCATGAAACTGGTAACAATCTACACCCAGTCTTCATTTACTCTCTACACTGGGAAATATTTTCTATTTTTCTGGCCTCAGTAACAACAGCAGATCTAGTGTTGGAGAAGTCTTAATTGACTGATGCCATAAGCCTTAAATGAAAGCTGTGGGTTTACCTTCCTTCTTTGAGCATCCATTTTCAGAATCTCAAGTTTCCAGTTCTGAGAACTGATGACTTTTTTCTACAGAAAACCTGCACTGATGCTCTTCTATGTGCCTGCCAGCAGTGATTCATTCTGTTAGGTGAATTCTCCCTGCTTTGAGTTTGTGCAGCCATGGAGTTGGGCTATATACGCCTGAAGTATCTGGAGGGCTAGCCAAGCCCCAACATGGAGAATGCAGGGAAGCTCAACCCCCCCCCCAAAAAAAAAAAAAAAAAAGATTCATTTGCTAATTTTTGTCAAGCTGATTTTTATTTTGGCTGTTTGCAGTCAATGAAGTGATTCCTCCCCATCTTGTAATTTGACCCATACATAGTGGAACCAAAGATATGGTGTGAATAAACAGAGTTTATTGTAAGTGGGTTTTGTAATCTTTCCATACTTCATTACTGACATATAATCTATCTTCAACTGTTTGGGCAACTGTAGTTGTTCATATATATATATATATATATATATATATATATATATATATATATATATATATATATATATGTGTGTGTGTGTGTGTGTGTGTGTGTGTATAAATTTTGGTTTACTATCATTTTGTTGAAAGACAGAATATATTTGAGTTGTTTCATCAACTTAAATGGCTGAAAATTTGAATGCCGTTTTTACCATATGTCGAATATGGTAAAAACTACATTCGACATTTGAACCAGTTCAAATTTTACTGTAAAATCACCGTTAAAGTCAACAGTGATTTTGCAAGAACCACTCACATCCGTGCTTTCGGTTTTAAGCATTTGGAATGTTGTGGTTCTCTGTTTTTACCAATCACCCTTGTGATTATGAGATTTTCAAATCCATGTTAAGTATTGTTCAACAAAATGACAGTAAACTATACATTTTTAAGTGTACTAGGGTGGCACAATCTCCATCTAAAATTAAAACAAATGCAGGTCTTGATTTTATTTACTTACAACTTTGTGTGAGCTGTGTTTCCAGAACATATTACTGCAGTGTTTTAGAATAATGAACTGTTCAGTAGATGTACTAATTCATTATTTTTTTTTGTCCTTTTAGTTCTGTGATGTTGTGACTTCAGTTAAATGGCATTCTGTATTTTGGTGTCCTACCATACCTCTAAACTGTCCAGAATTTCACAGAATGCCTAGATTTTTGCCTCATATTTTTGATCTGTTCCTCATAAAAAAACTGTGGTGTTCTAGAAAATCACTGAGGAGTGAACTCACTAAATAATGAAATACATTTTAGTTTCAGACTTAACATCCTTCAGAAAGTCCATGCTATCACAAATCCTATTATTATAGCAACTTTATAAATTTATAATAATAGTAATATCTAAAATCTATCCCTATTTTTCTGCCTTTGTCCCTCCCCATTATTTTAGTTTTTGTCCAAATTTCTTGAGCTAATAGGTTTAGAGGTATGTATCCTACTATCATGTAGCAACACGTCTGCTTCATGTTAAACTCACAAAAAAGTAAATTAGTGACCTCTGTTTTAGACCAAGCTAATTATGCAAAGCAGCATAGGACTAAAACTAGAAAAGCAAATATAGTATTCATCTCTGGTTACTGTACTTTAGGAGAAGGGGACAATTACCTCACTGCAGTGGCACCCTTTCCAAATACAAGTCTGTGAACGTGCAAATAAAAACCTCAATGTAAGTATTCATTTTCATGATTATGAACTGGATACCTTGCTTATAATTCCAAGCAATAATATATGCTTTTCTGCACTGTGAACAAGTGTGACTACACAGCAAGTGTTATGAGGCATGACACAATCACCCTATAGGTGAGTGCCTTATAAGTGTGTGTGTGTGTGTGTGTGTGTGTGTGTGTGTGTGTGTGTGTGTGTGTGTGTGTGTGTATGTGTCTGTGTGTGCGTGTGTGCATGTGTGTGAGTGTGCGTGTGTGTGAATATCTGCTCAGCACACAACATGTTATGTTTTGTAAAACGGTCATTTTGCTTTAGGGTGTATTTTAGGAGTGTGCTGATCAAATTTCCCACATAACTACCACTCAGACTTCTAAAAGCCTATGCCCATGTCATAACAACATAAGTGAAAAAAAATGTCACTGAGAAGACAGCATTATACATTGTTAGTGTCTATGCAGTCAGAACAGAAAGTGAAGGAGGAGAATCTAGATAATAATATTTATCTCCCTGTCATCTGATGCCAAAAGGAATGGTGATTTCAGTGGTCAAGGCATGAAAAAATGGACAGACTAAAATGGATGTAACTTTATCAGAATTAGTCTGAGCTATACCAACACTTGCTGTAGAAATGGAAATGAGATTATGAAGGGACCAGGCCAGAGAAAATTCAACCAGCTCATACAAGCTGACGCAATAATCAGCAGGGCTCTAAGCATTGTATTATGCAAATTAAAAAGAATGTTGGAGTGGTAAAATTAGAAGGGATGTAGGGGGTGGTAGTAAAACATGCAGGAGCAGCAGGTTAAAATGGGAGAAAAGTAAGGAGGTGAAATATAAGACTCAAGTATGAGACTGCTGTGGAAATAACTGAACTCACTAAACTAGGTATAAATCCCTATGTCACAAGATGGGTTGCCAACTGGCTCACTGACAGAACCCACACTGTGAAAGTAGCAGACACTAAATCCAACTTCAGACCAGTGACAAGTGGAGTACCACAGGGTTCAGTCCTGGGTCCTCTCCTGTTTGGTATCTACTTCTCTGAAGTACAGGCCAACACAGAAGGTCTTTGGCTAACAAAGTTCACAGATGACTGCAAACTAGGAGCCATAATCAAAACTCCAAAAGATGTGGACATCCTACAAAAGGGCCTCACTGAGACAGATGCCTGGTGTCAAAGCCATGGCCTCATGCTCAATGCCAAAAAGTGCATTGTCATCCCTTTTGTTAAAAACTCTGTACCCATGAACTACCACACAGGCAGTAGTCTACTTAACACCGAAAGTGTGATAAGAGACCTTGGGACACAGGTGGACAGTAGTCTCTCCTTTGATAATCACATCACCACAGTAGTCAGGAAATCCTTCTATGTGGCACATCTCATCACAAAAGGTTTCTCATCCAAGAAAAAAGAGGTCATTGTTCCCCTCTACTCATCACTCATTAGACCCATTATAGAGTACAACACACCTTTTGGTATGTACCTCGCAAGACATCTACAACAACTGTAAAGGCCACAGAAATACCTCACAAAGAGGATTATTGGCATCAAACAGATGCCCTCTGCAGACCATCTAAAAAAACTCCAGCTTTACTCTGTCACATATCGCCTACTCAAAGACGATCTCTGCCTAACATACAAAGCTATGATGTCAAACCCAGAGCTGTTGGACATGCTCCACATAAAGAAATCACAATGCCACCCAGCTACACGCCCTAAGGACCTAAACCTTGTCACTACAATAAACAGAATATGCTGGAGGGATAGATTCCTGTCACAGAGACTTCCCATACTCTGGAACAAACTACCTATCTATATCACACAAAGCTTCTCATTAGCACTCTTCAAGAAAAGTCTTGATGATTGGATGGGAGATAGGAAATTCACCCTGGGGATCACTTCTGTGGCTCTGCTTGACAGGGGCACAGGAAAATAATTTTCTTGGGTGGCAAAAGCCAGGGTACCGTTTGGTTAGGCTTATATAGGCCCTAGGGCCAATAGCCTAATACCTACCTATGAACCTATGAACCGAATGTCACAAATGATGTACAAGAAGATAGGGGATTACATTTGTATAAATTCCTCCTTGGGTCTTGCCTAAATCAGGGTATTGATGTAATGGCAACAACACATTAAAGAAAAAGCAACCTGTGAAAGGGTGATCAAACAAAGAACAAGGATCAGAAACATTATCATGGTGGTAAAAGAAGAGAGTATAAAGACCAGGAATAAGGAAACAAGAAACAATGTTGATAAAGAGATCATTTAGAGCTATCATGCAAAAAACAAGCAAGCAAACAAACAAACAAAAAAAAAAAAAGAGGTGAAACAAACATGGGAAACAAGGAGGGTAGGCTGCAAGAATACAACAGTTATAGTAAAGGATAAGTGAATGTTTATGTTACTAGTCGTAGCTAAAAAAACAGACATCTGGTCCAATCTACTGAAAATAAATAAATTAATATAGTACTGAAGGACATAATATGAAAGAAGAGAACAAACTGCACAGATTCTTTATATCAATCTTCATAGAGGTGAAGGGATAGGGACAGATCTTAGGAAAAAAGGGATGGAAAAGTAAAAAAAAAGACAAGATACAACAATGGAAATCTAGAAGTGGAGCATGACCTAGTCAGTTTATAAGAGGAGATAGCAGAGAGACCTTAAGAACTATCTCCAAAAATTCTTAAGAAGCTAACCACAGTTTATTTTTTTTGCACATAAATGAAGCCAACCAGATGGGCAGACAGATAGCAGGTACAATTTCATACAGTAGACTAATGTAAAGTCTTAGACCTATAGCATAATGACCAGCACATAACATGCAGTCTGCAGAGAGTACTGTTCAAGAAATGTAACCAAGTAAAGCACACTGATGTGGTGATGACACCCTCAATGACCTATCAAGGCAAGAGTGAAAAGGAAGAATATCTAAGAAAGCTATCAAGGGAAGCGTGAACATGTACAATATCTAAGAACTGCTGGATTGCATTTTAAGATCAACAGATTTCAGAGACGAGGATGTGATTCTGAAACTGCAGACATAACACTAAATTCACATGTAGATACCCTGTAGGTAAAGATACATTGGCCTGATGAAAAATATCCAAAGAAAGGTCACAAAGATGATGGAAACATCCAGAGAAAGGTCACAAGGATAAATCAAGTAGATGAATAGGCTAAGCTGTGAAGAAAGAAAACAGAAATGAGAAACATCTGAAGGGAAGCAATGAGGGATGTGTTCAAGATCTGTGTGCATAAAAAAGACTGGAAAAGGGTCGAACTTGGATGAAAGATATGAAAGCATGAGATGTAGAGATAGAAGAGGAAGATGCAGGTTGGTAGCTGCATAAGCTATGCAAACTTAATAAAGTCTGTCCTTCTACATGTAAGCATACACACATATTTATTATGTGACTCTTTTTTAGATTATGTGCATTTGATCACTTTGCACTTTAAGTTGCAAATCCTCTCTTTTGAACAGTTCCCATTCCTGTTCTATGTCCCTCTTTCTTTCCTTAACATTTTCTGTTTCAGTAAGGGTTTTCTTTGCTCATTACATTTTCTCTCGATATAGTGTCTGTTTTCCAGTCTCTATATTTTGGGAAATAATTGACTGCTGCCTGTGCAGATATTGTTGCCAGGATATATCCTTCCTTGGACAGGTTATACTCATGTCAGAGAAAATGTCAATCAGTCCTAGTTTGTTTACTGAACATTTGGCATATTTACAATGAAATAAAACTTGAAATATAAGTTGCAAGGCAGTAAAACAAAAACTAATGTATAACTATCTTTAAGAGAATAACTTTGCTTTTAAACATAGGCTGATTAGTTTATTTCATTATAACAAGCTTTTCATCCTAAATGAAGTAAATATGAGACTTGTCACATTAATTCATTGCAGAGGACTAGTAGCTCTGGTTTGTTTGTACTTCTCTACAAGCATGACCACTATCCCGCATTATGACACAG
Source organism: Protopterus annectens (assembly GCF_019279795.1). Taxonomy (NCBI): domain Eukaryota; kingdom Metazoa; phylum Chordata; order Ceratodontiformes; family Protopteridae; genus Protopterus; species Protopterus annectens. Next base: position 1,409,895,480 of record NC_056746.1, on the reverse strand, counting down.
TGACAAAATTAACTGGCTATGATGATGGCAACATTTCAATAAGTGAAACCACAAAACTGAAAACACTGTAAGAACTTCTATCAAGTAAAGAAATGATACCATTAAAGTACATTGCTATTCTATTGTATACATATTAAATTAAAAAAAAAAATACTATTAAGCAATGCATTTCTTTCTTGTTTAAAAACAGATGTATTTAATAAGTGAAATCCAATAATTGCTAACTTTTGATTACTTCCTGTACCACTATATTTTGTTGCTGCTTTTTAACAACATATTTCAGTTCTAGAATGTGCAATAAATTCTATTTCTCATTAGAATTAAAAAAACTGTACGATTTTAGTGTTATAACGGCTTTGAAATTATGTAGCTGTTGTAATGATATCTCCTTATTGAAAGGTACTGTAAAAGGAAACAAAATGTTCATGTAGTGATAAACAGCACAGCCATAATCATTGATATCAGCCCTTACATGCGCACAAGCAGTAAAGGATATCCTGGAATCATGTCATCGCTGAAAGCCCTATTCATCATATTAAAATATTACAGCTTACTAAGCATGCCACAGCTGTCAGCAAGTTGATGAAGAGGATTTCAAGTTAAAATTCTGAACTGCACTCACTTCGCTAATTTATGTCCGGGGAACTCTTTATAGAAAGTCATGCTGAATACAGCAGCAGAACTAAAATGTATCACCATGATATACAGTGTCTATACAGCTCTAGAGGCTAATGCTGCAGAAACAACTAAGCTATGGACGAAGCTTTATACATTAAAAGTACCGAGGATTCTGGGGGCAGTGATTTAGGAAGTTCATCATTTGTGAAGATAAAGTTACATAAACAGCCCTCATGCGCATAGCAGGTGTGTCAGCAGTAGTCCAGTCAAAGTTTTCCACTGCATTACATTCTGTTCTAGCAAGTTCTGTGGATATCTGTAGTAGTTTCATTGTGATGAACCAACCAGAAACACATATATATGCAGTCTGTAGTCCAAACTAATTTGATGACTAATTTGAATTAGTGATCTAGTACCTCACTTTCAGATGTTGCTATCACTGGAATGCTTTTGCTATTCAAAAAAGATACAAACTCTGTAAATGTATTTTAAACCTGACAGCCAAGTGCAAACATGTTCTGATGCATAAAAGGGACAAATGTATCTTATATTACAATAATAGTGTCTTGTAATGAAAAACAATAGAAGAATCTGCATTTACAATATTTTAGTCTACAAAGTGTGGGACAAATTGCTTGCTGAAAAGAAAGTGTCTGTAAAAGGAAAGGGAAGGTCTGTAAATGTATAGTGCAATGCTTTCATCTGTAGCTTAGATATGTATAGTTGGACTGGCCCTAAAAAAATGCAGCAGCATAAACTTTGTACTCGAGAAGAGTTTCTTTCACATCATACTATTCTAATTATCAGGCAGAGTTGCAGGTTTATTGGGTTATACTAGGCTAACTGCCCTTGTGGGCCATTTTAAGCCGAGCCAATTACTCCATGTGAGAATCAAACCCTGCACCTTGTGTTTAATAAGGTAAACACCTTCACCATTATGCCAACCTCCCACTGCTACCTAGATACATATAGGAACTACATGTCTATCAGGTTTATGATGCCCCAGGTTTTGGATGAACTTACAGCACTTTTTGTAATATCCTTAACTTGGGAAAGGACAAAATATTTAAGGACAGTTGCTACCACTCCATTCTCAAGGGCTAAAAAGAACCTCGACTGATGGCTGATTTTTTTTTGTAGAACCAGGAGACATTTATAAGTAGAAGGGAAGCTGTTGATGTTATAACCGCATGTCACATATTGTGAATAACAGCATGGTGACCACCGAATAAAACCTACTTGTAAAGGACCCCAGTTCTCTAAGATTATATATCCTTGGCTGTAATGGAATTAATATGACCAGTGAAACTGATTCGGGAGAGTGCCAGCTAAGACCTTTTGTAAACCCTTGCATCCTTACTGGGTAAAAGAACAAAAATACACTATTACGTAAGTCTATCAACATTTTTAGTTAATAGTACAGACACTCGCGCATCTGCTAAGGAATGTGAGCACATGCAAACACACACATATGAAAGTCCCTCTGTATCCATGTCTCTCTGAGAAAGAGCTTTTTTGTTGCAAGGCCAAATACAGAATATTTGCTTTTTCTATCTTAGTAGCAATTGTTTATAGTAAATATTATAAATCTAAATTTATTTTGCTTTTGTCTTCCAGAAAAAATAAGAAAAATATGCTACACAAATACTAACAAGCATGTTGAAACTTGCTTAAAAGGTTACAAGATGATTTTAAACACTTCAAATAACAAAGAAAAAAATAACTGTTGCAATTACACAATTGCTTAACATAGTTTAGTTAAGCAAATCTCACTGCTGTTAAACACTAGATTTATGCTAGAAAATTACATCCGGTCACTGGCCAGCACAGAAGAGTGACAAGAAGCTGTGAAAACACCTAATTCAGATTAAAAAAAAAGACCGCATGTAGTATTAAAACAGCTTCCTTTTTCTCTTAGGTGGTGGTTAATCTGAGTGTTTCTCCATCTGTTATGACTACCAAAGCTGTAACATGAGAGCAGGTAAAACTTCTTGCATTAGAGAGAGTTACGATAAGGTCTTTCTAGTCACAATATACATTGTTATGTGTTCTTGACATGGATTTTAAGGTTCACTTTTCATTTCTGCTGCTTTGCTGTTAAGGTGAATTTCTTGGCATCTCTCAAAACACATCAACTAATTATGATCGGATACCAAATCATAATCCTCTATATTTTACAAAAGCTGTGTTTAAGTTTTATTTCTGCTTTCATTTTTTTTTTATTTTTGTATGCAGCAGTTTCTTGATTATACATTACAATGACAGTATGCAGATATTCATATTAAGACGTTTGTGTAATCATCTGAATACTTATGGAATGTGTATTTTTACTTTCTTTTGCTATCTCAATAAAAACAAATACAGTTCTTAGGGAAAAGTAGACATATACGTATATAAAACAAACTTCAAAATACTTGGGCACTACAAAAAACAAGGCTCAGCACCAAAGCAACACATTAAGTAGTCATACAGTGTACAGATCTGAGATTCAGCTGGTGAATACATAAGTTTAACACAAAAAACATCAAGTCAGTTCATAAAGGGCCAATTTATTCTAGATGGGGTTGGCAAGATAAATTCAAATGTATTGTCTTGAAGTGAGGTGGCCGGATAGAATACACATACACCAGCAAAGAAGATTAATCAAAAATGACAAAAATAAATAAATGGATGAATGGATGAGAAAGGAGAACATTGGGTTGCATGGGTGATCCTACCCCCCACCCCGATGTGAACTGGAGCATTCCAGCATCAAGCCTGGATGGGAGGACATGAAATGGTAGGAGTGCTGTCAGAGGAGGGATTCAAACAGTAAAAGAAAATACAAGGGGAAAACTAGTGGCTGCAGTGGGCAACAAAATGGGGTGAGAAATAGAGACTAAACCACCTTTAGCAAACAGCAGTCATGTCATGCTGTGGTTCATTCTAGAAGATGGGGCAAGAAACCACCAAGAGGAAGCATATGTAGACTTACTAAAAGGCAAATTATGTAGTAATAGGAGAAATAAATAAAAAAGTGGCAATAATAGGATGAATGTAGAACATATTAAACGAGGAGTCAGACTGATAAAAAGCACATTGCAGGTAGTAGATGAAAGCTGTGGAGAAAGCAAACCAAGTAAAACCCAAAATGCATTCACGAAACTGGCAGAGGGTAGGAGGTGAAAGAAAAATACAGCAATCTGGGGCACAAGCTGCCTTACAGCCTATAGACCTTGAGTTTTTTTTTACCACATCTTTGAACCTTATATTTATTTATATTTTATAATTGCAATCACTCAGTAACAGGCATAAGTTACAGATGTCAATGCTCGCCTGCATGAGGAATGGGAAGTGGAACATACTTCACATACAGTGACTGTCAAAACATTTATTTACAAAGTCAATTAGTATTTCACACTCGCAATGCTCTCTTTCAGAATTCTATGAATCAAAACATCTTATCATATCTTATTCTAATGCCTCATATAATATGCAAGTTTGTTTTTTTTTTTTTTAAGTTATAGTCTATTTGCAGTTTGCAAAGACTCCACAGTCAAACGCTGCCATACGTTAAGCATGTACATTACCCCCTGGAACTGACACCAGATTAGCTCTGTGCTTCCAGTGTCATTAAACAGTACCTCATATAACATGCAGCTTGAAGTCCACTTCTAAAAAAAACAGACTTCATTATAACAAATTAAAAAACTGGTGCTTCAACATATACAAGAGTGAGGTAAAGCACAAGAGGGAATGCGCAATAAAAACTGCCATGTCCAAAAGATTTAACAAGTTGCAGAATATATTAAGACCATTGCATTCAGTGTAAAGTACAAGTGGGACTGACCAATGAAAAATTGCTATTCTAAAGGATGCCAATGCCAGCCTGAGCAGATAATTTTTAAGCTACAGGGAAGGGTAGATTAGTGAAACTGTAAATATGTACGTTTACAGTTGTTAATTCCCATGTAGCTTTCACCAAGCCACTAACTCAGTATTGTTCATATAATTTATAATGGTAAAAACATTTTTGTTTTTTTTCCCTAGAACTTGGGTAAGGTGATTTCATGCGCTTCCTGACCACATTTGCAATATTACTTATGACAAGTCCAAGTTGTCATGACATAATTGAACTGAATATAGTGTGGGAAGTGAAATATGTTCTCTAGTTAACTCACTGAGCTGTTACCTGAGGATTAAACTGTAAAAGTCCTACCCACACTACATACACCCAAACAACTGCAAGTACTATCAGAGCTACTGCTGTTGTAAGATGACACATTGGAAGGTTTGGGAAAGAATTAAAGAAGCTCATAGGTTGTTGCAGGTCTTTCTTACTTTAACTAGCAGTTAATTTGAAAGAATCAGTGATTTTTTTCACAAGTCCCCTCATGTTTCTTTAGTTCTACTCTCAGTATTGTTACTACAGTAGGGACGCATCATAATGTAACTTGACTTTGCAGCGGCCCATGACCAGGAAAGTACTGAGAGTTCAGGGGGCATTATATTTTAGCTGGCTGGTAGGCTGTGGGGTTACCACCATGCTGCACTGACCTGCTGTGCATGCAGATGAGAAAACATGCAAGCAGGCATACAGTGGGACATTGCAAGAAAGTTTTCCACACATGCTCAGTGATGCAGTTTAAAGCTCCTTATGTATTCGTTACCAGCTGTGTCTTTCTAGCTTCTGACCTACAGAAAGACAAAGACATGGGCATGGCCCAACATGCCACCCTTCCCTCCAACCTCAGACAGACGAGCTGGCATTGCCTCATCATTTATCTCTCTTCCTACATCAGCTCCTCTAGTGCCTAGACAGCTACGTGAGTACAGCCAATATAACCCATTTGAGCCATAGTCGGTGTTTAACCCTTCTATGCCTATGCCCTGAAGACAACCTCACAGGCAGATTTAGAAGTGTGTATGTGTGTTTGTGCGGAGGTGTTACTACAGCTTCCCCATTATTGTACTAAAGAACAATCAGACTGAAAGGTTAAATATCTTTGCAAGTAATAACATCATAAAGCTGGGATTTCAAAAACCCAAATAAAACAAAACATGACATTTTTGTAAAAGGTAGCTCCTGCTTGCATTTTCCATGTGGGCAAATTTGCCACCACACCCCCTTATTCACATAATAATCTTGAGGTCACATATCTTCCTAAAATAAGTATGACTATTTACCCTAATTGTGATAGTATGACATCCACACTTTCATGAAGTTGACTATATGGACGACTGACCCTTCATTAGGTAGCTAAAGTGAAGAAACCCTCTGTCTTATTTGCTATTTCACCTGCGCTCATGCTACATACAAGATCTGCCGTCATTACTAACCATTCTAGTAGTGAAAATAGTCAGTCTAGAGGTGGATGAGGCACCCATTATGACCATTAATGGACAAATAACTGAACCTGTTTGCACTTTGGACCTCAAAAGAGTAAATACTGTCTCATCCTATCTTCTTTAGCAGTTATGCATGTCAGTCTTTCAAATGTGTCTGTTATTTCATCTACTAAAGCACATAATAATTTGTTGCCACTACAATATAATATTGAGGTTATGTACAAGACAGAAAAAAATGATGCATTAAAAAATAGTACACCAATGCAGTTTACTGTTTTCATGTCTACCAAGTATGTTAATGTCATTTATTATATTTTTATTTCAGTTTAAGGTATTCTCATGCTGTTTCTATGTTGTCTTTTCCATCTGATAACACCATGGTGATTATTACTTCCTATATACTGATTTAGTATAAGTACTTAAGAGATATGTCAATTACATACTAACACTGAAACAGGAGTGATTATTACTTCCTATATACTGATTTAGTATAAGTATTTAAGACATATGTCAATTACATACTAACACTGAAACAGGAGTGATTATTACTTCCTATATACTGATTTAGTATAAGTGCTTAAGACATATGTCAATTACATGCTAACACTGAAACAGGAGTGATTATTACTTCCTATATACTGATTTAGTATAAGTGCTTAAGACATATGTCAATTACATACTAACACTGAAACAGGAGTGATTATTACTTCCTATATACTGATTTTGTATAAGTGCTTAAGACATATGTCAATTACATGCTAACACTGAAACAGGAGTGATTATTACTTTCTATATACTGATTTAGTATAAGTACTTAAGACATATGTCAATTACATGCTAACACTGAAACAGGAGTGATTATTACTTTCTATATACTGATTTAGTACAATAGCTTAAGAAATATGCTAATTGCATACGAATACTGAAACAGGAATGCCACTCTAAGAAAATAAATGCATATTTATGATGTTTTTTTAATGTCAGCTTAGCACAATTGCTTAAGTATACTCATTAATGATATATTAATGCTGAAACAGGAGTGCAACTGTGAGAAAATAAATTCACAGTTATATACCATAAGGTATGGGTCAAGTAGGTCAAGCAGCAGATCGTACTTTTTTACTGGAACTTCTTACTAATAAGGGTTCAGCAAACAGAGTCACCATGTCGAGGGATAAAGCCTGTAGCTGAGGTGAAAAGAATTTGATTAACTGCGTTCAACTGATGATGCTGGCAAGGTAGATGGGTAATTCTTATTTTGGGGGGAGTTGGTTTTCAATGAGTTATGCCTGCCACTCTGGTAAAGTTGCAGTTTTACCAACATCAAAAGTGGGAGCTGGTTTATGGAGGCACATGCAGTGTTGCTGCTCAAAGACAGTTCCAGTCGATCCTATTATGCATGTGAAGAAGCGCACGTCTGGACATGGTGAGAACATTCACAGTTCCTACAGTGATGTAAGCATGCAGGCCACCATTAGGAGAGGGGTTAGGGTCATAATGCAAATGCTGTCATTGCCAGGATTCCAGCAAGAGTTTTAGCATCTTGATGCCTGCACGTATAATGGTCCCCTGCCCAGGCTGTCACCCTGGTAGATCCAAATATAACTCCAAGGAATGATTGTGTGACACAGTGGTGTCTCAATGGCTAGCAGGCACAAAAAAGAGAAATATAAAGAAAAAAAAAACGATATCATGCCCTCAGTGTTTCCTCATGTGGAGCTATGTCTCACTGCAAGCCTGAGCTATTTTCTGAAATGGGCTAACACTAAATTTCACATCCATCAGGGGAAAAAATATTTTACTTATACTTTAGCACTTTGAATCTAACTGTGGTGCAAGTGTTGCTGAGTGAAACATTTTATTTTATATTACAAATCTTCAGAACAGTTTGTATTTTAATTTGTGAGAGAATATAAACCAACAGTGTCCTGTTCATGCATCTGCCACCGATATCATTAACTGTTTCAATTAATTGTTGTGCTTGGTGTATTTTCTGCAGTGTTACATGAGTTTGCCCTTTCAGTGGAGCCCTACTACCATGGTAACTCATGCTAGAGAATAGCCAGTGTGCATCTACTTAAATTTTCCCCTTAGGAACTTTCAGTCTGTCCCATTTACCACTATTGTGCACTAAGCTGTTCTATTCAGCCAAAGAGTCCAGAGTGAAAAGCGACAGAACTCTAGAACCTTACTATCATAGTATCCTAAGCAAAGTGCCTACAATTATGATGAATATGGCTTTTGCCTACAATTATGATGAATAGGGCTTTCAACAATGACGTGATTCAGGGTATCCTTCATTTCTTGTGTGCATGTAAGGGCTGAAATCAGCAATTATCGGCTGTGCTGTTTATCAATAAGTGAGAATTTTGTTTCCCTTTACAATACCTCTCAGTAAGGAGATCTCATTACAACAGCTACATAATTTCAAGGCAGTTATCACACTAAATAGTACAGATATTTTAATTTTAATGAGAAAAATAATTTATTGCACATTCTAGAAATGAAATATGTTGGTAAAAAGCAGCAACAAAATATAGTGGTACAGGAAGTAATCAAACGTTAGTAATTATTGGCTTTTATGCTTAAAATATATCTGTCTTAAGGAAGAAATGCATTGCTTAATAGAATTTTGTTTTATTTAGTATGTATACAGTAGAACAATAATATACTTTTATACTATCATTGCTTTACCTGGCAGAAGTTCTTATTATATTTCCAGTTTTGTGACTTCACTTGTTGAAATGTTACCAGCATCACAGCCATTTAATTTTGTCACTTTGCTGTAATACGGGATAGTGGTCATGCTTGCACATAAATACAAACAAAGCAGAATTACTAGTCCTCTGCAACAAATTAATGTAACAAGTTTTATATTTACTTTATTTAGGGTGAAAAGCTTGTTATAGTGAAAGAAACTAATTAGCCTATATTTAAAAGCAAAGTTATTCTCTTAAAGATAGTT
>NC_056746.1:1409754069-1409881569 GCF_019279795.1 Protopterus annectens | reverse complement strand
ACTTCATTGCATTTCTCATAGACTAAATCAATAGGATACCCTCTAGCTAAAAAGATTTGTGTTAAATTATCACATTCTTTTAAAAAAGTTCATCAACAGTAACCATTCTTGCCAGATGTACAAACGGACCTTTAGCTATACCTCTTTTTTGATGGAAAGAATGTCAACTTGTAAAATATAAAATATAATTTAAATATGTTGGCTTCCTGTAGATATTAGCTATAAACACATTCCTCTTACCCTAAGGATTGTGATAATTTAACTAATTAATTGGCCAGTGTAATTAAACTGCAATCATATTTAGTTTTAGTTACACAGATATTGAAACAAAATAAAAAAAAAAACTTTTTATTATTAAAGTTCAGCATTATGTTATGGTTTTGTTAAGTTTGGTGGAGTATATTGGTTTGCATATATTGTGTAGTTTATTGGTTGTTATGAGCCATGTGACTTGGGGAGGCAGTTTAGGTTACTATTTTTGTATGTTTTTATTCTGAGGAAGTTGCGGGATATACACATATGAAAGCGCGTAGTAAATTGACATGATTCAATCCTCACTTTATGTTGTCTGCTAACTGCTGACTTGGGTACCAGTGTTTTCTATCTGGTTGTATATGTTTTTTACAGTAGTTATTAACAGCCTTAGTGCCTGCATTAAGAACTCTCACATCACGGTGTCTATTACTAACAACAAACTCATACATTCTAGGGCTGCCCCTTTCTTTAATTTTTCTCGGATTATTGATTCAGCCACATATTGGCATAATAATTCATTCAGTAAGCAACTGCAAAGAGCTAAAAGGTAAACAAACTCACTTCTGTGGTAGCCACAATATGAACATAGGTGGTTTGGCTTCTTGGTGTACTGTGATGAATTAACAAATCTGAATAAATATAGAAAGAATATCACAGTAATAATAATATTTTAGAGGTAAGAAGTTGTCTGTTTTGAAATATCTACGAATGAAATCTTTTTTTTCCTGGTATATGAGTGTACAATTTTCTTGTCATTTTTTTACATTTCTTTTTTATAACAGCTGTATTCCTTTATCTTTTTCTATGTCTTAGATCTGTATTTAAAGAACTAGGAAACTGTTATGGCAGCAAAAAGTATAACACAAAACCTGAGTGCTTTTCTTTCTTCCTCTGGATTTGTTGTCCCTCACACATCTTAATTACTGCAAACAATAACAAAATAGCAGAAGGTGCCTTTTGGTCAGTGAGCGCTACTGAGTTCCATCTGTTTCCTATAGAGAGCAAAGCACATTCATGTCCAGGTGTTACTGCACATCAGCCTGGGCATTAAGCAGTTAGAAATGTTTAATTAAAAGACTAATTATTCCCAGTTTGGAAAGATTTATGTAAGCATTTGTGGCCAAAGAAGGGAAAACAACACTCCTGTTTTGTGTTTTAAAACACAGTGCAACTTTACTTCTGACAGACATTTTATAAATACCACTGAAGTAAAGGGCATTTTGGCAAAAAAATAGGGATAACCCCAACAATATTGTTGGTCTTTGGCTCAAAGTTTTTATCAGTTGTGTGTTAGCTAGATCAACACATAGAAAAAGGGGGAAAGGTAGCAAGCTATACAGACTTACAGACAAATAGAAGGACTTGAACATATAGTTGTATTAGACACTCCATCCTGGTCGCTTAGGGTATCATTATAATTACTAAACACATGCACACACACACACACACACACACACACACACACACACACACACACACACACACACACACACACACACACACACACACACATTAAAATGTATGGCTATTAAATAAATGTGCTAGAACTGGCAATATCTACTACGACCCTTGTCTGAAATGCATTTTAGTCACTAAAATCACTTTATGAAGCTGTTTTTGTAAGACTTGACAAACCAGAGAGAGACAGAAAGACGTCAAGTGAGTCACTTCCTATGGAAATAGTTCAATCCTAGGAGCTTGGGATATAAGGAGAAGAAGGAGAAAGAAAGCTGGCAAAACAGAATAACAGCTCAGCTCGGAAATTAAACGTCCCATTATAAACAGGATTCTCAAATGAAAGATCACCCAGTGTTTTACCTTTGGTTCTTAATTGTTTTCTTTGTGTGTGTGTGTGTGTGTGTGTGTGTGTGTGTGTGTGTGTGTGTGTGTGTGTGTGTGTGTGTGTGTGTGTGTGTCTGCTCACCATGTACATATGTACATGCATGTAGTCATTAGTTAGCTTTTTTTTTCTTCTGCTCATGTTTTAATCCTCACAATCAGTGAGCATCAAGCAGAGCAATAGTACCGGTTGGGAGAAGATGTATCTTTTTGCAAGCATGCACAGATAGGCAGACAGACAGACCAACAGACACACACACACACACACACACACACACACACACACACACACACACACACACACACACACACACACACACACACACACACACACACACACACACACTCGCATAAGTTAAAGAACTGCTAAGTCATCTACTGAAATGGATACTCAGGAGAAAACCAAACGTGTACATAGGGTGAACATGCAGTCTCCCCAAAGAAGGCATCCTAGGTCAGATCTAAATCAAAGAATAAAATTTGCTGCCTACTACGCTGTCACTGTGCTGCCTGTTTATACAAAGTGCTCTGTGTACATGTATGCATGTATGTATAAAAAGAGTATACTAAAGTGCAAATATTCAAGAAGTTGAAAAGTGCTGAGATTGAATCCCAACATATACAACACAGGAAGGAGAAGTATCCAGGAGCTCCTGGAGAAAGGTCCTAACAAAACTTGATCTAGATCTATAGATGGAATCTAGCTTACAGTGCTTTATAAAAGTATTTACAGAAGACCAAGTAGGAGCTTTTAGAACACTTCTAGAATCCAACCCTTTCCAAAAAACCATAGATGAAGCCAAGGCCCTGGGAGAGTGAACCTTGACCCTGCCTGGAATAGATTTGTCATGGTGAGTATAACAAAAGGTACTAGCCTTAGACAACCATTTGGAAATTCTGTTTTGACACAGGTTGTATCTTCTTCTTACATTCAGAAATAATGAACAATTGATTCAAAGATCTGAAGGATTTAGTTCTGTAAATATAATAACCTGAGTTGTTTGTGGCCATTCAAGGTATGGAGTATCCTTCTCCCTCATTTCCAGGTTCAAAAAAACAGGGGGGATGGATAGTTTGGCTTAAAGTAAACTCAGATATCACTTTAGGCATAAAAGAAGGATTGGTCCTCAAAGAAAGCCTGCCCCTATTGAAAATGAGGTATGGTTGACTCAGCATAAGAGCTTGCAACTCAGATACCTTTTTCACAGAGGTCAGAGCAACCAGTAAACTGTTTTCCATGTTAATAACCTCAAGTCAGCCAGACCAAATGGTTTAAATGGAGCAAGTGTTGGCTTCTCTAACACAAAATTAATATCCCAAGAAGAGACCACCAGTTTACCTGGAGGTCTCTTATGCAAAACCCCTTCCAAGAACACTCTGAATTGAGACTAACTTGAAAGAAGAGGATCCATGGGCAGACATTCTGAAGTGGCTGACAAATGAACATTGATAAAGGAAGAAGAAAGGCCATAAGATAGTAACTCACAGAAATATTGTAAAACCAGAGAACAACTAGCCTTGAGAGGCTGCTGGTTATGTTGTTGGCACCAACTAGAAAACCTTACACCTTGTCCATTTGCTAATATATGATTTTTGAGTAACAGGCTTTCTTGCATCCATTAGCACCTGCTACACATCCACAGAAAACAGGTGCATGAAAGGAATTAAGACCCCATCATCCAGGCAGTCAAATAAAGATGACTGATGTTGGGGTGTATCAAACACCCATGTTCTTGTCTAAGTAGAGCAATTCTGTGAAGAAACCTGTGGTACTTGTCCCTAGTTATTCCCAAAAGAAGGGAGAACCACGGTTGCCTGGGCCAGAAGGGAATCACCACCATAATATTGGGGGATTCCTTTTGAATCTTTATACGTACCCTGGCTATTAGTGGAAAGGCATATAAGAACATTCCTGTCCAAAGAAAAGAAAAGAAAAGAAAAGAAATTTATGATACATTCGTATTGTGAGTCTGAAGTTATTCTACAAATAAATTATATTTTATTTCATTGCTGCAGTTTATTCTATAGTGGTTTTTAAGGCACTGAGTGCTTTTATCAAGGGACAGTGAGATATTTCAGCCGTTTATTTTATTTTTGTTGATTATAGTCTGCTTTCTGTTTCCGTTGATTATACACATTTGCATCCTTTTTACATCACAGCAGTTTGCTGAGTGTCGATAATGGTGGCACTTTTGTCCACTTTAAATGTATTAGAAGCAGATCTTTTTAAATTGAAACGCCTTCAATTCCAATGCATGCATTTTGAAGTATGTATGTTCTGAAGATGCCGACTACTGGAACTATTTACCCTGAGCTGCTATGTCGATGGCAGCAATTGAACCTTGAAGTAAGTTTGAAATATATGCATCTTCTTAATGATTTTTTTACATCTATTGAAGAAGTTTTAAGGACACAAATTAATGAACAATACGTAAAACTTTATGAACGGTTCTCTGGTCCCTTATTAGATGAGAGCCTCAATAACACTTTGGACAATATTAATCAATATGAGAGACGCCTTCTCTCACAAAAAAAGAATAAACTGCAGCGTGATATTTCAGATTTTAGATTGGGACATATTTTTACTTGGCCCAGGATTAATAGGCCCACTGTTGGACCTAATAGTTCTGGTGATACTAGAGAAGTTGTTACAACTACGGATAACCATTCTTCTTCACATACTCGTAGTATTGACACACCAAGTTCAGATGTTATCACTTCGGCACCATCTCTTGGTTTTGAAGTGGTACCCCCTGCTGGGAATAATCGACTTTTTAAAGAGACTATTATTGACAATGCGAATGAACCTAGTATGGGAACTTCAATGGACACTAATGATAATAATAGTACTGTTGTGAATTGTACATCTGATGTTATTATTGTTTCTCATAATTCCAGTAATTCTCCCAATAGTAATTCACAAATACAACCTGTAGTACGTCCTAAGATGAATGTTCAATCTAGACATACTTCAGTTTCTGACAATAATGCTTATGCTAATGTCAGTACATCCCATGTCAATTTTGGTTCAGGTTTCAATTTAACACATCCTTTTCCCATAAGGGAAGACAAGGGAGAACGATCTATGAGCAGAAGCAGTCCATCGAACAAGAACATCAAGAGGATGTGGGAAGACAAAGGGAGAGTGAAAACTTAGCTTCTGATCTAGTCTATAACCTTTCTTCTAGATCCCTTACTCCTGATGAATTATCTGTACTATCCAAAGGTCTTTCTTTCATTCCTACTACTAAAAGTACATTTGAAGAGACGTTATGTGATTTTAAACTTTATGTTAGGAATCTTTCTTTACGCCTAACTTTTAATGATACTTCTGATAGGCTTTCTTCCAACAACTTTCAATGCCCTAGTACTTTTATTCCACCTTTACATCCACTTTTAACAGCTTTTAGCAAATTAGTGGAAGATGATTTGTATAGAATGAGAGATGATAAGCATCGTAAACATTATACTAGGTATAATTTAACTTTTAATGAGAATGAAGCATTAAAGAAGTTAAGTATTGATCCCTCTATATGCATTAGACCTGCTGACAAGGGTGGCGGTCTTGTCATAATGGACACCGTAGATTACAACAAGAGGATGTTATCCATGTTAGGTAATGTACATTTTTATACATCTGTATCCATGGATTTGGTCAGGTTTTACTCTAATAGGGTACATTCTTTTCTATTGGGTCTCTTAAACAGCAACATGATTGATTATAATTTATTCACTTTTTTAGATGTGTCAACACCTTTGATTCCCTTGATAAATGGACTACCGAAAATACATAAGGATCCGTTTGATCCCCCTCTGAGACCCATTGTTGCTGGCAGAGGGTGGATCACTGAACCTTCATCCATTTATATAGAGAAGAACTTGAGACCTGTAGTTGAAAGTAACAGGTATATTTTAAAAGACACTAGACAGTTTTTAATTGATTTATATGATTACCTTAAGGATGTGGTAGATACTACGGATGTTACTTTTGTAACCATGGATATACAATCCTTGTTCACAGTTATCCCCAATCATGTTGGTATAGATATGGTTTGTCGATATTTAATTAGAGAATCTAGTATGCCTGATGTTAAAGTTAATTTACTCATGTCCCTTTTACAACCAGTGTTATACAACAATCTTTTTACTTTACAAAAGATGCGTGGCTATGGGCACTTCTTGTGCAAACAGCTACGCCAATCTATTCATGGCCCAATGGGAGTTTGAATACATGTACCGGTTACCAGCTTTTACTGAACATGTTTTGTTCTACAGACGTTTCGTGGATGACCTTTTCTTTTTGTGGAAGGGCACTATTGATGATTTATATACATTCATTGGCCAGATTAATATGGCTACCCCATACCTTAAGTTTAGTCATGAGGTCTCTCATACCAAAATTTCTTTTTTAGACATTTTCGTTGAGAAATTACCCAGTGGTCTTATTAACACAGGGCTTTTTAGAAAACCATGCCACAAAAATACACTATTACATCGTTATAGTATGCATCCACAATATGTTTTTCATAACATTGTCAAAGGACAGGCCATGAGGGTGTCCAGGTACAATCCTAGTTTGATAGGGTATGAACGGGACTTATGTGATCTTAGTGAAAGGTTACTAGAACGGGGATACAGTAATATTGATATATCCAAAGGTACAGCACATCTCTCTGATTTCAGAGAGAGCAAAGCAGCCCCTTATTTCTCTGCTCAGGAGACCATTGTGACTCAGAGTACCTTTGATAGAATGAATTTTAACAGAACAGCATTCTGTACATATTACACTTATGATGTAGGGTCTACTAGGGAAGTTGTTAAATCACATTGGAACATCTTAATGGTAGATCCACATATAAAAGCAGTTTTAGGTGATAGCCCATGCTTTAGGTATAAAAACAAGAAGAATTTGAGAAGGATACTTTGTGACAGAGGACAGTTTGAACCATTTTCTGATGTTTCATACCAGGGTACACATACTTGTGGTCAATGCAATTTTTGTTCTTTCATTGACCCTAACAATGCATTTACACACCCGGTCACGAGATACAATTATTATTTTAAAGTGAATGGGGATTGCTCAACCAGCAATGTGATTTATTTAGCCATCTGTCAACAGTGCGGGTCATTCGAGCATTTATACAGCATTAGGATGTCACAGAAGACCAATGCACTAGCTAGACATGTCATAGAGTGTGGTATTAATCATACATTTAAGTTTAAAATCATTGAACAAGTGCATGTCAACATTAGAGGAGGGGATATTAGGAATTATACAGAAAGTAGAATATTTGGATATTAAGGTTTAGATCTGATGTTGAAAACTGAAAGTTTATACATAAATATTGGTTTATATATATATATATATATATATATATATATATATATATATATATATATATATATATATATATATATTACTTTTATATACAGTACTATTATTATAGCTCAATGAGTTTGAATTTTATATAACTATTTGCTGCTATGTTTACTTGTTATGAGTGCAATATATTGTTTTAATTGTTTTAATTGATTTTAATTACTGGTGCTGATTTGGCTATTTAATCTGTCAGATACATTTGTATTGTGAGTCTGAAGAAGCCATATAAGGTGACAAATAAATCATATTTTATTTCATCGCTGCAGTTTATTCTATAGTGGTTTTCAAGGCATTGAGTGCTTTTATCAAGGGACAGTGAGATATTTCAGCCGTGTTCGACTCCCATAACACGTTTTATTTTATTTTTGTTGATTCGTTCTTGTTTAAAGGAGTCATTTATTCTGCTTTCTGTTTCCGTTGATTACACAAATTTTAAGCCTTCTTACATGGAGTCCTGCAACATAATTTTCCCAGTTGATTGTTCAGACAGGAGGCAAAGACATCTAGTTGAGGAACTACCCACAGATGGATCAAATCACAGAGGACCCTCTTATCTACTTTCCATTCATGAGGGTTTGCTCTGTTCCTGCTCAACTTGTCTACCACATGATTTTTCTCTGGTGGAATTTAGGATGCCTGTTGATTGAGACTGTGCTGTGAAGCTATATCGCAAGCTAACGTGGCTAGTCTGCAAAGGGGATACAACCAGGTTCTCCATACTTATTGATGTGCTACATGCTACATGACTGTGGTATTGTCTGTAACCACTTGAGGAGGTCCCAGGGACCAAAGATGGTTCATAGAGAGTTGAGTGCCTTGATCAGGGCAATCATCTCCTTGATAGTTATGTGTTTATGTCTGTCCTTTGTTTCCCATACCCAATATCCTCAAACTGCTCCCCAAGCAAAGTTCAAAGTTTATGTGGTGACTGACTGCTTAGGAGCAGGGAGGGAGAAAGAGAGACTTGGATTTAGTTATATCTTTTGTTCCCATCAAAAAATTTCTCTTCTGCAAACCCTGTACTGGGATCAGAAAAGATAAAGGGTTTTGATGCTGGGACCAAAGAGATTTCAAATACCGTTGTATCTTTCTCATGTGGAGTCTTACCAGGGGTATCATGAGAATCATAGATGTTATGAGACCTCATATCCTGAGGTATTTCATCACAGTGACTGAAGTCTGAGTGGAAAACCTTAGAAATAGATCTAAATAAAGATCCATTTTTTTCCCTGTGAGAGAAAGCTATTTGAACTGTGCTGTCTAGTTAACATCACAGGAACACAATCCTGTGTGAAGGAGTCAAGAAAGACTTTTGAATATTCTCTCATAATCCATGCTTGTGAAAGAGATCTTTCTCCCAAAAGTGAGACTCCTGGCATTTTGAAAAATATTCTACAAAAATAAGCAAGCCATCTAAATATGGAAAAATGTGGATACCCTGTAGCCTGTAATGAGCTATAATTGGAGCTAGACACTTTGTAAGCACTCTTGATGCAGTGGATAGTCCATAGGGTAAGGCAGAGGACTGATTTGTGAGCCAGACACACAAAACCTTAAGAAACCCAAGTCTGGATGAATAGGGATGTGATAATAAGCATCTTTTCAGTCTATTTTTACAATGAAACTTGGAAGAAGAAGAAGAAGTAACAAAAAAAGATGACACACCTGGTGTAATACCAACACAAAAAAACAGAAAATCCAACAAAGAGTTTGCAAATCACTTTAGTAACTTTAATCCACAGACTAAGCATTTTTGTCCCAAAGAAACAAGGGACTTCATCAGAGTAATAATGCCAGTTTATAAACTATTTATATACCATGACCACCAGTCAGAAAACACTCTCATAAATAATTCATCATTGTGACACGATGACTAATAAACACCTTTGACTATCTAATAAAAATATAATTATAATTATTATATGAAAATGTATATATTATATAGATATATATATATATATATATATATATATATATATATATATATGTGTGTGTGTGTGTGTGTGTGTTTTATTTTCTAAAAACAATCAATAAATATTATAATTATTATCAAAGCATTCTAGACTTTGTTTTTTTGTACACTTATCATAGATAATGAATCAGTTCATTGTGTTTCAATAACAGTAAACCAGCTTTATTACTCTTATGAAGTCCCATGCTTCATAGGGATGAAAGCACTTAGTTAGTGGATTAAAGCAATTAAAGTTATTTGTAAACTCTCTGCTGGATCTCTTGGTTTATTGTATTAAAGAAAGGGTAACAGGTTGTGAAGACTTCATTTTGAATTTGGGCACTATCACAAACAGGTTTAGGAAAAAAAAAGATCCAGATCTGATCTCAAAGCATTTGCTTTCTTTGGCACTTGGAACATCCTTGAATAAAACGTCTTCCTTGTATTGGAAAGAGGAACTGGCTCCATTACTCTTTGGGACAGCCTATAATGAAGAGCAGAAACAAAAGATTCTGAGTTGCAGGAATGTCCTCCTGGAAAGGAGGAATTTCCTCCCACTGTTATCTGTAAAACTGATGAATAATTTTCAGAACCCACTTGTCTGAAACAAACTTTTGCCAAAGAGAAAAATGGAGATTCAGACTTTCTATAAGAGAAAAAGGGGCCAGAGTGGGAGGGGGTCACATAGTCTCTTGAAATGTCATTCAGACTTGTTGGACTGTCCTTGGTTTGGGGAGGTTTGAAACTTCTTTCTGGAACCTCTTACCACTTCTCAAATGCTTGCTCACTTCAATTCTGTTTGAGACTGTTTATTCTGTTTTTGCAAAAAATTGAATGAGGAGAAAGAAAATACCTTGGAAATTTGCAAAAGGAGGGCTGAAAACTCATACAGATTCCCTGGATCAGCATGCCCATTTCATCACACTTTTTTGATCACCTCTACAAGAGAGGAGCCAACACCAAATCTGTCTAAGGGAGAATTAAAATCTCACGTTTATGTCATCTGGGAAAATGCATCCAAGAAAACCACCTTAAAACAGAAACAGTGGCCTTAACCCTGGAAGAAGTATCAACAGAGTTATGCACACACTGTAAACAACAAGTACTAACCTTTGCAATAGAAGAAACTAAATTACTTAAAGCAGTTTTTTTGATTCACAAGAAGAAACTGTAGATAAAACATTCATTCCTCATACTTTCATATGTCAGAACAAACTTTAACATATGAGCCTCACAATATAAAATTTTGAAAATCAAAGTTGCAGAAGTATATACTTTTCCCCCCATTCATATCAATAATTATCCCAGCCTTATTCGAAAAAGTAGGACTGGAATTAACTAAATGATTAGCTGCAGTGGAGTCAACTAAGGTTATACATGCTGGATCAGGATTGGGAATAGTGTATAAAAAATTAAAAGACTGAGGAAATTTATATATCCTTTCTCCTTTTGAGGGACAGCTATCTGACTATGAGGAATATTGCAGACAGTAAGAAACACATCCTGGGACAGGAGGAATGGGTAAAGATTCTAAAACATCTTTCTTTAACAACCCATATTATTTTCTGAGGGACTTAGAAACCTCAGTGTTCTCCTACTGAAAAGACTGGAACATTCTAACAACAGCTTCAGAGAAAGAAATACCCCCACTGGAAGAATCAGGAACTGAACTCTCCTCTGTGTTTGAATCAGAAATATGAGGACAAAATCCTGAATCCATCCCTACATTTTCTTGTTCAGATTCAAAATCTTGAATCTCTTCAGGAAAAGAGGCATCCCACTTTCTTTTACCAGAAACTACTACATAAGAAAGGATCAATAGCCTGAATCAAACCCTGAGCCAGTCCCAGTAAACTACTCATATCCAGAGAAATTTGAGGAAGAGTAAATACATGTTTTTTCTGTTTCTTTTTGACTGGAAAAATGTGGCCAACCATGTTACTAATGACTGCCGCTGCTTCCCCAGGGATGAAGACAGCATCCTGACACAACAAGGAAACTTCTCCTTTTCCCTATCCCAAGGGCTAACAAGAATGGCTTTCCTTGCCCACTGAGGGGACTTCAATAGCCACAGAGGATGTGCTCAACCCCCTCTCCATAGTGGCTGTAGGTGATACACCAGAGGGAATCAGGGTAAAAGATGAGTGGTCTGATGTACAACAATTGATCACAGCAGAGTCACCTACCTGTGGCTGAATCAAACTGTTGACCTGCCGTGGTAGCAAAGGCTGTTGGCTTAACTTTTTCTTTTTGTGGCTGGAAGGAGGACCAGCTGTGTGACTGACAATCTGTTCCACTGGGAAGAAAAAAAAATGGTGTCTCTTTAACAAGGAAGACAAGCATCAAATGTCAGGAAAACTACCAGTCCACAAATTTTGCATTTTTGAAACTCAGTAAAAAACACTTTAAAACACTATGGCAGCCCCACAGTGGAAAAATTAACAGTATTTCTCCACAGAAAATATGATATTGGTTAGTTTATACAGTACTTTAAAATTGAAAGGAAAAAATGAGTGCATTGTTTAAAAAGTAAGTTCCACTATTGAGACAGTCTATTAAAGCACAATGCTCCTAGCTTTAAAATCAATTTTCTTTTTTTACTTTTTTTTCAAAATGTTTTTGTTCATTTTATATAAAATTCATTTCCTGAAGAGTAAAATAATAAAACATCAGTAATTATAAGAAAATGGAGTTTTTTTCCTCAAAGGAAACTTACCTGTCCAGCAAATGGACAACAGAATCCGACTGTCGATCATTAAAATCCTCAGTGACGCATACTCTTTGGCAGCAGTAAAGCTCTGAATGGCTTCTCACCCATACGTATCTTTTAGTCAGCTCAGCTCGAGCTGCTTGACAGTCTGTGAATGTGGAAGGGGTCCTGAAGCTTTGAAAGCTCTCTGGCTGTTATATCCCTGCCAGGATATAGTCCATGTAGCTAAGGCTACTGCAGCTGTGATTAATATGAAGAACATCCTAGGGGAGTTATTGTCAGAATTACATTCATCATGAGACTTGAAGTAATAAAAACTACAAGAATAACTTGATGAATATTGGACTATGGATGGCAACCAGTACTCAAATATGAAAAGTCAGACATTTCAAATAACAGATGTGAATACTTATCAAAAGGGAAATGGATGTGAGCATACAATGGAGGGGATTCAGGAGGAACAGTAATGTGACTGTATTGTGATTAATACTGACTGCAATTTTGGAAAGTGTCTCGACTGGGATTAGGCAAGCAGAAGTTCCTACACAGTGTGAACTTGCAAGGGATAGTGCTGCATATTGAAGCTATGCTTTCATGAAAACAGCTGCGGTTGTGGAAATGAGTAGCCTGCCTTATGATAGGTTATATGACCTGGGCTCATTGGCATATGAGTAGCATGTTCACTACAATCTGGAATCACATGCTCACCAAAGGCCGACAGCTGCGGAACCTAAGTACAGCTGACAGCCAATGCAAGTGCAACCAAGGGAAGTGCTTGCCATGTTTATTTCATTAATGGGATAGGAGCAGGGTAATAGGAAAGACTGGCCGGGGAGGTGCTGATACAAAAGAGAGAACTGAAAGGCGATACATAGAGACAGGACAAATGAACAACAAACAGTGGAGTATGTTATTTACATGTTTCAAAAAGGCCACTGATATAGTTTAATGATACTTCTTTAGTACATGAAAACAAACTGATTTCATAATTGAAGCTGGAAGGCATGTTAAGAAAAGCATTTACTCTAATCTAGGCTCATTTTTGAGACTATAATAATTTTGAAAGCTAAGTAATACCTCTAGTTTCTGAGATGTGCAAACGAGTGGTAAATAGAGCAGTTTGAGATGCTCAGATGTTTGGCTTCTGTTAGGTGTGCAGCTTATACAGAGAATAATTATAGACATTCTCATCATAAACAATTGATTACATATTTGATACACTGGAGCCAAGAAATTCATCTTGATAACTTCACATATCTCCTGTTCAGAGATGAATCATGACATCCATGTCAAGAACAAATAATAACTGTATTATGATCAGAGAAACCTAATCATAATTATTGTTCACCATGACTTTGTACTAATTGTTGATCAAAAAAGGATGGTGAAACAACAATTTTTTTTCAAGAAAAAGGAAGACAATAAGAATCCAAGATGGCTGAATATATTTACAGTCTTTAATAAAATAGGTAAGCATTTTCAACTCTGTAAATTAGCACTGAGACTTCATCAGCTTGAACTTCAACCACATACACTCGATTGTATATGTTGCTGTTCTTCTTCTTTCAGCTTTTTCCGGTTAGGGGTCGCCACACAATTGTATATAACATTTAAAAATATCATGTCCAGATAGTAAAATCACATGACCACATTCTAAAACCAAGTCTTAAAGCCGTAGTTACCCTAAAACCTTCACCATTTTTAGTACTCTTCTCTCTAAATAACTTAAATTCAGACTTCTCTAAAGATCTGGGAAGTTAAATTGCATTTAAAATGTCCTGTCATTTACACTCTCTTTAGTCTAACTCGTCTATCTGGATATTTTTTATCGTCTACAATATAATCTAATACATTCAAAAATAAATCCCTTAAACGTGCTATAAACATTATGTCCATACACTGCATTAACAGAACCCTTTTCTTTGATGGAAGAACTGTGTTCATACAATCTGCTGTCATAACCTTTAGGCTATATGGGTTGTTTCCTGCCTCTGGCTCCCCCACTGGCTACTCCCGTATACGTTCACTCTGATTGTTGATTGGTTAATCCAAAAAGTGAAATCAGCAGTCGTGGTGAAGATTTCTTCAGGGCTGTTTTGAGTAAAAGCATCTATTGGGCTTCACAGGAGCAGCAATCTGCTAAGAGCTTAGTTTCTGGCAGATATGTACTTGTTGGCAAACCCATCCACACAGAAATGATTGCCCTTTTATGAAAAATAATATATATGTATATATATATATATATATATATATATATATATATATATATATATATAAAAAACTATAATTGGTATTCCTCTTTAAGAAATTGGTTATTTTTTTCACAATACCAGAAGTTTCCTGTCAGAGGCAACTATTTTTGTTAGATGTGTCTGTTAATGTATTTGTGGCAAAGGTTGTGAGACATTATGTGCTGTTTGTGTAAACTTTGTTTTTCTGGGATAAAAGATTTTATGGAAGCATGGACAGAAATATATGTGTCAGTGTAATACCTATGCTCACTTTGTTACAATCTACCTGCTATATTGCTTTTCTGTCAGTCTATTTATTTCTCTGCATTATCCTTTGATTTGTGTGCATCTCAAAGGTTGTTCACAAAATGCATGGCTCCAGTCATAGCTTATTGCATGACTAAATGGCATGCAGTTTTCCCTATTTAGATAACTTGTTTATCTTTGCAGAGTCTTTATCCAGATATCAAGAGTCATTAACTTGGATTATGTTTCTTTTGACCAATTTGGACTTTATGATAATCATTTCAAAATCCTCCTTGACTCCATATCACGCATTGTATTTCTGGGATGCAGTCTAGGCGCTTCTCTTCAAAAGGCATTTTTGACTAAAGAGAAGGTGGATTTTTATCTGGAATCTTTCTTGAACTTCTCCAAACAATTTCAGACTTCAGAAAGAGAATTTCTCAGGGTCCTTGGGTTCATGGCTGCTATGATTCTCATGATTCCTATTGCTAGGTTGAACAAGGATACAATAATTTCAAACACACACACACACACACACACACACACACACACACACACACACACACACACACACACACACACACACACACACACACACACACACACACACACACACACACACACACACACACACACACACACACACACACACACACACACACACACACACACACGCACACACATCCAACATTTGCATTCTCTGGAAAATTGATTTCCAGTTTTGGGTTTTATAAAAAGGGAACTGCATTGATAGAGACAATAAATCCAACTAAAGCCAGGTCTCCCCTTCTCTCCTAATACCCCAAGACAGGCTTTCACCACAGACACATCAGAGTTTGTTTGGGGAGCAGTATCCATGAGAGTGAAGGACCTCTTAATCTAATAACAGACAATACCACAGTCATGTGATACATAATCAAGCAGGGAGGTGTAAGGTTATACCTCCTTTGCAGGCTGGCAGGCTAGCTGCGATAGCTTGGGAGTTTGCTCTTAAGCATTCCTTAACCCTTCAAGTGCATTAAATTCCATCAGATCAAAATATAATGGCCAGAGAGCTGACCAGGACAAACCCTCCCAAAAGGAAACTGAATGACAGATTCTTCCAGGAACTGATCCAGTTGTGGGGAACAACTGAAATAGATCTGTCTGCCTCCCTTCAAAACAGGCAACTAAACAAATTTTGTTTCAGCACTCCTTGCAAGCAAGCCTGAACTATAGATGCATTTTCCTTCCCCTGGGAGCGGATGTTCCTTTATGTGTTTCCACTCTTTCTACTGATATCTAGGGTAATTCTGAAGAGAAGAGTCTAAAGGATACCCCAAAAATCATTGTGTTAATCATCTTTTGGGACAGGCAGCATTGGTTCTCTCTTCTTATGGAAATTGCCAGGGACAATTATTGCAAAGTTCCTTAGAGAATGAATCTACTCACACAAGACAGGAGGAGTTTCATATACCTCAATATCAATCAACTTCAACTACCTGCCTGGATGATTTAATTCTAGTACCTTTTAGGAACTTATTTCATGAGGATGAGAAAGCGTGCTACTACAAAATCCTGTATTAGTAAGTGAAAATGATTTTATAGTTGGTGCCTAAGCAATAACCAGGAGCCTGTCAGGGATTTTATACCACTGATTCTCAGATAATTGTGTGAGTTAATTTCCTCTGGCCTCTTTTATTCCTCTGTTAAGGTTTATCTTGTAACCATTTCAGCATTCCTGCTCATAGATCCTCCTGTTTCTTGTTGTGAAACAGTTTCTGAAAGGAATTTTACACCTGACATCTCCTCATAAACAGATTGGTCCTCTTTGGCATCTCAATTTTCTGATGGAGAAGTTGACAATCTCACTTTTTCAACCTGCCTATTAAGCTGATTTAAGGTTCTTGACTTGAAGAACTGCATTCATATTTGGTCTGACATCTGCAAGAACAGTATCTGAGTTGTAAGCCTTTGCGGTAGGTGAGCCATATCTGATTTTCCATAGGGATATGGTCTCTTTAAGAAAAATGTCTAATTCATGTTCAGTCTTTTCACAGTTTGCTTTGAATTAAGTATTCAGCATCCAAGTTTTCAACCCAAATCCTAAAAAACACGGCGATAAAGCATTCTATATACTCTAGATGTACATAAGCAGCTCAGGTACTCTTTTAACAGAACTAAGCCCCATAGAAAGGCTGATCAGCTACAGCTATTTATTTCTTATCAAGGGACAAAAAAAGGGACACCCTATGTCTAAACAGACATTTTCCAGGTGGTAATCCTCAGCTATTGCTTTTTGTTATTCCCACCATGGCAAATCCATTCCAGGCAGTATCGAGGCATATTCTACTTGAGCCTTGTCTTCGTTGTTGGCATGTTGGAAACAGATGAGCTCTGGAAGCATTCTAGAGTCAGCTACATGGTCCTCTGTACATCATTTTACAAAGCATTGTAAACTGGATTCCTTTTAGAGATACAGGTCTAGCTTTGTTGGACCATTCTCCAGGAGCTCCTAGATCCATATAATTCCTCCACCCAGGTTGGACAGTTTTTAGTTATCAATGCATATAGCCTAAAGCCTAATGCAGCAGAGGGAATGATGAACATAGTAGAGTTGCATAAATTACACTTGCCCTTAACAGTACTAATTCCTCACTACTGCAACAGTTGAAGCCACTCTCAATATTTCTATTATTGCATATACATATAGGCGAGTAAGGGGTTGGTGGATTAGCATAATGGTTAACATGTTTACCTAACAGACAAAGTCCAGGGTTTGATTCCCACCATTAAGGGAAATTTGTTAGACAGATTAGCCCACAAGGACAAATGCCTATGTATTCATTTCTACCTTATATGTTTTCTTGTCATTATTGTATTTCAGTCTGGAAAGTTAGGCGCTTCTTTCCAGAATCGACAAAGTCCTGAATAAATTCTTTCTTTTTGTCTTGCCTATGTGAAATCCCTTAGATGATAAACACTGTGCTGCATAAACCACATATTGTGAAGCACAGGTGAAAAAAAAGCCCATTTAAAAGCCACAGTCAACAGAGACAAATTCTAAAACATTGATTACCTGTCCAACAATTGCATATTAAGTTTATATAAAAACAACAAACTAAGTTTTAAATATACAACTAAACTACAAAGTTGACTGTTTTAATGGGATGCCTTTTACAATGTGAATTTCATAAATGTTATAATACTAGTAACATTACTATTGTTTTACAGATTTTGCCTGCTCTCTGAACTGCACCCTCATCAGCAAGAATTTTATAAAACTGTAGTCCACAAATGAAAACTTGGTCTTGCTGTATGCCTGAAAAACAAAAAGTACATATGTTCTTAACCATATTTAATACCATTTGATGGTGAAAATTTGAAAGCAAACTACTGGCAACTGATTAATGGAAGAAAATGTCTTCCCTTGATATAGTCCTAGAGAAAAGGCATGTATTTTTTCTTGATATACTCCTAGAATAAAACTGCACATATCAAGTTACTCAACATACATCCTTTGCAGACTAATTCAAACCTAAATGCACTTGAAATGGTAGCTTTCTTCTTGTATTAATAAAGCACATTTTACTTTCACTCTAACCAGACTTTTATGTCTGTTTTATTTTCTTCAAATATTTTTGAGGACTGATCTTTCTGTTTGTAAAAGGGTATGTTATAAAGGGCTAAGGTTATTACATAAGGCATAGATAAAACTAATTTAACTGTTTTCAAACATATATATGTGTGCTCTTCATCCCCTACAGATAGAACTGCCCTCTTCCTATTCTTCTTGCCTTTCACCTATCCTTCTCTTCTCTTCTCTCCTCTTCTCTTCTCTCTCTTCTCTTCTCCTCTCCTCTCCTCTCCTCTCCTCTCCTCTCTTCTCTTCTCTTCTCTTCTCTTCTCTTCTCTTCTCTTCTCTTCTCCTCTCCTCTCCTCTCCTCTCCTCTCCTCTCTTCTCCTCTCCTCTCCTCTCTTCTCCTCTCCTCTCCTCTCCTCTCCTCTCCTCTCTTCTCCTCTCTTCTCTCTCTTCTCTTCTCCTCTCCTCTCTCTCCTCTCTCCTCTTCTCTTCTCTTCTCTTCTCTTCTCTTCTCTTCTCTTCTCTTCTCTTCTCGTCTCTTCTCTTCTCTTCCCCTCCCCTCCCCTCTCCTCTCCTCTCCTCTCCTCTCCTCTCCTCTCCTCTCTTCTCTTTGCTTCTCCTCACTTCACTTCTCTTCTCTTCTCTTCTCGTCTCTTCTCTTTGCTTCTCTTCCTTTCTCTTTTCATAAAGAAAAAAAGAGGGTCTTCCCCCCATCTTGCTCATTCCAATATGCTGTCATTATGTGTATGCCCTTGTTTTTCACCTTCTCCATTTTCTTACTTTCCTGTATACCCCTTCCCTTTTGTGAATCTGGCAGGTGTCTACATATATGCTGCAAATGCTGTAGGCCTGTATAGCTTTATGCACTGCTGTGTGCTATCCTGCTGAGGGATGATAAGGCATGTTTAGTATAGCCTGTGTTTGTACTGATTTAATTTAACATGGAACATTCTGTTAATCCATAGGTTCATAGGTTCATAGGTTGGTACTAGGTTATCGGCCCTAAGGCCTATGCAAGCCTAGCCATAACAATTCCCTGGAAATTTTTTCCCACAATATTTACTTCTCTGGGCCCCTGTCTAGCAGGGTGACTGACATGATCCCTGAGGTGAATTTCCTATCTCCCATCCAATCATCAAGGTTCCTTTTGAAGAGGGCCAATGAGGTGCTCTGCTTGACATGTATGGGCAGTCTATTCCAGAGTATGGGGAGTCTCTGGGTCAGGAACCTATCCCTCCAGCATGTTTTGTTCATTGTGATGATAAGGTTTAGATCCCTGGAGCATGTGGCTCTGAGGGATTGGGATTTCTTTAAGTGGAGCATGTCCAACAGCTCAGGGTTTGACATAGCCTTGTATGTTAAGCAGGGATCGCCTCTGAGTACACGATATGCCACAGAGTATAGCTGAAGTTATTTTAGACGGTCAGCATATGGCGTCTGCTTTAGGCCTGTGATTCTTTTAGTGAGGTATTTCTGTGGCCTTTCCAGCTGTTGCAGATGTCTTGTGAGGTACATACCAAATGGGGCATTATACTCTATAATGGGTCTAATGAGGGATGAATACAGTGGGACAATGACCTCCTTTTTTCTGGATGAAAAGCCCTTAGTGATGAGGTGTGCCACGTAGAAGGATTTCCTGACTGTTGTGGTGATGTGGTTATAGAAAGTGAGACCACTGTCCACTTGTGTCCCTAAGTATCTCATCACACTTTGGATGTTTAGTGTCCTGCCACCTATGTATTAGTTCATGGGTAAATTTTTTTCCAAAGGGGATGACTATACATTTCTTGGCATTAAGCTTGATTCCATGGCTCTGGCACCAAGCATCTGTTTCTGTAAGGCAATTTTGTAGAATATCCACATCATTTGGGGATTCAATAATGGCTCCCAGTTTGCAGTCATCTGCAAACTTTGTTAGCCAGAGTCCCTTAGTGTTGGCCTGTACTTCAGAGAAGTAGATGACAAACAAGAGTGGTCCCAGGACTGAACCCTGAGTTACTCCACTTGTCACTTGTCTGGGGCTTGATTTGGAATCGGCTACTTTTACAGTCTAGGTTCTGTCAGTAAGCCAGTTGGCAACCCATTGAGTGATGTAGGGATTTATGCCCAGCTTAGTAAGTTTATCTATGATTCCAGAGTGGGGGATGGTGTCAAAGGCCTTAGCGAGGTCCAGATAGGCTGTGTGGACCTCCTTACCCTCGTCCACAGCTCTGCAGACCGACTCGAAGAAGTCAATCAGATTCAGGAGACAAGATCTGCCCTTCACAAACCCAAACGGGGTGGGGTCCAGTGTCTGGAGGTTGCCAATGTCTTTGTTTATAAGTTCCATGATAATGCATTCCATGCCCTTGCAGATCAGGCTTGTCAGACTGATGGGACGGTAGTTCCCGGGATCCAAGGTGGATCCTCCCTTGTGGAGCGGGATAACTGTAGCTGTGCACCACTCAGTGGGCACGAAACCTGAGGTGAGGCTATGATTAAACATGACACTTAGGTGGGGTGCCAGTTCATTTTGTAGTTCATATAGTACACAGCCTGGGATGTCATCTGGTCCCATGGATGCTGTATTCTTAGCTTTGGAGAGTGCTGTTTCTACCTGTGTGGCTATGAGTATCGGAATTTGGCAATCTTTTGGTATTGAGATGGGCCCTTTAGGAGGTGAGAGGGGAGTGAAGTTGGCACTAAATTGATCTGCCAGGATATTGGCAATATCCTTGGGATCAATATATTTAATGCCATTCTGTTGTAGTTAAGAGCAGATCTGAGCATTGCCATTTATATTCTTGACATAACTATAGAATGCCTTGTGGTTGTCTTTGGAATCTTTGGCAATTTTATTTTTATAACTAGCTTTTGAGGATTTTATGAGGGATCTCAGCTTCTTACTGAGGCTGGTGAGGGAGTTTTTTGCATCCTGGGATTTTCCTCTTTTCTGCAACAGTTTCTTCCTTCTGTTGTATAGTTTGTTTATAGCAGGGGACCACCAGATTGGCTTCCTTTTTTTGGAGAAGAGCATCTTAGTTCTATTTGGGATGGCACGATTCATGCATGAGTGGATGTGCTCGTACAGTGCCTTAGTGTAGGATTCTGCAGTTGAACTTCCAGATCCCGTCTGCATGGGTGTTGTGAAGTTTGTCATCTTTTACTTCAGTAGCATGAAGTTGGCTTTGGAGAAGTTTTTTAAGGAGGTTTCCTTACTGGGGGGTGGGGAGGTATGTGGATGTCAAGGGTGATTTGCTTATTGTCAGACCTGACCAATGAGGGGGTGACCACTGGTGTGGAGCATCTATCTCCCATGTTGGTAATGACCAGGTCTAGGATATTGGAGCCCCTGGTGGGACAATGGATTAGTTGTTCCACGGCATTGGAATTTATGAATTCCAAGAACCGTTGGGAAAAGGAGTTGGTACCAGAGTAGTTTTCCCAATTAATGGCAGGGTAGTTGAAATCACCTAGTATTAGGGTGTTTGGTTGTATCTTAATATTTTCCAGTATGTTTAGGAAAATGTAGTGAGAATCTTGGGGTATAGTGGGGGATCTGTAGCAAGCTACAATTTGGATTGCAGTCTTACCTAGTGTTATTTGCACCTGGAGAATTTCAGATGCATTGTGTTGGGCAACTAGCCTGGAGGTGTGAATATCCTTGGTGAATATGGACACTCCTCCACCTTTAGTGTTTCGGTCTTGGCTTTGTGGCCGAAAAGTGTGGTAAGAATTGTAGCCTGGTATTGCAGGGGTGCTCTCTGGAGCCTTGAACCAGGTCTCAGTCACTGCACAGATATCGATGTTCTCCATTTTTAGGAGTGCCTCGAGAGAGTGCATTTTGAGGTTTAGACTTCTATTATTGAGTAGCATTACCTTCAGATTTTGCATGCTTGTATCTGTTACAGTGGTGGTTTTATCCTTTGAACCTTGCCTAAAAAAGGCACTATAGGGGTGGCAAGAGCTTTAGCCAGTAACCTGAACCCCAGGGGTGACAGGTGCAGACCATCTCTGGCAAAGCATCGTGGTTTGTCGATCATGTCTTCCCAGGCAGACAAATACTGGATCCCCTTTGAATGACACCAGAAGCTTAGCCAATTGTTGAAGTCAATTATTTTGTCCTTATACTGTGGTGTAATTCTGGGTGAAGGCAGGATGCAACTCAGGGCTAGGGTCATACCTGCCTGGGTCACATGATCCAAGAGCTCTTCCATGTCTCTTTTCATGTAGTCCAGCGAGGTACATCTCAAGTCATTTACTCCAGCATGGACAATGCAGAGTCGTATTTGTACTTGTTGTGGAGTGACTTGAGTGCATGCATTATGTGGCGGATCCTGGCACCCGACAGGCAGCTGACTGTAATTTTCTCCTTGTTCAGCCTGGTGAGTGGGACATCAGTGTGCCTGACTATCGCGTCACCTATGACTAAAGTGTTGAGTACATTGTCTTGCCTTAGGGGCTGTTGTTGGGTGGCACACTGGTGTTGTGAGCTATGTGTCACTTTGGTTGTGACTGGTGTTTGTTTGCGTTTTGGCTTCGGAAGTCCTTGTTGCTTGGGTAGGTTAATGTTAAGGGCTTCCGCATAAGTGGGTTTAGTATTTATTTCTTGTGAGGTCTGTGCAAAAAGGTGCATAAACACTTTCTGGATTCTTTCTTGGGCTTCTGTATGCATTTTCACTGCACAGACACATTTACTTCCACATTTGCTCTGATGTTCACTTACATATCCTGAAGCTACCTGCACAGAGTCACTACCTGCCTCGCTTTGATATGTAATTATATTCTTTAGCTCAACACGTCATGCTGCTAGGTTCTGCAAGCCTTTTGTCAGAGCGCTACATATCCCTATGAATCCCTGTTTGTGAATTTGAAGACAAAGATGTGGAATGACAACTAGATTGATTGTCAAGCTTAAAAGTGTCATATTACATAGTGTGCTCATGTTGTAACTGAATATCTGTCTGTTTATCCATCTATCTATCTATCTATCTATCTATCTATCTTTCTATCTATCATCTATCTATCTATCTATCTATCTATCTATCTTATATATATATATATATATATATATATATATATATATATATATATATATATATATATAATTTGATCAATTGTCCTAGATCCATATAGATATATATATATATATATATATATATATATATATATATATATATATATACAGTGTGCATGTAGACTTAGATCACGGTACGGAGGGGATAAGGGAATATTCCCTTTTCCGCACTGTAGTGCGATCTCGAAGTGAGAATATTAAAGTAGGGGCTTGCCCCCCTGCATAAACATGAGTAGTGTTTTATTTGTGTAGTTTTTTTGGCGTGTTTTTTTTTTTTGAAAGTGCATTTTCGATAAAATGCACTTTCACAAAAGCGAGTTCGCTCATGCACGTTTCACTGAAACATACTTTCCATCAATCAACATAGATCCGTGTGCATGTATGTATGTATGTATGTATATATATCTATATATCTATATATATATATATATATATATATATATATCTATATATATATATATATATATATATATATCTCTGTTGTGTACTAAGTGTTTGATCCTATATAGGACAGATGGCAGGTTGGTTTATTTATACAAGTTAATTGATAGACAGACAGAACAGGATATAAGGACTGCCTGGGCACACATGTCTGGCAAATGGTTTGCTTGTAGCCGACACATGGTTCAGAAGAGGAGACAGTCACAAGATCACAGACAATAGTGGCCAGCATGCAACTCAGGTAGACTGCCACCGAATAAAGAAAGAGCACTGGAGTAGAATCAATGATTGCAAAGTCATTCCCAGT
Organism: Protopterus annectens; assembly: GCF_019279795.1. NCBI lineage: Eukaryota > Metazoa > Chordata > Ceratodontiformes > Protopteridae > Protopterus > Protopterus annectens. The sequence continues at coordinate 1,409,857,591 of NC_056746.1, read as the reverse complement.
GAAACAGTTGGCCCACAGCATATACCACTGGTTGCCACAATCAGCTGCAAGCAGTGGTCAGAGAAGGCTCTAACATCAACAGAGACCAGGGTGAAGACCTGGAAGTTGACTGAAGAGAAAGTATAACAGTTCAATGAATTACTCAGGGCTCTAGCACCCCAAGAAAAGGAGGAAATAGGTGGAGTTGAAGAAGAATAGCAGCGCCTCAAAACAGAATGTGTGAGGACTACAGAACAGATATGCGGCAGAGTCAGGTATGGAAATAAAGTAAATAAATTTGGTGATCTGGTCTTTTGGTCATTGTTTTATTTTGTTCATTTTATTTATTTTATTTGTAAGTTGTTTAAATAAGAAATGCTGGTGGTGGAATGCATTGGTGGCACTCTACCATCTTCTGGAAAGTGACAGTAGGTGGCACAAAGAAACTAGATCAGGTTGCAAGGCAAAGACAGAAAGAAAAAGAAGATAGACAGACACCCTTCATAAGGGATCCCAGCAACAACCTGCTCACCAGTCCACAGGACATCAAAGGGAGATGGAAGGAGTATTTCCAGCATCTTCTGAATGAAGAAAACCCCACAGAAGTTGTACTGCCCCAGAAACTGCCTGTGATGAGAGAATAACAAGAGCCCACCCTAGAAGAAGCAAGAATTGCACTAAGGAAAATGAAGTCAGGGTAATCAATAGATTCAGGTTCAGTCACAGCAGATATGACAAAGATACTAGGGGAGATAGGGGAGAAATGGCTCCTGAGGGTCCTCATAGCAGTGTGTAGAGAAAGGTGTATCCCAGATGACTGAAGAGTAAGCACACTCATGCCAGTGTACAAGAACAGAGGGGACATCCACTACTGTGGGGGTATGGCATACCTGGAAAATGTAAACATCTTAAATGTTGAACAATTTAATGTGCATGTAAAATTCTGTCAGCGTTTTGTTGATGACTTATATATTTTTTGGAAAGGAGACCTTGGAAGTTTAAATAATTCTCTAAGTGCTATAAATTCAAGTACATCCTTTCTTAAGTTTACTTTGAAACATTCTTGCACTTATATAGATTTCCTTGATGTTACCCTGTATGAAAATGTGGTAAGAGGTCAACTTTTAAAAGTTTCTAGGCTCCATGACCAGGAACAAGAATTTGAAACAACTATGTGTTCCACTAGTATGGAATTTATAGAATCTGGTTATAAACCTTTTGAAGTTAACAAAGCCTGTGAAAAGGTTAAGTTAGACAGACAAAGTAGTGGACACCCATTTTTATCACGTAAAGAAAACCTAAGACTGCCCATAATAATTGTTATAGCAATGTAGCTTATTGTATGACTTTTAGTACTGACAGCATAGATATCAAACATATTATTACAAAAAATTGGCATATTTTGTCTTCTGACCCTATTCTATGTGAGTTTGTTAGTGCAGCTCCAAATTTTGTTTATAAAAATAAAAAAATCATTGAAAAGACAGCTTTATTTCCCTAATACAAGTAAACTAAAGCAACCTAGTATTAGAACAACTAGTTGTGGTACCTCTATCTGTGGTAAATCCTTTGTGCCTTCTTAAGCTTTGGCGCGTTTCTCCTCAACGCCATATTTACTTGCTCTCTCCCATTTCTACGGGCGGTCCAGAGGTGTACTGTAGCCTTCCATGGGTAAGCCTATTCTAGTTTAAATTGTTGTATAATAGAACATTCAAATGCAGGAATATGCTGACTTCAAATGTGATTCTTAATGCTACTTGGGCTTGAATGCCGTCAATTGTATCTGTTCTGTGCCTGCGAGCTGATTGTTTGTGCTGTCTTGCACACACTAATACTATTTAAACTATCTTTAGTCTGAATTAAGCAAATAGTGTCTTAAGCTTAGCAAAAACCTGTTACTGATTGTTTGTGTTGTCCTGCACACGCTGACTCTATAGGGATAATGTTAATTCATTGAGTGTTGTCCTGTACACGCTAATGCTATAGCGCTACCTTTAGTTTCATTTAGTATGAGTGCACTGTACTCTTAGCAAAGGATATATATTTTACATATAATTTGTTCTGCCTACACCGTTGGTAAATTGAGATGCCTAGAGGGCGTAGTAAACTTTATTGTAACACTAATCAACCTGTGGATATAGCTCATAGGACACTGCATGTTGATCTCTCTACATAGCTATTTACCAACGGCTTCAGTTACTAGCCTCATACCTATGCTATATCTCCCTTCTAACCAGCGTTTATTTATTTTTTACTAGCCTATATCCTACAAGCTACCGCTTAGCTATCAGTTGGCTGGATGTACTTTGCTGGCGTATTTTTGACCCTATACAGCTGGAAAACACTGCAATGCCAGGTTCTGACTGTAAGCAGTCTTCAAAAGACTACCATTGCTAGCAACTACAATATACTTGATTACAGGCCATGCTTAACATCACAACACAAGGTTTTCAGTTTTATGCTGCCTGCACACACCTCCCCTAATTAGCAACAGTAATATGATGTTCTGTATGTAGATTCTAAAGAGCAGTCTGTAACTTCTCTCTCTTCTTACCTCCACAAAAGAAAAGGGAAGGTACATGATTACCATAACTAGCGATTTCTGGTTACTATCCTTTGGGCTGCTGTGTACTTGAAATTGTCTACATTTACCCTGTTCATATGCCCTGTATAACATAGCCTGATGTTGTTATGTAATGTGTAGCTATGCTTGGATTGATATTTTGCTGCTATACTACATAGAATATTTATGTTGTTTTACATAGTATATTAATGTATTGTTGTCTCATGCTGTCTTTATTGTAAGCCAGATAATCTTTGTTTACTGTGTTACTGCATTGCATTTTACTGATTCCACCACTCTATTTCCAGTCACTACTTCCTTACTATTTTGCTACATCTTACCCCCACTCATATAATACTCCCTTTTCTCAAACCTGACTCCTACCTGCACTTCATCCCTCATATCACTCAAAGGTCTCCCTTCACTAAGAGTTCCTCTACTCCCACACAACCACCCCTCCCATACCCTACTTTTCTCCAAATTGGTTATAACTTTCACCTACCCCCAATTACTTACCACTGACACTCATCCAGTTTTATGAACCCTCTTCTCCCTCATATCTCACAACTTATTATTTGTCCTCTTTTTCTAGGATTATCCAGCTACTTCGGCATCCTCATCTCTCTCTGGCCCTTTCTGGCTGAAATACCTGCAGTCAAGTTTCTCCCAGAATATTTTCCTTCAAGTGTGAAATCACTTAAGTATGTCCACCTTATCTGAAATAAAGTAAAACTGCAATAACCATTCTAGGACAACCCCGTGGTAGCTAATTTCTTCCTCACCAGTAAACCACTCCTTGTTGTTTCCCTTATCTCTGAACTTGTCCTGCTCTCCCTTGGTCCCTACTTCTCATTTCTACTGTTGTACTCATATCTGAGTTTTTACTCTTTGTCTCCTAGACCTCTCCTCCTCATAATCTGCCTTTTCTATCCAGCTGCATACCTTATGTCTCCTGTAAACCCTCCCTGGCTATCTCTTCCTCCTAAGATACTTCTATGCCCTACCTTTACTCCCACTGAAACCACCTCAGGTCAGTTAACTCTGATTCTCAAGCTGAAACCTTCAACCTCTCCTGTTCAAACACCTTCTATCTGCTTGTTTTCTGGGCTTCATCCGACGGGTGTAACCCTGCTCCATTCGCCCTCACTATGCTCGGGCTCATTTTGCTCCCCTACTCTGCCCCCATTCCCACCCACCCCATTACAATTTCCTTTATACCAACCTCTCCCTCCCCTTCCTGTTTCACCAGCCTCACAAACTCCATTTCCTGCAACATAACCACTCCTACCCACAAAATATGTCAATCTTCACTATCTTACCTCTACCATTTAATGGCTCCCCCCTACTGGTTCATCATATCAAACTCTCTCCAATGTGCATTACCTTCTTATTCTCACAACACTCCTCTTCATTCTATCCTCCATGACCACCTACCACTTCCACCTTCAAAACCCACCCTTATGCTCTCCTACCTCCACATATTATCCACAAAACATCCTTCCTATTACTTATACTATCTCCCCAGCTCTATTTACCTCTTTCACCATATGTCTATTTACACACTCCATCCTCCAAGTCCATACCTACCTAAATAAAAAAGTCATTGCTATATAAACAACAACATCATACTGCACTTTTTCTGCTTTTCTAAACTCAACTCTCTCTGCTCTGGATCCGTCCCCCAACCCCAACCCAGGCCCAACTCCCACTACCCTGCTCTACCTGACCCACCCCCACCCTCCACACACACAAACTCCACACAAATTCCTCCCCATGTGTACAGAACCCTAGCCCATCACAACACCTGACTATTCTCTCACTCTCACTCAATTCTCACACAAACAAACACAACAAACCACACTTGTCACAGTTGGATGGCTCTACTCACCAAACCCTACAAATTATCAAGATCTCTAAAAAACAAATCAAATACAGTGAAGACAAATCCTACCTGGCTATAGTATATTTCCTCTAGACAGACTTACTAAAAGGGAGGTGGAGGTAGGTTACACTCCAACAGCCTAAATATCTTACCTAAATATCTTTTCCTATCTATAACTTCTACCCAGCAGAACTTAAAATACCTTTATACCCAAATGATTTGAGACATTTGCTATTTGCTTCTCCATCCATTCCACTTCCTCCTTCCAATATCCTCCTAAAAAACATTATCCTTCTTCTCTCCCCAAAATATATAAATAACTTTAATATATGACTATACTATATCAATTGATCAATCACCATTTACTGACACACTACTACTCACACACCACCTCACTATATCCACCACCACAATGACCACCCATCCCCCCTCCACAAACAAACATCATCATCAAATCCACTGGAAACTGGATTCTTACCAACTCTCCCCACACTCACCCCCACCTACCCCGACCCACCACTACCCCTCTACCTACCCTCTACCCCTCTATTCTCTACTTCTATCTCATCATTCATCATTCATCATCACATCACACATCATCAACAACATCACTTCTATTCAACACACTATACAACACAAAACTACTTGGAGTCATAGTAGATGACAAACTTCAATTCAACCTCCTTCAACTCAAACTTCAAAAGAAAACACATCTAAAAACTAAACAAAAAACCAAAAAAAAAATTCTTCTCACTTGGGCAAAACAGACACTGGACCAGACTCCTCTACTGATACCCTCTCCTCCCTGTACCCTGCCCCCTGCTTCACAGCCCCCCATTCTACCCAACATACAACTTACCACCCAATCAACAACTCTATCACCATAACACCAACCAACTTACCAACACAATTTTATTTTAATACAACTCCTTCCAAACAGAAGAAACTCAACAATCAACAATTCCATCTTCAATTTCATTTTCTACTCTCTCTCTCTCTCTACTCTCTCCCTCTCCACCTCTCTTCTCACCACCCTCACCTCTACTAGACATTCCAACCACAAGCCCTAGACAAACTAAAACAGCTAGAAATCTATTGGGAAAATGCTTTATAAACATGCTGTCACCAATGCCTGGACAAATACTCCAACCAATACTGAAATTAAATATCATTACCCCCTACAAAAAATTACTTACTAAAAATTATTAATTAAAAAAACTTCTAACTTACTCCAAACTAACCACAAAACTTCTCCTCCTTGTCAATCTCTCCTCTCTCCTCACATGTTCAAAAAAAAAATTTGATGAAAAAAAAAATGTATGAATTTATATCATATGATGTTTTTATGTATGTACAGCTTTAATTTTTAATTGTTTAATTGTTGTTATCTATTGTATTGTTTTAACTTTATTATTTTTAACAGCTTTGTAATGTTGCTATGCTTTTCTATGCAATTTCTGCTGTACTTATGCATACTCTGGAGTTTTCTGGAATAATCTCCACTGGTCTCACTGATAATAAAATAAAATAAATAAAAATAAATAAATAAATAAATAAATAAATAAATAAATAAATTAATAATTATTTAATTGATTTATACAAATTATACAACCAGGCACAATTTATTTGTTTTAGCTAAGTTAAACAATAAAAACTAAGTTTAAGAAAACTTATGACATTAGACACAGTGTGTTACTTGTAAAAAAATGTTATATAGAAAAACTAAATAGCTTAGGCTTATTATTACTATAGATTAGCCATTATTATGCATTAGTTAAGGTTATTGTAGAAGGCATAAATGATTGAATAAAGAGAGAAAGGCACTAACCATTTTATGATGATTTATAGGTTTATGGCAGTTTTATGAATTTAGGGAAGTATTATAATAAATGATCAGGAAGTACTATAAGAAATAAAGATTCTATAAAACTTCTTAGAAAGAGGTGCAGGTTTGAATGAATCAGTACTTTATTAAAGTTCATTGAAAGAGAAAACTTAAATAAGTATACTTATATGTATGTTTTCTGTATTAAAGAATTTTTTTATTTTTAATTTTTATATTTTAAAATTATTTTTTTTTTTTATAATTTTTATTTTGATTTTTTTATATTTTTTTTATGTTATGCTTTTGAATAATTTTTTTTGGTGGTTATGAAATTTTTTTTTGTATGGTCCATATGCTTTTTATTGGTTTTCTGTGGTGCTGTGTTCTACATTTTTTGTTCATACCTTTATTAAATTATCACATTTTAAACAATGACATAAGTATACGTTCATTAATAGAAAACAAACAAAATAGTACAATATTTCATTATTTCATACATTATTTATGACTTTCTTTTTAACAATTTTTGTTTACTCCAGAATTACATAAATTAATCAATTCCTGCTGTGTCTTAAATTTCACTTTTCCTCCTGAACATTATACCGCATGTATTGTTCCACAAATTCAATTTATTTCTATGCAATTTGCTCTTTCCCCTTTTTAATGATCAGACCTCCATTTCTTTTATCTCCTTTATAATACTCAGTACTTCAATTGCAGCTGGTTTAGATTTTGATTTCCATTTTCTAGTAATTGTTTTTTTTTCAGCCAATGGAATTATACTTAGTAAGGCCTTATAATGTTTGGGCAAGTCTTATTTTATATATCGGTTCAAAAGAATCATGCCCTTAGTTGCACCCATTGTACGCCCTCAACTTTTCTGATAAAGTTTTATTTATCCCATTATTCTTTTGTAAATTGACTTTTCTCAACCTATTCTTGTCTTCTCTGACTGATTTTTATAGTCATCATGCAATATTTTATATGCCCTACTAATTAGCCCTTTTATAACAATAGCTTCTGTTCTAGACTCAACTAAAAACTGTACAAGAGCTAGTCTTTCACATAACACTCCCCTACTCCCTTCTCTTTTCCTAAACTCCATTATCAATCCCTGATGGAGAAGACAGTCTTGACCCAACAGTCAAAATTTCTGCTTAGCTTCAACCCACTCTAAATTTTTCCTCTCTAGTTGGTTGATTCCAAAACATTGTTCCTTAATTTTTTCCAATAAAATCAAGCCCCATGTGCCTATTTTCTGCACCCTTGTTTGCAGTCATCCCTATTGGTAAAATGTATTTTCTTCATTCCTGTGCTGGTTTAGCTCTTAGAATTATTTCTGATGCATTCTGGATATAGTACTCTGCAGAGTTATTGTTATTTTCTATAAGCATTTGCATTCAAACTCCTACTCTCTCCTCACCTCTTGAACTCCCCCTCAATTTCATCATCATTCCTTTTCACTTTGATTTATAACTTTCTGTTTATGTTATATAGATGAACCTAATTTTTTTTCTTATTGTTTTTGTCATTAGCTGCATTTTGTATTGCATGTAGTTTACTTTGGCTTTGTTTCAGTCAGCAGTCCATGATGTATGAAAGAACATTGTTCTATGTAGTTGTTGCTACAATTATTTCTGCCTTAATATGCTCCATATGATATTCTTGGAGCTACACACTTTTTAATAAGGGTTATGACTGGAGGCCCAATCATAATTTTTATAATGCATGGAACTTTGCTTGCTCCATGTACTACCAGATACAGCAAAAAAGAATAAAAAGAAAGAAAGAGGAAAATTGTAGAAGTGTAAAGTGTTTACTGACTTTGAAAGGTGGTTAAGCACTTATTGCTGTCAAACACACAGCAGCATATTTGGTAACCTCTTTGTTTAAAAATTCTTTAAAAATACAAAACTAATCGGAGGATAAAGGAGCAAATCAGGGAAAGTTTTTAAATATTGCTCTAATTTGCATAACAGGTGAATTGCACAACAGGTTGTGTATCAACAAACTTTTTTCTGAACTATAAGAAGTATGAAACTCTAATAAGTGGCATTGATTGAATGACGGACTGACTGTAAGCTATAGTGATTTACCATAAAATCAAAGACTTTAGCAGGGACAAGGCAAAAAATATGAGGCATAATCAGGGACATTCTGCAAAATCAGGGAGTGGTAAGAGCTACAGCAGGTAGAAATTAAATGTCCCTGTGGCAGAAGTTAAAACAGACTTAGAAAGCTCTTTAGACACTAAGAAGCAAAATGAAATACAGCAGTGCCACAAGCCACAGAACTCAACGCTCAACAATTTCACATAGTACTGAAATAAATAAAGAACTGTATTACAGTTAACCATTTTTGTCCAAAAAATCAGGATTTCATCAGAACTGTTTTTATACAATGTCATAGGTTTAAATAACCCATTCTTTTTAGCCATTTAGTAGTCACATGACTAAACCATTACCTAGGTCTAAAGTGCACTTGCCCACTAACATAAACAAATAAATAGAAATTCAATTATTTAAAATACAAATCAAACACTTCTCAAGTTAATTATAAAAATAACATTCTGATACAAAGTTATGTTTTATTTTTGTTAACATTCAAGCATTCCAAGGAACTTAACAATTAAAAACAGAAAATACACATGACATAAAAGGACTAAACTATTTATGCTTCTTTGATTACTGTCATTATTTCTATGTGGGTAAAATGGAAAGATCCATATGTAAGCATATTTATGAACACAGTTATGATACTGAAAATAAACATGTCAGTAATGCACTTTTTAGACACATTCTGCAATGTAAACAGTACCCCAAGTTTTTGTTTGCTGTTTTTGAGCACATTCCAACCCATTCCAGGGAAGGTTCATGGGACCTGAAATTCGAATATATAAAACTGATTTGACAGCTGCATCTGAATACGGGCCAACTTCCTGGGTTTAACGACACCATATTGATTACTAATGCATTAAAATGAACAGCTGCCAAATTATGAACTTCGACAAATGTGGAACTTGTACTGTATTATGTGTGTTTTCTATAAATACTTACCTGTTTTAATCATTAAGTTCCATGGAGTGATGGAATGTTTATTTAAATAAATAATTTCTTTGTATTAGAATGCCACTTTTTAATTAATAATCTTAGTGGGCAAGTGCACTTTAAACCTAGGTAATGGTTTAGTCATGTGACTGCTAAATGGATTATCTATACTTGTGAAATTGTGTAAAAACAGACGTGATGAAGTCCTGATTTTTTTTGGAGAAAAGTGCTTAACTTTAGTAAAGTTCTTTATTTATTTCACTATGTTGTGGAATTCTTGAGAGTTAATTCATATGATTTGTGCCACCTGTGCTTTCATTTTGGTTCTTTGTTTCTTGGTATGGAAGCTCCTTTGTGTCTGCGTTTGGTTCTTAGTTCATAAAGCTGGTTAGGCACTTCAGTCTGCATATACATATACACACACACACACACACACACACACACACACACACACACACACACACACACACACACACACACACACACACACACACATATATATATATATATATTATATATTCATTATTGTGTCAGAGTGAATCTTTTTCTGATATCACAGCCTAACCACAGCTCTCTATGCCCTACATGTATATTCTAATGTTATCTGCTCCTGAAAATCTTCTTATGTTAATATACTCTTTTTATAAGATGTGTATGTTTATGGACAACATAGGAGATTACTAGGCTATCAACCCGGAGGTCATTTTAAGCCTAGTCATTTCAACCCAATGTAATACCGTAGAGGTACTAGTCAATACTCAAGATTGTATTTAGTGGTGAGTGTCCATCTCCAGGAGGGTTGTGGACACTATCCCTGGTAAGAATTTAGGGTTCCCCATGCATTCATCCAAGTTCCTCTTGAGCAGTGTCATAGAGGTGCTCTGTTTCACATGTTTTTTGTCTGTACTTTGTATTACCCAGTTTGACCCAAGACATGGCTAAAAAGGGACCTTAAACCAGTCCACTTACCCAGGCAACAAATGTTAAATAACTAACTAAATAAATAAATAATTAAATAAGCATTAAGTGTATTTATATTCTGTGGATTGCACTATATTGTATCTAAATTAATGCTGGGCTATTGCAGACTGATTAAAAGAAAGTGCTGTATACAAGGAAAAGACAAGAAAAATGGGATGCTGCAAAAGGAAGTTGAAGATGTTTTTTCACTTGTGTAAAATAATATTCTTCATACTGCCTTGATGAAAACACCAAATGAGCTGGCATATAATGTAGCCTATAGAAAGACATATGGTCCAGAGACTACAGTGGTATGATGAATAAACAGGTGAATCTTATGACTTTAATGAAAAAGGTACTTCTGTTAAACAGAATGTGTCAGAACATACCTGTATTTCTATGCTTTTCATATAATACATATTAACTGGGAAACTTATATGCCCGATGCAGTCATGCTTGTTGTCTTGTGTGTATCATTAAAGACATGTATGTCAATATGCCATCATGAGCAAATCTGCTGAAACTTTACATTTTTACAGGAAATCTGTACAGTACCTATAGCACCTTGATAAAGTGAGGTTTGTAAATGTCACAGCATACATCATTCTGAGTTTTTCCTGTGGTGTTTCTAGTTGGATCCTATATGTATTTTCTATGGGATTTTTGCTTTACTCTTTTTACTTTATTTGGTACATATATCTGAAATAAAAATAGTAAAGGCTTCTTATTGAGCAGAATGCTTCTGAGTGTAGCTATATTCACAACTTGTGACACAGAGATGATTGGCATCAGGGGTAAAACACGTTTGTAGGCAGTCATGATCTACCTCAGTGCATTACATGAGGTATTGTGGATTCATGAATTAGTCTGCTGGAATATTATAGATTTTCACTAGAAGTCTGGATATTTTCCTAGATGCCTTAAGAATGGGAGGACTGCAATTTTTTTTAACATTCATCTGTCTTTCTTTTGTCAAGATCTTTCTGGGTGGGTTCTACCTGCTGCATGAATCTGATATAGTATTTCTGCTCTTTTACACATTTAAAGAAACAGAATTGTCATGTGATTGTAAGTTGACCCATAGTAGTTTGGAGTTCAGGCAGTTTAATATGGCAATGTACAAGAAATAAACAAAAACGAAAATCACCACTTGTCTGGAAGTACCACTCAAGGTGGCAGATTACACATGAAAAAATCAATCTTTTATTCACTAGTCTGTGGTTATGTCTTGATGAAGTCTCAGTGTATCTTTTTAAGAGAAGGAAACTATTAGTGAATAAAAGATATCATATATAATCACCAGGTTTGAGTGGTATTTTGAGCCAAGTGGCAATATATATATTTTTTTCCATGATTTTGTATACCTGTCCAACAAAGTTCATCAGGGTTTGTTAAGAATATATATATATATATATATATATATATATATATATATATATATATATATATATATATATATATATGTAAACTAGGTTAAAACATTAAGAGGAACAGCCTAGACTGAATATATCTAATGTAAGTACTCAAAAGATCCCTTTTAACTGCACTTTTGAAAATATTTCACCACCAGTAAGTGATTTTTCTTTAGATTTTCTCTGTAACGTCTAGGAATTATATCATCCAATTTCCTAGGTTAAAACTACTGACTACAAATATTTCTTAATTGTTTGCTTGGATTAAGCATGGCTCATAAAATAAAGTAAAAAATGCTGGAAACCTGTTTTGCGTCACACTGTTATTGTGCAGCTTCAGTATCCCATTATTAGGAAAGTGTGATTCTGTAGTCCATCACAACACCAAACTATAAAGGAAAATATTCATTTTGGATAGTTGGAAGCAATGTTTACTATCAAACCTTTAAAAATGGTTTGAGTTCTCTTGGATTTAGTAAATATTAACTATCTCTGCTTGTCAATAAAACACATGCACTATTAGGCTTATTAAACTTAACGTGCATGTTAATTAATTAGAATGAAGGTATGTTATAAACAGTATTGGGATATTAAAGTAAATAAATAAATAAAAGAGATAACTTCAAAAATAAAACATGCATGATAATGTACTTAAATAAATGTATCCATGCATTGTCTTAACTGACAGTAACCTCCTATTAAAAATAAATTGCCTTAGAATTCCCAACCCACTAGAAACCAGCAACTCATTGGCTTTTGAACTTCTCTGGAGCCACAGGAAAAGGCATTAATCATTAATCACAGGTCTTTAATTAACAGCTCTGAGTTTTAAACACAAGGTATTTATCTGAAGGGCATCATCAGGCCTTGAACTTTGTTATGTGGTTTGAACACCCAGATGTTTTGAGAAAATAACCTAAATTAAAAGGGCATGTATGCGCATTATGTGAGTTTGTGCATATGTATGTGTGCGTTAATATGCCTGTGGATAGCTCTGTGTATACGCATGTGTCAGTGTGTGTGTGTGTGTGTGTGTGTGTGTATGTGTGTGTGTGTGTGTGTGTGTGTGTGTGTGTGTGTGTGTGTGTGTGTGTGTGTGTATATGTGTGTGCATATATATTTAGAGAGACAGAGAGAAAAAGATATAGATAGAGAAATAGACATATATATATATATATATATATATATATATATATATATATATATATATATATATATATATATATATATATATATATATATATAGGTACTCTGTTACTGGACATAGATCAAAGAACAGATGTTTGATAAATATTCCACCTGCCCCTGCCTAACAGCACACCACACTGACTCAGTGCAGAACAAGTAAACTGGACAGGCTCGTAGGTCTCAGAGCAGTACTACACAGCAAAATGTTATGTGTGAAAATCACTGCCCAGCTGTTGAAGACAAACAGCACACTTAAAATAAATCAGCTTTGTCCTCTAACTAAAGCAATGCCAAGTTCAAAATGAATATAGATGGGCAGAATGTCAGCAAAGTTGCATGTCTCTTTGACACAAAAGAAATGTAGAAAATTTTAATTTTAAATGGTTACAGGCATCTTCACTTTCACAATCTTTGAAAACCCTACCATATCAGACACCTTCACTTTCAGAATCTTTGATAATCTTATCATATGAAACCACTATCTATCTATCTATCTATCTATCTATCTATCTATCTATCTATCTATCTATCTATCTATCTATCTATCTATCTATCTTTATATACATAGACAAACACACACATACACACAGACACATTAACATTTCTTTTAAGTTAATTTGCCCTACAATTTATTGAAAATATAATGGCTGTACTTTCACAGTTTTGTTCCATCTAAATGTGATGTCAAGAGAGTGCATCAGTTTGAAATGAATGCATTAGAGACAAACATGCTGTTTTAATGCATAGTTCCTTAGAAGGGAGCATGATAACGATTTATATATTCTACAATAAATTTAGTTTATATATTGAAAAGAGAAGCTGAATTATGAGGAGGAAGCTGAAAACTCATAATAAGTATCAATCTCACTCAAAAAAAGAGTTCACCAGTGTTTTTGTCTCTTACTGAAATGAGACTTCTGATGAGGCCTCATTTTAATAAAGAGACAAAAGCACTAAAAATGCCTTTAAGGTTTTTCATTTGCTTTTGCTATCTTTCAGTCATCGGCCCTCAAGTGGTCAATGGCCCATTTATTTAACATCACTGGTGAGGGGGTCAATCAGAGTGGGCCAAATTTTCAGACAGCCATCAGTATGGTTTGTGATTTTTGCTGTTTTATAGCAAATATTGAGTTGGTATATACAAGTTCAGAGGGTATGGGGAGCTTGTCCCCATATCAAAGGGTACAATGGTTGGGGTTTGCACCACTGCATTTTTTTTTACCTTTCTGTGTTTCAGGCATTTTTTCCATCTTTTTGGCTTGTCAGCTTTCAGGAAGTCAATGTTTATAGTAAAACCATTTCAGAGAAATAATTCAGAAATTGTTAGCAGCTGTTTATGGAAAACATGCTGGACTTAATATAATCCACTTTATATATGTTGCGGGAAGGATTTTTTTTCATTTAATTCATAGTTAACCAAAACATAAACAATGTGCTAATTAAAATAGCAAAAAAAAAAAAAAGAAGAAAAACACCAGTCCACAGAAGTTAACAGCTTTAGTTAACTTTAATAACTTGGTACTTTCATTCCTCAAGATACTGGAACTTGAGAGTAATGGATTGCATCATTTCCTTATTTTAAATTGTAAAAATTGTGCCCAAATCACTCAACAATAAATAAGAAATACTACATACAATTAAACCCTCACCAAGGTTCATTATTCCCAATGTTACAAACATGCACAACAAAACATTAATTAAGCATATATATAAATACATTAAAAAAAACAAAGTTAATAATAATCAACTTATAATGCATTATATTTCATTTTCAATAAACAACTACTTGATATCATGTCATTAGTGCCTGGAGCAGTCTTTTGGATTTTCCCGGTAAGGGGTCACCACAGCAGAACTCCGGTCCGCTAATGATTGGCAGTAGATTTTTACATGCTGGCTTGCCGGGCCTAATGCACTACCTTCAATGAAGGAATGTCCATTCACGCATGTTGCCAAACAGAAGACGCTCTAACTGAGAATCAAACGGGCAACGTCTAACTGTGAGGCGACAACGCTACTGCAGCACCACCACCGCAGTCTATTAGTGCCTGGAGCAGTACTGGTAGTAGAAAGAGCTTGCCAATATAGTTCCCTTTGTTCTAACAAAAGCCCCCAATCCTCACCCCTAAATGGGCATATCACTTTTTCCACTATGGCAAAAGAAAACTTCCTAAAATCCTTACAGGAAACAGAATGCCTATATAAAGCATATATAGTTTTACCTCTATGAATAGCATACACATGCAGATATATTCTAGTTTTTAAAGGGCCTTCTGTTTTACCCACGTAAAATGCAGGACATGTAGAGCATAGAGCTATATAAGCTACGTTTTTAGTGTTACAATCATAACTATCCTAAGGGAAATTAACATAGAAAAACAGTAATAGTAATATGAGTGTTCACAGACTCCACATTTCCTCTAGTGGAAACCATCACTTAAGAATGGTACATTTGCAATACAGTTTTCAAATTAAAACTATTTTTACAGACAAATCTCGGAGGTGGAACTAACTTACCTATGAAATCAAGTGCACCAAAAATATTAGTCCAATGACAACTAATTAACTTCTTCAACAATAATACATGCCTATTATATTCTAACAGTAAAACTTTAGACAAATTCTCAGTACTTTTTGTTTTACTTATTGCAACATCTGTCTGACATAAAAGCATTTTAAATTTAATATTCCTCTGGCTCTTCACCCAATTACTTAATTCTTCTAACAAGTGAAATAGATAGCCTCAACTCAGAAACATATCTCGTAAAATCAATGCCTCTTGGTCAAAAACATGATCAACCAAAATAAGTCTACTCAATCTTATTAACTAACCCTTTGCCAGATTATTCTTTTGTCAAAGTGGATGCTGACTATCAAAGTGAATATAACTATTTGAATACATATCTTTTCTAAAAATAGTTGATTCAAATTTCCACTCCATCATATTTAATATCTACAAAAAAGTGGATCAAAGTGGTGTTACTCACATAAATAAGATGTAAAAGTCAGTAGAGGAATTGATGTAATCAATAAATAATACTAATTTATCAACTCTACCCCTCCATATAATAAAAAATATTGTCCAAATGACTCAAATAAACTTGGATATGTGACCAAATGGGGAAGGAAAAATAAAATGACTCTCCTAAAACCATAATACCAAATTGGCAGAAAGTGGTGTTGAGGCTGTTTCCATAGTGACACCTTTCAGCTGTTTAAAATAATAATCCTCTTCATAAAACACAAAGGAATTTTTCAGCACCATATCCATACAGTGAAAGAAAATATCTATACTAATTTTATAAAAATTTGTGCCAACCACCATGCTTCAGAAAAACATTCCAAACCCAGGTCATGAGGTATCACTAAAAATAAATCCTTAACATCTATAGTCACAATGAGGCTATTGGGTAAAAATGTAGTTCTATATAAAATGTTTTAAAAAAAAATGTCGAGTCATTCAATATATGTCCCTTGTCCACTTCAAACTTTTTAAACTTAAAATCCATGTACTTGGGTAGTGGTTCTGTCTTTGAGCCTACCAGGCCTACTATTGACCTTAAAGACAGGTCTACAATAAACTTATGTATTTTTGGTATCCAAAAAATAACCAAGATTTTTGTTTTTTTCCACCAGTAAGAAGTCCTTCAAGTTGGGTGGTATATCATATATATCAAACAGATCTTCCAATGATATGTCAATTTTATTGTAAGAAATAAACATCACTGAAAATCCCACTGTTATTCAAGTACTCAGACATTTTCTTGGACGTATATAAAACAAACCATGATAACGAACCCCACCTTTGTTTGGTTTATAATTCTTAGATTTTAATCATTTAAAATTTTATCCCATACAAGTATATTCTCCTTAGTAAACTTTAAACAAAAATCTGTCTTTTGCAACCACACCGATCTCTATATCATTTTCACACAATTTTTCAAAAAGTCCACTGGGAGGCAACATAGGAGGATTGAAGGTACTCTTCCTGCTTAAACTAATACAGTTATCATTACATACATCTTTTGAAGAAATAAAACATTCTAAATTTAATTTTCTAACAAATAGTTTAAGTTCCAATAACGTATCCACAACAGTGAGGCTTTTTGAAGGGACACATTTAAAACCCTTCTTATAAAGGGAATGAAAAACTGGAGAAATATCAAGATGCAAATAATTATAAATTTTAGATCCATCAAAATCTACAACAGTTCCTGTTCCAAATGCTGATGGCATTAAGGTTGCTCATAGTGGTTCCACCAGCAAAGCTGGTGACTCACATAACTGGCCTTTTGTCAGTTCCATCTTTGTTGAGTGGTTGAAGGTGGACTGGTATTCCTTCCCAGCTCCATTTATAATTTTTCTTCCATTCTCCTTGATCTGTGGAGTAGATGCTCACATAAAAAATCACCATCCAATTCCTCATCTGCAGGGTTGTAATCATGATTGTTCTCAACAGGAACCCATTCGCTAGATCCTGAATTCTTATTATGGATTCCTCCAGGGTTAAGGTAGGCACTCTTATTTTTGTAATCTGCTTCATCTCTTAAAATCTTTGTCTACTTCCTCTTAAAGATCAAAGTACCATAATTGTCCACATAATGAAAAACCTTATTAGTATTGTTTTGTTGTGTAGGTTTTTAACATTGAGAATAATGAATCTTGGTGAGTGTTTAATTGTATGTAGTGTTTCTTTTTTAATGTTGAGAGTTTGGTGCCAATTTTACTATTTATATTAAGTAAATGATGTAATGCGTTACTCTAATGAAGTTCTGGTATCTCAAGGAATGAAACCGCTATGTTAGTAAAGTTTACAATAACTGTTGACTTCTGTGGATTGTTTTTTCTTTCAGTTAATGCATAGTGAAATCTAATCATACCGTATTTCCACATTTTCTCCTAGTTTTGGTAAAAAATGTAAATTTTCCAAACTACAGAATAATGATATTTAAGGGTGATTATCACTTTAAGAACAATGATACAAGCATGAATTCATTCAATAAACTTGATTTATCCAGTTTATGGCTGCAGGGAAGCCATAGCCCATTCCACAATGTACTGGATACAAGAGTCAGTTTGATTACATTGTAGGAAAAGGAGAAATGACGTGATGTTAAATGGATTTCTGAGTTAGGGTAAGTGTCTCCAGAAAAGAACTGTGTATGTAATTAATTACTGTATGAGGCTAATTTGATGTTACATGAGGAAACATTTACCTTTGTAGATGATGCTGCAGCAATGTTCTTCTTAAGGGAAGTAGACCAAAGACTAACAGATCATAGTTTGTTTGGATTATAAAATGTAGGCCATACTTCAGAATGATTATATGGATTATTCAAAATGGGTATTAGAATCCCTGTCTCAGAGTTCTATTAGCTCTGTTTGTAAAGAAAGAGAGACATTGTAACAAATAATCAGCATAGTTGAATTTCTGTGCTGTACTGCTTGGATACAATGGAAGAAAGACAGGGAGAGGTTAGTATGAGAAGAGGAAGTAGCTATCTGGTGGAGTGAAACATGATCCTTTCTGGTTGTAGGAAAGAGTGTGGCTTTGGTTTCAGGTTTCAGATATATTCAGAGTGAGTTGCTTGTTGCTAGATAACAAGATAAGGTCCTTTTGTAGTAAGGTACAAATTGGAGGAGCAGAAAGGTCAGAACAGGTAAAAGCCATGTTGTCAGCAGGGTAGGCAATGTTCTCTTTCTATCAAAAACACAGGGAACAGTAATAGCCCTAATGCTGGTCCATGGGTACTTCTCTTTGCAGATTAAAGGGGTGGGAAGAATATCCATTAACATGTTAATGACTTTTACTTTCATCCAAGAAGCTGGAGAACCAACTGAGAAATTAAGGCTGCAGTCCATAGCACATGATTTCTATTAGTATTTGAGGCTGAGAGATGGAATTAAAAGAATTTGCTTGCGTCATCTAACAATTGCTAATAATTAAACACTTGGGCTCACTATTTTGAAAATAACAGTAATGGTTTTATTGTGTATGTTTTAAAAATGATCAATATCTGCAAGAACCTTGCAGCTTCATTTGTCATATTGATATTGTGTAGGTCTATATTTATATTTGTGGTTATACATTTAAAATTTTATAGCACAGTTTTTGTATGAATCTCTACAAAACCTGTAATGTTACTGTCTAGTTCAGCAAAAAAAAACTTATCAGGCTAATACCCCTCACTTCAATACATTTTCACTGCTGCTAACAGTGTACATTTTCTGACAGTAGGCACATATCATACATGAAACTGTTCCTTACAGATGTGAGAAATCAGGAAAAATTCTACCAGCCTAAAGTACTAATTGATTAGTCTGCTGAAACACTAGACTTCATTTAAATTGCTTTTGACTTAGTAGCAGAGCAAAATACCACCTCATGTCTCCCCTGAATATAAGTCACTGACCTACTGGGACTAACCAGGATAACAAAGTATAAACTATATACTCCAAACTATTTCAACACAACCTTTTTAAAAATATTAGAATACTGGATGGTGCAGTGGCACAGCAGTTGCATTGTCACCTCACAACAAGAGATATTCCGGTTTGATTCTCGGCTCAGGTGCCTTCAGTGTGGAGTCTGCATGTCCTCCCTGCATTCATGTGGGTTTCCTCCCATGTTACAAAGATATGCATATGGAGCATTTCTCCTCAGGCCTATGCTAAAAATTGGCTTCGTTCCAAGTCAGACTTTCCTGGTAAATAAATGTTAAATAAATTAAATAAATATTAGACAACCTTGCACCCCCCCCCTGAATAAAAAGATTGAAAACTAATCATGCTCCATGGCTAACTAAACCTACAAAAGAACTAATGCTAACTAGGGACAAAACCTAGAAACTCTGCCAAAAACAGAAACATTTGTATCTAATAAAATTCAAACAACTTCACAACCAAGTGAAAGATTTGTATCCAAAGACAGGAAAGCATACTACCTAAAGCTTAAAAAAAAAAAATAAGCATAACCCTAAACAATTCTGGACGTTCACTGGAACTCTCTTAAATCCAGGCACAAAAAGCAACCCTTGCCCTTACCCATACAAAAACACCAGAACAAATAGAACTCATACTTCATAGGTTCATAGGCTGGTACTAGGCTATTGGCCCTAGGGCCTATGCAAGCCTAGCCATAACAATTCCCTGGATATTTCTTCCCACAATATTTACTTCTCTGGGCCCCTGTCTAGCAGGGTGACTGACATGATCCCCAGGGTGAATTTCCCATCTCCCATCCAATCATCAAGGTTCCTTTTGAAGAGGGCCAATGAGGTGCTCTGCTTGACATGTATGGGCAGTCTATTCCAGAGTATGTCTCCCTGGGTCAGGAACCTATCCCTCCAGCATGTTTTGTTCATTGTGATGACAAGGTTTAGCTCCCTGGAGCGTGTGGCTCTGAGGGATTGGGATTTCTTTAAGTGGAGCATGCCCAACAGCTCAGGGTTTGACATGGCCTTGTATGTTAAGCAGAGATCACCTCTGAGTAGACAATATGCCAAAGAGTATAGCTGGAGTTTTTTTAGACGGTCAGCATATGGCATCTGCTTTAGGCCTGTGATTCTTTTAGTGAGGTATTTCTGTGGCCTTTCCAGCTGTTGCAGATGTCTTGTGAGGTACATACCAAATGAGCCATTATACTCTATAATGGGTCTAATGAGGGATGAGTACAGTGGGACAATGACCTCCTTTTTTCTGGATGAAAAGCCCTTAGTGATGAGGTGTACCACATAGAAGGATTTCCTGACTGTTGTGGCGATGTGGTTATCGAAACTGAGACCACTGTCCACCTGTGTCCCTAAGTCTCTCATCACACTTTCGATGTTTAGTGTCCTGCCACCTATGTGGTAATTCATGGGTACATGTTTTTTTCCAAAGGGGATAACTATACATTTCTTGGCATTAAGCTTGAGCCCATGGCTCTGGCACCAGGCATCTGTTTCTGTAAGGCCCTTTTGTAGAATATCCACATCATTTGGGGATTCAATAATGGCTCACAGTTTGCAGTCATCTGCAAACTTTGTTAGTCAGAGTCCCTTAGTGTTGGTCTGTACTTCAGAGAAGTAGATGCCAAACAAGAGTGGTCCCAGGACTGAACCCTGAGGTACTCCACTTGTCACTTGTCTGGAGCTGGATTTGGAGTCGGCTACTTTTACAGTCTGGGTTCTGTCAGTAAGCCAGTTGGCAACCCATCAAGTGACGTAGGGATTTATGCCCAGCTTAGTAAGTTTATCTATGATTCCAAAGTGGGGGATGGTGTTGAAGGCCTTGGCGAGGTCCAGATAGGCTGTGTGGACCACCTTACCCTTGTCCACAGCTCTGGAGACTGATTTGAAGAAGTCAATCAGATTCAGGAGACAAGATCAGCCCTTCACAAACCCAAACTGGGTGGGGTCCAATGTTTGAAGGTTGCCAATTTCTTTGTTTATAAGTTCCATGATAATGCGTTCCATGCCCTTGCAGATCAGGCTTGTCAGACTTATGGGATGGTAGTTCCTGGGATCCACGGTGGATCCTCCCTTGTGGAGCAGGATAACTGTAGCTGTGTGCCACTCAGTGGGCACGACGCCTGAGGTGAGGCTATGATTAAACATGACACTTAGGTGAGGTGCCAGTTCATTTTGTAATTCATTTAGTACACAGCCTGAGATGTCATCTGGTCCCATGGATACTGTATTCTTAGCTTTGGAGAGTGCAGTTTCTATCTGTGTGGCCGTGATTATCGGAATTTGGCAATCTTTTGGTATTGAGATGGGCCCTTTAGGGGGTGACAGGGGGGTGAAGTTGGCACTAAATCAATCTGCCAGGATATTGGCAATATCTTTGGGATCAGTATATTTAATGCCATTCTGTTGCAACTCAGAGCAGATCTGAGCATTGCCATTTAGATTCTTGGCATAACTATAGAATGCCTTGTGGTTGTCTTTGGAATCTTTGGCAATTTTATTTTCGTAACTAGCTTTTGAGGATTTTATGAGGGATCTCAGCTTCTTACTGAGGCTGGTGAGGGAGTTTTTTGCATCCTGGGATTTTCCTCTTTTTTGCAACAGTTTCTTCCTTCTGTTGTATAGTTTGTTTATAGCAGGGGACCTCCAGATTGGCTTCCTTTTTTTGGAGAAGAGCATCTTGATTCTATTTGGGATGGCACGATTCATGCACAAGTGGATGTGCTCGTACAGTGCCTTAGTGTGGGATTCTGCAGTCAAACTTCCAGATCCCATCTGCATGGGTGTTGTGAAGTTTATCACTTCTGACTTCAGTAGTTTGAAGTTGACTTTGGAGAAGTTTTTTAAGGAGGTTTCCTTACTGAGGGGTGGGGGTGAGATGTGGATGTGCAGGGTGATTTTCTTATGGTCAGACCTGACCAATGAGGAGGTGACCACTGGTGTGGAGCATCTATCTCCCATGTTGGTAATGACCAGGTCTAGGATATTGGAGCCCCTGTTGCGACAATGGATTAGGTGATCCAGGGCGTTGGAATTTATGAATTCCAAGAACCGTTGGGAAAAGGAGTTGGTACCTGAGTAGTTTTCCCAATTAATGGCAGGGTAGTTGAAATCACCCAATATTAGGGTGTTTGGTTGTATCTTAATATTTTCCAGTATGTTTAGAAAGGTGTAGTGAGAATCTTGGGGCATGGTGGGGTTTCTGTAGCAAGCTACAATTTGGATTGCAGTCTTACCTAGTGTTAGTTGCACCTGAAGAATTTCAGATGCATTGTGTTGGGCAACTAGCCTGGAGGTGTAAATATCCTTGGTGAATATGGACACTCCTGTACCTTTAGTGTTTTGGTCCTGCTTTTGTGGCCGAAAAGTGTGGTAAGAATTGTAGTCTGATATTGCAGGGGTGCTCTCTGGAGCCTTGAACCAGGTCTCAGTTACTGCACAGTCTAATATCTAATATCTAAAATTACAGCTAACTTCTCACAACCTCTCCCTCCAACAAACATTTCTGTTTAAACCATACTTCCTCAACACTCACAGTCCCAGTCCCCCTCAGCCACATACGCAAGCTTAGTTACAATACATACCTTCACTTACTAGTCACAACCTCAACCATAAAAGAACTACTTCTTAAACTAAAACCGAGGTCTAACACAGCAGTTTAACCACAAAATGTCTAAAAATCACTGCAGAAGCTATCGCTTACCCTATTAGCATACTCATTAACAGATCCATTGAAGAATCATATGTCCCCATCCTTTTGAAAAGAGCTTAGATTCTACCCATCCACAAAGGTGGTACCTCAACTGATATCTCTAACTTCCGTCCCATAGCTACTCTATCTCCCATCTCCAAACTCCTTGAAAAATGTGTACACATGCAAATTCTGCATTTTCTTCTTAATAATTAGATCCTATCTCAAATTCAGCATGGTTTCAGACCAGGTCACAATACTTCAACTGCCATAATAACCTTCATGGACTTAATCAATAAAGCCTGCGACTCCAGGAAGATCGTGTCCACTCTATTTCTTGACTTATTAAAAGCCTTTGATACTATCTCTCCCTCAGCCCTTCTATCCCAGCTTTCAACCATCAGACTATCTGCATGATCTCTCAACTGATTCAAAACCTACTTATCTGACAGAATATAGGCAGTAAAATGGGACAACTGAACATCCCCATATATTCACAGATACAATTCCACCAATGTTGACCAGGGTTCTATATTAGGAGCTCTACTTTTCAATATATTTATCAATAACCTTCACGCATCATTTAATCAGAAGTCTCTTGTACAATACACAGACAACTCCACTATTATATGCTGTGCTGAAACTATTCCACAACCACAGTACATCACTCAATCTGCATTTTCCTCAATAGAGACATGGGTCCACAACAACCATCTGTCTCTAAACCCCAATATAACCAAACTCATAATATTTATGCCCAAGAAAAATACTTCCATCAACAAATCTCAATTTATCATATTTTCCCTGAACTGCACAAAAATCTAAACAGTTAACCACACCAAACTGCTGGGAGTCATAATAGAGGAAAGCCTAAAATTCAACCTCCACATACAACATAATGAAAAAGACACACCAAAAACTGGGCCTTCTTTACAGGCATAAACATTTCCTTTCCTCCCCTACTAAACAAGTACTTGGTTCCACCTATCTACTTCATTCTCTTGTCTATGACACCCCTCTGCTAACCAGCTTCCAGCCTTACTCAAAATCAAATTAGAAACATGCTATAATAAAATTGCAGCATTTCCATCAAATACTCATTTATCTACTCACCACTGCACACCCCTAAAATCAGTAAACTGGTTTGAGTTCCCCCACTTCCTCACCTATCTCCAACTAACTACCACACACAAAATACTTTTCAAACCTCAAGACTGTCCTGCCCTAAATTCCTTATTTTCCCACTATAATCACAATAGGCCCCTAAGATCAGAAAATCAACACCTCCAGCAAATTCATAATCCCAAGCTACTGGCCGGTCAGCTATTGCACTTCTGGGCAATAGCCAAAACCTGGAATGCCCTTCTTCTAGCTATTCACACCACTCAAAGCCTTGTTTCCTTCAAAACATCTCTATGTGAGCACCTCCATTATACCTGGATCTATAATTGTACTAAGCCTTCACCTTGCATAACCTAGCTGTCAGCACCCTCCTATCATTTCCTTCATTTTCTAATGCATCTAACGATCTACTGTCTGCTTTTTTCTAACGTAATTACCTAACTATCCATTCTCTCTTTACTTCACATTTTAGTATTAACAATACTATTCCTATTTTTCTATCTCAACTTCTTTTTTTATACTCTCTTTCCATACTCCCTGCTTCTACCATTACCTAATTTTCTGTCTCATCCTTCATGTACTATCTTCACTTGTTCTCTTATATTGTACAAGTCCTACAACTTAGCTAGTAGTAGTTGATTTTGTAAGTGGAAGCTCACAACCTTTGCAAAATGTATATGCTAGGTAGTTAATACAATGTTTACTTATATTTCTATGCACATTGTAGTTGACTCACTTTGTAATATATTTATGTTGTGTATTTTTGTATATACTAAATGTGTTTCTTATGGAGCTTTTTCCCCCAGGCCTCTGTGATGTCCCCACTCTGGGCCAGTAATCAAGAAGCCTGACTCCTCACCACTGACACTGGAGAGGGACGTTCACCTGGAATACAAATGGATACACTCAGTATTTCCAGATGCAGATCTATCTGCATCAAGCACAATTTCCCTTAAGAGCATGCAGGGAACACACTCAGTCCGGGGGCTGGTTCCTCTATTTTTTCCAGACCTCCAGTAAGACTCCCCACTGGCACAGCTTAGAGTTGAGTCCTTAGCTAGAGTTCCAAGCTAAGTCCTCACATACCCTCTCTGTGAAATCAGTGTTTTGTGTTCCTGCTACAAGCAGCTGACACACACACTCTGAGATTTGATTTGCAGACACACACACACACACACACACACACACACACACACACACACACACACACACACACACACACACACACACACACACACACACACACACACACACACCTGGGAAAGGTTGGCACAGATTCACCTGCTGTGGCCCTTTCTGCCCATACTGTAAGGTAGTTATCACTGCCACCAGATCCCCTGCCAGCTACTTTATCGCTCTTACAAGGGTACCCTATTATACTGAGTGAAAATAATATTAATACAAATGATAAGGCTGACCATTAGTACAAATGTTAAGGCTGACCAAACTGCAAAGCTTTCAGGAGTGGACAGAGTTATCACCAAATGAATACAATATATGCAAATACTCTTGAAGCTTAAACATTTTCTAAAGAGGACCATACACAATGAAAAGTTTAAATATATTTAATAATAAATAATAAAATAACAAGAAAATACTAAATATCTATTCATGGTAAACACCAGAGTTTGAGTCACAGGGAATATTAAAAATAACACCGATGGAAAGTTTCACACAGTTATAGAAAAACAGTATTTAGCAAGTTTCACTATCTATTCCTGATTGACTAAAAGAATTACTGTTCCTACTTACCGAATAGATCAAGGCAAGATGGGTGAGTGTTCCTTGTTTTCAGATCCAAGAAAGAATACAGAATGCTCCTGAAACCTCAGTCTCCTCTAATATTAAAATATTATTTCTGTACAGAATGACATCACATACATCTGGTCATCTGACTCTGTTTCCCACACTATCCCCATCACTAGAAGCTACTAGGGTTTAGCACCTATGTGCTACAATATACACAGACAGAGCTTTGCTCAGATGTGGTGCAGCTGCTGGAAGTCATAAAGCAATAAAACCATTCCACTCTTTCTACAGGAGCTACCAGCTATTCTCTAGTACAGACATTG
This sequence comes from Protopterus annectens, assembly GCF_019279795.1. Lineage (NCBI taxonomy): Eukaryota > Metazoa > Chordata > Ceratodontiformes > Protopteridae > Protopterus > Protopterus annectens. Next base: position 1,409,831,401 of record NC_056746.1, on the reverse strand, counting down.
CATTTCCGTCTCCTTTCAAAACTGTGGGATAACATCTTTATGGCTTAGCCCATAAAGTAATTTAATTTCAAGAATATTTTGCAAAGTCAGGTGGATTAAGATTAACCTCTTCATTTCCAGTATATATTTATATTTAATTAAGTTACAGTAATACATGTACATTTCTTTTACTTCCAGTAGACCACACTGTTGATATATTTTAATACAAGCAAACCTCCCAAACACATTTTCAACACAAGCATATGTACAAATAAGTTTGATATGCAAATGACATATAATTATTTTCAAATTTCCAGCTAGCTGTGCTGGTATATGTTGCAATTCCACTGCACTATTTCTCCTGGCATGGCTGCCAGCCTCCTATCATCACACCTCTCCCCTCTTTGAAGACCCATGCTAGTTTTTCAAGTGCTCCCTGGGAAATGTTGCTTGACAGAAATGAGCCTATCTGGGAATACATTATCTCATACTTTGTCTTGAGATCTCATTGAACTGGCATTGCTAATCCTGCTATGGTGCTTCATTGTCATATCATATGCCTGCAACCCTAGGCTCCACCATAGTAACTTGGCATTTTGCTGGCTGGCTTGCTGTAGTTATAGATCCCCTCAGATGCCTCCTGCCTCCTATGCCTCCTACTGCAAATACTTACCATTTTGTGAGTCCCTTCCAAGCTGTCTGCAGCTTATTGTGGCTGACAGGAATGAGCACCATAACCTGCTTCCCCACAGCATGCTCTCTGGCTTAAGCATTCATGTCATCCTTTTTCTTTTGTTGTGTTGGACTCCCTGATAGGGTCTAAAGGTCCCCCACCTTATCCCCATACAGCAACTCAAAGGGTGAAAAACCCTGTGTATCCTGGGTACCCTCTCTGTAGGCAAACAGCAGATGGGTCAAATATTTCTCTCTCTCTCTCTTAAATGGGTCTACTGGTGTTACAGATGGTCTTTAGTGTAGAGTTTAACCTCCTCACAAGACCATTAGTCTGGGGATGGGTAGAGGTGATCTTTAGTGCTTCACCCCACAGTGCGGTCAGCAGATCAAGCGCAGGCAGGACTCATGAATGGCACCCCTATCAACAGTCAGTATCTATCAGAAAAAAAAACCTGTAAAAAAAAAAAAACAAAGCACTTGCCACCTTTTTTCCCCTCGCGAGGGCGCCACTGTGACTTTGTTTTTGCCTTGCCTACTTTTGGCACTGCTCACATGTCCTGCAGTACCCCTGTTACATCCCTTAATCCCAGACCAATAAAAAATAAAATAATATGTCTCTTCTTATGCTTTTATGCCATATGATGCCCCAAGGAATGTAATGGGCTATGGCTAGCTATGCCAGATAGAGGCACTAGGCACTAGGCACTTGTGGCCGTTCACACCCTCTCTTCACCCTCCAAGGGTCCACTCTCTATACAGTAACCCTTATACAGTAACCCCAGTTTCCTTTTTTTCTTTTCCTCTCCACTTCTGCCTCTCTCAGGCCCCTCAAGGTTTTAGTCTAGGGTCTGAGATTGAGTCTCAGCCCTTCTAGCTCTTCTCTTCTCCTCTCTTCCTTTCCACACCTCTGACAGAGGTGCCTCGCTGTCAGCCTGGGAACTACCACTTACCTGCCCTGCCCAGTCTCTCTCTGTCCAAAGGAACATCAGTACCAGCAGCAGCAGCTGTGCTTACTTTAGACTCACTGCTACAGGGTAGCTCCCTCCCTGAAATAGTCACCTCAGCAGCCCTGGCTTCAGGTATGAGGTCTGTCTGCCCCAGGCTACCCAGGCCACCAGACTGCCTCCACATGCTCCATGCCTGACTGCATGTAACTGCATGCACACAAGGTACTGCATTATCAAAGTCATTCCCTATGAAGACATCTGCAGTGGTATTGTCAAACACACCTGTCAAACTTTCCTCCTTTCATTCTTCCATTTCCAAGGTACCCTGGCCAAAGTAATTTGGAATGGGGTCCCTCCTAAAGCTCTGACTGGAGTGGATGCCCAAGCAAGTACTATTCCTCTTTAACCACTGCAGGCTTCACAATGGTTATGTCAGAGGTTATGTCTCTTAGCAGTAGCCTGTTTTCCATCTACTAAGACAAGATGCAACCTGTTGTGATAGTTTGGTACCCCTGTTGTCTCCAGGCAACTTACCACTGGTATTCTGTTATCCCCACTTGTCAGTTCCCCAGCTTTTGTTCCTAAACTTGCCTCTATGGACATCTATATACTACATGACCCCACTGGTTGCATTTAAAACATTTTACCCTTGATCCTGGCAGTGTACGCAAACTAGTGTTTTCCCCTTGTTACTGGCAGACTCTGTTGGGGTGGTTTAGGTTGCCCATCATGGGTTCCCTTATATCCATGAGCAGCACCAGGCATCCCTTTCCAGTGCAGTGATGCCATGGTTGCTAAGTAGAGATCCCTCTTTTTTCCTAGATCATCTGCAGAGTTGCACTCTTGGTCTGCCAATCAGGTTCTTAGGCAAAGTGCTAAGGGTTTGTTCCCTCAAAAAAGGTCTGCCAGCTCTTCAAAAGTGGTGACCTGGCACCCACTCATCCACTTATGAAAATAAGTGCTTAACTCAGCAATATATCTACACAGTTTCATCTGCCTTGCATCTATGCTCACAAAACTTTTTTCTGTAAGCTTCAGGTGTTAACTTAAAACATTCAAGTAAACATTTCTTGACTTTGTCATAGTTTAAGCAATCAATATCAGACAATTTAGAAACAGCAGTTACAGGTTTACCATGGAGTAAAGGGGGTCAGGAATTGGACCCAGAGCCCTTGGTCAACATTATACTATTTACATACCCTTTCAAATATATGGATAAAACTATCTAAATTATCACCCTCTGTTAATTATGGAAGAGATTTACTGACATTTATTGCACCTGGGGTTTGGTTATTCCCTTCTCCATTACTTCCATGACCCTGGTGAAGAGTCAGTATCTCACTCTCGTGTTGATGCTACCTCTCTTTTTCTTCAGCCTCCAAACACCGCTGTCTCCACTGATTCTAATTCCATATGTTTGGCCTCCAGTTCAAGTTTCTTTAACTACACATGGATTTCTAAGTCCTCTGAGGCAAAAGGTGAACTGTTCTGTTTCTGAGGGCTGCAAATTCCCATCACCAGACTGGTTATCCCCCTGGTTGCTGGTCTGTGTTGTAATTGTGACTAAGGATGAAATAATTTCCTCTTTAGTCAGGTTGGCATACACTAATCCTTTGGCTTTGCACACCTTGGCAAACTGGTTCTTTGTCAGCTTGCCATAATCCTCTGCTGACATTTTTGCCTGCTGTTCCTTACTAAACTAAACTAACAAAAAGTAAAGAAAAAAACTCTTGTGATATGGAGCTTTGAATGTTTATCTTGTGGCTGCTGAGAGAATGCACACGTATAGCGACAACTGCTTACAGGCTACATAATTTCAATATCCCACCATTGCCACCAATATGTGATGTCCCCACTCTGGGCCAGTAATCAAGGAACCAGAATCCTCACCACTGACACTAGAGAGGGATGTTCACTTAGAATACAAATGGATACACTTGGTATTTCCAGATGCAGACCTCTCTGCATCAAATACAATTTAGTCTGGGGCTGGTTCCTCTCTATATCTGTCCAGACCCTCAATAAGACTCCTCACTAGCACAGCTTAGAGTTGAATCCTCAGCTGGGGTTCCAAGCTAAGTCCTCCCACACCCTCTCTTTTAAACCATTGCTTTGTAGTCCTGCTACAAGCAGCTGACACACACACACACACACACACACACACACACACACACACACACACACACACACACACACACACACACACACAGATACCCACACAGTCTGAAATTTGATTTGCCCCCCCCTACACACGCATACACCTGGGAAAGGCTGGCAGAGATTCACCTGCTGTGCCCCCTTCTGCCCAGACTATTCGGTAGTTATCACTGCTGCCAGATCTCCTGATAGCTACTTTATGGCTCTTACAAGGGTACCCAATTATACTGAGTGAAATTAATATCAATACAAATGGTAATGCTGACCAAACAGCAAGGCTTTCAGGAGTGGCCAGAGTTATCACCAAATAAATATATGCAAATACTCTCAATGCTTAAATATTTTCTATAAAGGACCACCCTCAAAGAAAACTTTAAATATATTTAATAATAAATAGTAAAAGAACAAGAAAATATTAAATATCTATTCACAGTAAACACCTGAGTTTCAGTCACACGGAATATTAAAAATAATACAGAAGGGAAGTTCCGCACAGTTATAGAAAACAGAATTTAGCTAGTATCACTATCTATTTTTGATTGAATAAAATAATTACTGTTCCTACTTACTGAATAGAGCAAGGCAATAAGGGTGAGTGTTTCTTGCTATCAGATCCAAGACAGAACACATAATGCTCCTGAGACTTCAGTCTCCTCTAATATTTAAACATTATTTTTTATAGAGAATGACATCACATACATCTGGTCATCTGACTATGTTTCCTGCACTATCCCCCATCACTAAAATCTACCAGGGTTTAGCACCTATGTGCTACAATACACACTGATAGAGAGTTTTGCTCAGATGTGGTGCAGCTGCTGGAATAAAACCATAAAACCATTTCATTCTTTCTACAGGAGCTACCAATTATTCTCTAGTATAGGCATTGTGTATCTGTCTCCTTTCAAAACTGTTGGATAACATCTTTATGGCTTAACCCATAAAGTAATTTAATTTCAAGAATATTTTGCAAGGTCAGGTGGATTAAGATTAACCTCTTCACTTCTAGTATATGCTGTTACAATGTATAAATTTAATTCAGTTACAATAATACATGTACATTTTTTTTCCTTCCAGCAGGGCACACTGTTGATACATTTTAATACAAGCAAACCTCCCAAACACAATTTCTGCACAAGCACCTGTACAAATCAGTTTGCTATACAAGATGTCATATAATTATTTACAGAATTCCAGCTAGCTGTGCTGGCATATGTTACAAATCCACTGCCCTATTTCCCCTGGCATAGCTGACAGTACCTCCTATTGTCACAGCCTGTACTGAAAATGGGCTCTTCTTGGCCCAGTGGACTATCCTGGTAAACAAATGCCAATCAATAAATAAATAAATAAAATAAAGATCTATGTTCCATTATGTAGGAAAGCTTCATAGGTAATAACTAGTCTAGTTGCCCTTGTGGTCCATTTGAAAACTATTCAATTTTCCTCAAATGTGAGGATCAAACTTTGCACATTATGTATTTGAGGTAAACACTTTGACCATTATGTCACCCCCACAACTCTTTTGATAGTGTAGTACTGACCATATACTGTAGTCATAGGACTAACACATCTGGGCTCACATCATCGTAACTCAGCTATGTTATCTCATAAGTGACAGCCCCTGTACACATACTATCTCATAATCCATGTAATCAAGCTTATGATATTACAAGCGTAAGGCCCATAAAAATCAATATTTTGTAGGGAAGGGGCAAACCTCCTAACACTATCTTACTTTATTATTCTCATTCTGTAGTCACTGCACTTCAGAGAAGGGAAGATCACTGAGAAACAATATAAACAGCATAAGGGCAACTACCAGACCAAACGTTTATAGTAATACAGATGTGATTGAAGTTCAGGTGACTCAGGAAAGTGATTATAAGTCCTGAATTCATATGCAAACTTGCTGATGGATATACAGTAGCTCTTATAACAAATGCTAAGAAAAACAAGCCAATTCCCTGCTGGAAACATAATCATGCATTTATTGCATCTAGCATCTAGATTCACGGTCAGATATCACATTGTTGCAATATTACAAATACACTGGCTTGTCATCAGAGAAACTGCAGTTTCATTTGACCAGTTCAGAAGTTCATTAAAATAGGGGACAAATTCTATCACAAAAGTTGAAGTTCTGTTTCTCTAATGTTTAATATTTGCATGCTTTTGATATGGTTATTGCCAACTGTTATGAACAATATCTCCAGGTTTTCATTGCTAACTATGGGCTAAATACTGCATGATGCAGTCAGTGTATATCACATGCATTGGAGTTTCTATTTAGAAACAGTTAATTTGGAAATAATGTGAGGCAATCAAAAATATAATTTTTCACAAGGAATCCAGAAAATAGAAAATAATATGGTGAAATATGCAGAAACCCAATACAGAATTAAGAAAAATTTTTGTCCAGCATTCATTTCCAAAATGTAGCAGTAATCGGCAGTATATTTCAATATATATCGATTAATATAATTATGTTTGTCAGAGGGGAATTTTCCATGCCATCCATCCTATCTCTTGGTGGGAAATACACACACATTAAAATAAAAGTGAAATACATAGCATACAAAGTGTTGTAGAACTTAGTCAAAACTATGGCTCTGTGTGCTTTCCATTTTCAATGTTTAATTGAAATGATAATTAAATTAGCACTGGCCACATTACATTCCTTAGCACAATCTCCATTTTTGTGTTGATTTCTGTGCATATGAAGGCATAGTATATTTGTTGAGCAGGATAATTGGCAATGGATAAAATATCTATATTATCTGCCAGGAGATAGGGACAATAAGTGATATTGAAGTGTGCAGTAGAACACTTTTGCAAGGATTATTGCTTTGCATTAGTGCAGACATCAATAAAGCTGTCATGCTGCTTGATGCCGCTCTGCTTCTTTCAAGCACATTTTGTAACATTTTTCTGCTCCTCTACTACTACTTAAGTTATTAATTGCTAACACTTAATGAATAAAATGTGTTTTGACTATGCAAACACCACTATTTGCTTTCATTACAAGTAGTACACAATGATCAGCAGAATACAGTGTGCTGTGTTCAATACATTTAGTTATATGGGATGGTAGCAAATGCTGTAGAAAAAATGCAGCTAGAGGTTTCAACCATCTATATGCTTCACTTGTTTGTTAAATTGCAATCTTAGAACAATCATATATAATTTTCTTTTTAAACTAGATAACTATATTAAATGCATGCTTTTATTTTATGAAGTGGTTTTATCTGGCACTGTTAGAGCTGGGTGGTTTAAAGGGATTTGCAACACTTTTTTGATGTGTAATTGTCTGATGAATCTGTACAAAAAGGTTCTGACAGGTTTACTGCCTTCCACTGTACTGCTGCTACTCTGATCTCTCCTGAACACCTTATAATGGCTACTGAGGGACCCTTTCAGTTATTGCATTCTAGAATGCCTTTGTAATAAATGCAGTTTTTAGTTTCTGCCTTCTATTTTGTTGATCTCTCCTTTAATCTTCCCTTGCTCCACCATCAGAGTCAAAGGCGCTGAAGCAAGTTTGATGTTCATTCCACAAAAGAGAAGCAGAGACAGCTCTCTGACTACTCACAGCTGGTGATTTCAGCCTCCATTTCAGTACATTTCCCATCCTTGATTCTATTAATAATACATCATCTCCCTCTTCTCCCCTCCCTCATATTCCCACTTTTCATTTCAAAGCAATGAAAGCTGAAAACATAGTACCACTGCTTGAAGAACTAAAAACTGACTCACCTGCTGGTCATGACAATCTTCTTCCATGGTTCTTATTCCTTTGCAAGGACTTCATAGTACCTCACATTCTTCAGATTTGTAACCTCCGCCTAACTCAAAACATCATGTCTGATATCTGGAAAATGACAATTGTTAAACCCCTTCCCCCAAAAAACTAATCCAGCCCATGTCTTTGACTTCTTTCCCATCTCCTCTCTTCCCATGCTTGGTAAAATCCTTGAAAAATTTGTTTACAATCTACTTGCCCATTACATCTACTCATATCATATACTATACTATACTCAAAAAAGCAAGGCTTTTGGTCTGCACTTCTACTGCACTCTGACACTTACTGATAATATCCTCTTGGCTATGGACAAAAACCTTCTCACTGGAGACATCTCTTTATGTCGCTGTGGATGACTCAGTCGTGCAGCGGTAGTGTTGCTGCCTCACAGCAACAGGTTCTCTGGTTCAATTCTTGGCTCAAGTGCCTTCTGTGTGGAGTCTGCATGTTCTCCCTGTGTTTGTGTGGGCTTCCTCCCATGTTACAAAGACATATGTCTAGAGCATTTCTCCCTGTGCCTCTCTTGAAAATTGGCTTTGTTCCAAGTTGTACTTTCCCAGTTAATAAATAAATTATTGATTTCACCAGAGCTTGACCATAACATTCATTTAGATCATGTAACTGAAATTGGAATTAACTCAGACAAAGCTCACGGATTTAAAAATTATCATTTGAACTGAAAATTCTCTGTGCAGTTTCAAAATACCCTCTCTGATTCTACCCCTTTCCTTAAAGGAATACATAAAGGGTCCATTTTGTCTCCCCTTCTTTTTCCATTTCCATAAATAAACTAGCACTTGATCTCCATCTCTTCTCTCTCTAATTTTATGCTTACAGCATGGTCTTATTTCACTCAAACCTTACCTCATCGGCCATACAGCAACAAATACAAGATGATTTCCTTTCTCTTATCAAATAGCTTAATAACAAAAAGCAAATTCTGACCACTTCCAAAACTAAAACAATGCTGTTGGCACCTCTCCTAAATGGCATAATAACTCTCAACCACTTCTTATCCATGACCATCTTGATAACTCCATTGGCCAAGGCATAATTTTCAAATACCTTGATATGTGGCTTGATTCTGCACTGAACTTTCACTTTTACTTAGAACAAATATGAAAGAAAATAAATTCCGTCCTATTTTGGACCTATAGAATTTCCCCCTTTCTGTCCAGGCCAACAAGAAATGCAATAGGCAGAGGCATTCTACTATTCAAGCTTGAATATGAGCTTCAAAGAAGCACCCAAGGAAAAATTCCTCCACCATTCAAACAATAAGCAACTCTATCTTCCTTTTTATTATCCTGTCAAATGAAAATGCGCATCATTGTATCATGCTTAATAAGAACAGTTGGCTACCTGTCCAACAATGTGCCATCCTGATTCTTGGGTTTCAGTGCTACAAGCTCCTCAAAGAACATTCCTGTCCTTTCCTTGCATCCAACCTATTCAGATGCTCCCCCAGTTACATTCTACGAAGTCTTAACCACTATTGTCCACCTTTTCAATGTCCTAGAACAAGGCTTCATTGCACTAACCATACCTTAACCATCTTAGGTCCCAAACTGTGGGAATCCCTCCTACTAATCTGGAAAATCTCACCTCATACCCCTCATTCCATGCTCACCTTAAAGATCATCTCAGGTCTGAATCAATTTGCAAATACTTTCCCTCAGGACACATCAGCTAATCAGCCAATCTCCACCTCACCAGTTAGGCACCATTGTCTTCCTCACATTATTTGCCTTCACTAATATGTGACATCTCTTCTACTTTGTATATTCATCCATCCATCCATCCATCCATCCATCCATCCATCCATCCATCCATCCATCCATCCATCCATCCATCCATCTATCCATCCATCCATCCATCCACAAACTCCTTTTATCAGTTTTTTACACATGGGGTCAGGGTGTCACTTCAACAGTGACAAACATCTAGAGTCAAGGTTTACACCACCAGGTGGCTAGCCTATATATTGCATATAATTAATTTCTGTGTGACCTTACTTTGCTTTCGCTATCGTTTACACTTTGTGCTTTATCCCTTCACTATTTCATGCTCTTTTTCTTCTTCTTGCCTCCTTCCTCTAACTATTCATTCATATTGTCCCCTATGCTGTTACTTTATTATTATTATTATTATTATTATTATTATTATTATTATTCATAGGTTCATAGGTTCATACTAGGCTATCTGCCCTAGGGCATTTATAAGCCTAGCCAGAATGTGTTTGGCTTTCGCCACCCATTTTAAATTTATTTTGCTATGCCCTTTTTCGATGTTAGTATACTGTGCCTCTGTCTAACAGTGACACAGAAGTGATACCCGGGGTAAACCTACGATCTCCCATCCACTCATCAAGATTCCTCTTGAAGAGAGTCAATGAGGGACTCTGCCTAACCTGGACTGGGATTTTATTCCAGAGTGAAGGGAGCCTCTGGGTTCTGAATCTGTCCTTCCAGCATGTCTTATTTATTTCAGTGCTGAGATTCAAGACTCTCGAGCGCATAGCTCGATGGGATTTGGATTTTCTGAGGTGCAGCATGTCCATTAATTCTGGGTTGGACATGGCTTTATACGTCAGGCACAGATCACCTCTGAACAGGCGGTATGCCACTGAGTAGAGCTGGAGTTTCTTTAACCGGTTATTACTATTATTATTATTGATTCATTGCTATCTTCACACAACATAACTTGTTTATCTGCTGTCATTTATATTTGTCTGAAATAGGTTCATTTGGTTTAGTATTCTACCCTAGAAACCAAACTGAATAAATAAATAAATAAATAAGTTAACAAATAAATACATAAACATTGATTTGTGACTATATAAGCACTCCATCAGATTGTGGGTTTGTTTCCTGCTGTGATCTTCCGTAAGAAAGTAGACTTTCATTCAACAGTTCAACAGTTTAAAAAAAAAAAGTATATATATATATATATATATATATATATATATATATATATATATATATATAAATATAAATATATATATATATTTTTGAGGGAAATAAAAACTGCATTTATATATATATATATATATATATATATATATATATATATATATATATATATATACATACATACATATATATTTTTAATTAATTAATTAATTACTTTATTTATTTTTTTGATGGAAATAAAAACTGCATTTCTAGCTATATTACGTAGAAGCAGTAGTGAAAGGATACTAACCAGCAAGCCCTTTCTGTTCTAGAAATGACCTCTTTTTACTTGTCTTTCTTCTTGTCTGTTGTCGGCTACAATTCCCCCAGCATCAACAGTTTAAGTAGTAGTTTCCCCCATGAGTGATGCAGAAACTAATCCAGAAGACAGGCACTCCCCCTAGATGATATTTGAAATCATGTAAAATAAAGGGAAAGTGTTTTGTCTGTTATGGCTTCTGCCCACTACCCTCACTCTACACTTTTCTAGCCTGTCTACTGGTGAAGACTTTACTGCTCTGCACAGTTACAATGTCAATCCTGTTTTGTACTCACAAAGGCAGAAAGTTTTTTTAGTAAATATTACCATTTCTTCAATAGAGAATGTAGATTTCATGTCACAAATTTACAGTTCTTACTCAGTAGTCTGCAAATGCAGCCAGGAATGTTTCATAGGTTCATAGGTACATACTAGGCTAGCTACTCTTTCAGGCCATTTTAAGCTTAGCTATCAAAATGAACCATCCCTTGGCCTTTCCCATCTCCTGGTTAAACATTATATATTACCCCTAATAAGAATAACTGGGATCAAACCATAGATAATTGAGGGGACACATGCATGGGATAAAGCATTTATGATGTGCCTCTGTCCATTAGTTGTACAGGGGGCAGTCTTGTGGTATATTTTCTGTTTCTCATGCATAGATCTTATTTGCACTTCAAAGTGAACATTAATGGGCTTTGTTTTATACAGATAGGGAGTCTGTTCCGCAGCAGTGGTATCCTCCATGAAATATGCCTGTTCCTCTAAACCATTCTAACCCTAGACTGGGTATTTCTGATCCCATCTAACTTGCTAATGTGCAGTAAATCCATCAGTATTAGGTTGGAGGATGCCTTGGAAGACAGACACAGATTACCTCTTAGCAGTCAGTAGGTTGCAAAGTATAGTGACAGGGCTTTGATTCGGTCCATGTACGACGTTGTTTAGGCCTTGTATCCTTGTATCTCTGTGAGTGTTCTAGTCATTGCATGTGTCTGGGAAAATACATGCCATGGGGGGATTATATTCAATGACTGGCCTAATGCGGGCAGAGTAAAAGGGAGCAGTGACATCCCTAGATCGAGGCACAATCCCTTTGTTTATAAGCTGTGCAATATAGGACTCTCTTACAGCAATAGATGCATGTTGGTCAAAAGTAACTCATTTATAGACTGAGAAAACTAGTACACACCCACGTAGAACTTATTCAGTTTTTAACGTGACCTTTTACATTGACAATCAGCATGTTTACTCATGGTATGCATCTTTCCCAGCAGGCATAAACAAATGCATCTGATGCTCTCTCCTGAATAACTGCTGATACTTCTGGAAGACGTAATGGATAATTCATAGAGACAGAAGAAGTACTCTATCTTCCACGAAATCTACAATAAAACTGAATTCTGAAGAATTTCTGTTTACCACATGGAATGCAAATACTGTAGCTATCTCATTAGTATTAAAGCTATGTATCCCATTTTCCATATAACATTTTTCTAAGCTGAAAAATGCACAATTTAATAAGTTTTATGCATTATGTTATCATGATCACTGTAAATCTCACTACTGTGAGATATTTACATCAAAATTAAAACTTCTATACAATGTAAAAAAAACTTGTAATAATACAATTTTCAGTTACTATTGTCTCGGTCCTCTTCAATAAATAAACATACCACACCAAATGACATTTGACAACCTTCACTGAACTTCTATAAGCATAACTTTATTGACCAATTATTTATTAATCACAACATGAACATTCATATAATCGTTTACTAGGGCAGTGTGACCTCGCTCACCCTAACCAAATAAGCAGTGTCCTTACCTCTGTCTGTTTCTTTTTACTTATCAAACAGCATCCCATTGCACAATTTTATTCCCCACTCATTGAATTAAACATCCAACCTCCTTTTACTAGGGCAGCATGACCTCGCTCACCCTAACCAAGTAAGCAGCTTCCTTACCTCCACTCACTTACTTTTACTTATCAAGCATCGTCCAATCTCTCTCTTTTATTTCCTACCTCATTGAATTAAACATCCACACCAGAGGGGGAAAAGAAGAGGGACAAGCTTGCTCCTCTTCTTTGCCTACCCAAATCTATAAAATAACCACACAAATCCCAATGTTCCAAAAATAGAGAGGGAAGGCAGGTATAAATGATCTACTTATGACTGACCAGATTTATTATTCTTTGTACACCTACTTTAGTATAGAGCATCCTACCATACCAGTCATTTATGGTTTGCCGAAAGTGCACAAAGATCCATTAAATCCCCTGCTTAGACCCATTGTTTCAGGAAGGGGCTGGCTTACAGAACCTATGTCTATCTATGTTGAAAAACAGCTAAGATGTGTTTTTAGCAAAATACCTACTGTCCTAAAGGACAGTAAACAATTTCTGGAGCATCTGTTTCTTTGGGCCGAGTCTAGACATGACACATCTATCAATGAAGTTATTTTTGTAACTTTGCATGTGAATTCATTATATACGGTCATTCCTAATGAAGAGGGAGTAGAGAATGTTAGAAGCATTCTAAATAACAAAAGTGAGTTTTCTAATATCAAAGTGAATATGATTTGTGCATTACTTGATTTGATATTGGAGAACAATGTTTTTCTATTTGAGAATGAATTCTTCCTTCAGAATGTAGGAGTTGCTATGGGCACAGCGTGTGCTAACACATACGCCACCATTGTGCTGGCCCAATGGGAGAAGGAGATGGTATTTGTCTCTGACATGTTCAAGCAACACATTACGTTTTACAAACATTTTGTGGATGACATCTTTTTTACTTGGCATGGGAATGAGCAAGATTTAGACAGTTTTATTAACTTCCTTGAGAATACTACATCTTACCTCTCTTTCTCACTTAAATTTTCAAAAGAAAAGCTGGACTTTCTGGATGTTCTTGGTAGTAAGAGCATATTAGGAGATGTATCTACTAAAATGCACAGGAAAGATTGTAGGAAGAATAACATTCTCCATCACTCCAGCATGCATTCCAGGCATATTATGAAAAAATGTAGTCAAGAATCAAGTGCTACACTGTAGGAGACTTCACACTGATAGGGCTGACTACACTGCTGCAGTCAAGAGCCTTACATCAGATCTCCTAGATAGAGGATACAAGAAGTTTGACATAGATAATGCAATAGAGTAGGTTAATTCCTCTGATATTTGTAAAACCAAGCCCAATTTTTCTGATAGCTGTCGAGTTGAAGTACAAAATGCAGGAAGGAAAGTTAATCAACCTTTGAATAGGTTGTGTTTGACTTATTCTAACAATGTCAATGTAGTATGTGATATTGTTAAAAAGAATTGGCCTATTTTGTTGACTGATTCAAGTAATCGCCAGATACTGGGGACTAATCCGAGCTGTACCTTCAAGAATAATAGAAACTTGAAACAAAGGTTATGTTACAAGCATTATAATATATGTGAGGGGTTTAACTCACAGTGTAGAGGTACCCACCCCTGTAGAACTTGTAAAGCTTGTGCCTATATATGGTCTGCTTGGATGGTCAGACATGCACTAAATGATAAGCCTATAGAGTTTTCTTTTTATGCTGATTGTTCCACAAGAAACATTGTTTATTTAGCAAAGTGTAATTTATGTAGTGCATTTTACATAGGCAAGACTAATCACATGTTAAAAGAAAGAATTTTGGAACATCTCAATGACATACGTAACAGCAAATGCATGAATGCACTAGCTAAGCATGTAATTGATCATGATACACAACATAATGTTATGTTTCGTAATATTTCAAAAATGAAGACAGATACAGTTCTTTCTCTCTTTTAGTGGCTTTTATTAACTACAGTACACACATGCGGGAGCCTCATGGAAAGCACCAGGGAGACTCCCAGAACAAAAGAACAAACAAGCTTATATACTGTTGATATTGCTGACAAGACAAAAATAAAGAAATGAACCAATTAGACCATCATACAGGGCAATTAACCAATCAAAGGTTTACCCGTAAACATAAGACAATTCACATCATCACATCTCTAGGCAAAAGAACGAAAACCGGATGTATTTCCATATAAGGCACATTTCCTGCTTTCAGGCAGATTCTTGCTTTTAAGCATTTTCTCGTTGCTCAGAGTTCACTCAAAGTTCATAGTAAACAATACGTTTTAATACATACAGACTGTCACATACTCAATACCCTCAAACACATGCTTTGACTGTTCAAATTTTACAATCCCCCATTTGATGCTGTGTAAGTATCACCACTTAACCTATCATACATTTGCCCCAAATCTAACATAACCATGATACTGGTCTTTTCATTATTTGAAGATATTGTCATTTTATCATCTACATTCATAGTTGCAGGCATATAAAAATTAGGCACTTTTTTCACAGTTTTTGAAGACATTACTTTCAAGATCAGTGCTTTGATTAGGAATAAGACAAGAAAAGCAACAATTGCTAATACTGCAATTAATAAAATCAACTTCAACAGTCCACCTCCCCAACCTGAGAATAGGTTGGTTAACCATGCCCACGTTGAAGCATCGGCCTCCTTGGCCTTTGAAAGTTCGGAAATTCTTTGTATCAGTTCAAGATGACTTTCAATTTCATGCTGATTATCAGGGATAAATGTACAGCATTCCTCCTGGATTAAAGCGCAAGTTCCTTCTTTTGCTGCAAGGGTGAAATCGAGGGCCATACGATTTTGGAGTACTACAGCCCTCATAGCAGTCAATTCATCAGTCACTAATTCTAAGGCAGAAAATGTAGCATTACTTAGTATCTCAAGTAATTTAGATAGTTTTCTCAGTTCCCAAATTTATTTTACTGCTCCGTATGACAGAATTATACCAGCCCATGATATGACATCATCACCCAAGTCCGTATGGGAAAGTCCTTTGTTACTAGCATGGGCTAAGTCATGATGATAGATCCAAGAAGCATCAACTTGACCTAAAGGATTTGCAGGCTTCTTAACCTCTCGAACATTTCAAATCTTTCCTTTAGGTAATGCAGATACATGCCGAATAGCTGGAACCAGATAGCCCAAGAAACAGCTACCGGACCAGTCTCCTGGTAGCCATTTATATGCTTTTCTTCCACACACAAAATAACAATTTGCTACTTTAATGGTGATGTTGATAGGCTTAAAACGATCCCCAGCATCATGTAGTCCTTGGAATATCTTCGAATAAACAGTTTCTATTTTCTGGGAAAAGTTAGCTATAGAATCCTTAACAAGTCTTTTTACAGGTGAAAAGTCCGTTACACAGCCCAAATTGTCCATAGTGCAGTTATATACCACTGTTTTGTTACAATGGCTCCACCCGACTCTGGTTTTACCAAGTTTTTGACGGAGGAACAACTGTAATGCTATTTTGTCTTTTGAAATGACATTTGATGCATTGTAGATAAAATTTGTCCAGGTTTCTTTAATTCGTAAAGGGACTATATTTAGCATCAATCCCCCATGAACAGTAGGAATAGCTGTGCAAACCCAACAGTCTGAGACGTTGAGGGATGATGCATATGTGTACTTGATTGCTTGATAAGTGTTGAAAGGTGGATGCCATACAGCTCGTTTGGTATGAGTCGTGAAGGAAGCAGGAAATAGGAATGGCCACAGTAAAAATAGCAAAACAACAAGAATAATCACCAAAATCATTGTGCAATATTTTTGTGGAAATGTCGGTTGTGCCCGAGGAGTTTGTATAATTGTATCAGTCATTTTCAGGCACTGGTACAGTATGACTGTGAGTGCGAGTAGCAATAGGTGGAGAATCTGGAGTAACAAGAGGTAGAGGTTGCTGATCTTCAGACGGAATTACCTTCTTGACATGTGATATATGAATCCAGGGGGGTGAGCCTTGTAGCCGAACTGCTGAAGAAGTGGTCAGTAGAACCAGGAATGGACCCTTCCAGCGTGGTTGAAGAGCTGTTTTTCGAGAAAATGACTTGACATATACCCAGTCTCCTGGTTGTAGTGCCGAGGAGAAGAAACGATCAGGAGTTTGCTGAGCTGCTGCTACCTGTCGATGATGAAACTGTAAAAAAGAAACAAGAGTAGTGCAATACAAAAGAATGTTATGATCAAATTCATCATATTCAGAAAAGGGCAGTGGTGGAGTCATGGGCATTCGCATAGGGCAGCCCATGAGGATTTCGTGAGGAGAAAGACCTTTAGTAGGATGTACTTGAGCTCTCATAGAGAGCAAGGCTAGAGGTAGTGCCTGTACCCAAGTTAGGCCCGTTTCAGTAGTAATTTTAACCAGTCTTGTTTTGAGTGTCTGATTCATACGTTCGATAAGGCCGGATGCTTGTGGTCTATAGGGACAATGAAACTTGAGAGTGATGCCTAACATTT
The DNA here is from genome assembly GCF_019279795.1 of Protopterus annectens. Lineage (NCBI taxonomy): Eukaryota > Metazoa > Chordata > Ceratodontiformes > Protopteridae > Protopterus > Protopterus annectens. The sequence continues at coordinate 1,409,814,271 of NC_056746.1, read as the reverse complement.
TACAAAGTGAATCAATTAATTGAGCAGTAAAATGTGTTCCACGATCCAAATATATTTGACAGGGAACACCAAAACGAGGTATTAAATCATAACAAAGTTTCTTAGCAACAGAAATAGCATCATTCTTAGCACATGGGTAGGCTTCTAACCACCCAGAAAAAACATCAACAACAGTTAAAACATACTTAAAATGAGTACAAGGTGGAAGTTCAATAAAATCCCATTGCAAAGAGCAGAATGGTCCCAATGGTTTAGGTATGGGCTGTGTGGGAGCCATGGTGCCCTTTGAAATATTGTACTGTAAACAAGTGGAGCACATGCTCAAGAAATGTTGTACAGAAGCAGAAAGACTTGGGGAAAACCAATCCTTTTGGATTTGTTTTATTAATGCTTGTACCCCAACATGAGCTGGCAAGTGATATGCTTTAATAAGAGAATTTAACATGGACTTTGGGCAGACCAGCCTGCCATCTGAATATTGCCAAATGAGATCAGAGCATTTAAAACAACCTTGAGCCAGCCATGATTTTCTTTCTGATTCCAGAGCTTCAGTTTGTAATGCTTTTAACACTGTAGTATCAAAAGTAGCTATTGACTGTAGAGGCTGCAAAAATTGTCCCTGAACAGTTTGTGAAAGAGCAGCCTGTTTTGCAGCCCAGTCAGCAAAGTTATTGCCTTTGGTTTCGAAAGAGTCATTGGATTGATGGGCTGCATATTTTACACCAGCAATTTGAGATGGTAACAATAAATGTTGTAATAGGTTATTTGTATAAAAATTATTTTTAACGGGAGACCCAGAGGAAGTTAAAAATCCGCGTTCTTTCCATAGGATACCAAAATCATGAACAACCCCATGGGCATAGCGGGAGTCAGTATATATAGTGACAGATTTGTCCTTAGCTATTTTGCATGCATGCGATAGGGCTACCAGTTCCGCAGCCTGTGCGGAAGTTCCTGGGGGTAATTGTGCTGATTTTAAAACTTCAGTCGGTGTACAGACTGACCAAGCTGCTTGGAATTCTCTGGAGTTTGTTCGTAAACAGGATCCATCAACAAAAAGAATCAAATCCGGATACTGCAAAGGACTATCATACAAATGTAACATAGGAGAAAGAGCAGAGTTAACTACAAGCACACAATCATGTGGTTCGCCCTCATCCGATGTCGGTATTAAAGAGGCAGGGTTCAGTGGTGGGCAGCGTATTACTTGCAAGGAGGGATTATTTATTAAAGTCAATTCGTACTTAGTAAGACGTGCGTTGGAGAGATACTGTGTTTTGTTTTTTAACAGTAATGCCTGAACTGCATGCGGGACTGCTAAAATTGTTTGGTGCCCCAGATTCAGTGGAGCTGCCATATCAATCAAAATAGCAGCAGCTGCCACTGCTCGCAAGCAAGCTGGGTAACCAGAGGCAACCGGATCTAGTTGAGTGCTATAATAAGCAATGGGATGGTAGCCTCCAGTGCGTTGCTAGGCCAAGAGATTCAAGGCAGTTTTGTTTCGTTCACAGCAAAAGAAAATAAATGGTTTTGAATAATCAGGCAATCCTAGTGCTGGAGGATTTACTAAGGCTGTCTTTATAGCCTGAAAAGCGTCCTCGTGGTGTGACATCCAAGGTAAAGGGTCTGTGATGTCTTTCTTTAAAAGTTGTAATAGTGGAGCTGGAAGTTCTGAAAAATTAGGTACCCATTGTCTACAATATCCCGCTAGGCCTAGGAATCCTCAAAGTTGTCTCTGTGTTACAGGTTGTGGGGGGTTTTGAATAGAGATTATGCGATTCAGGAGTATTTGTCAAGAACCCATTGAGATGATATGTCCTAAATATTGCACCTTGTCCTGACAAAATTGTAATTTGGATTTATTTACTTTGAATCCATGTGCAGCTAAAAAATTCAACAACAAAAGGGAATTTTCCCTACATGAATCACAGTCCGGTGAAGCTATCAGGATATCATCCACATATTGAACTAGAACAGAATGTGACGGTAGTCAGAGATCCTGTAACTGTCTATGCATCTCTCTAGAGAATAAGGTTGGGGATTCTACATATCCTTGGGGCAATCGAGTCCAAGTATACTGTTGGCCCTTATATGTGAATGCAAATAAATACTGACTATCAGGATGTACTGGAATAGAGAAAAAAGCTGATGAGATATCTATCACCGTGAAACATTGTGTGTTAGGTGGGTTACAGCTTAGGATAGTATCTGGATTTGGTACAATTGGGAAGACGGGTAAAACAGATTTATTAACTTCCCGCAAGTCTTGAACAAATCTATAAACTTGTTTTCCGGGTTTCTTCATCGGCAATATTGGGGTATTACATGGACTTATGGTAGGTACTATGATCCTTTGTCGTTCTAATGCAGAAATAACAGGGGCAATACCAGTGATAGCCTCATTCGTCAAAGAGTATTGAGGCACTCGTGGTAACTTTGCTCCCGGTCATAGGGTTATTTTAACAGGAGTAGCTGAGGTCAAAAATCCGACATCATTGTCATGAGTAGTCCACAAGTGATTGGGTAGGGAATGTAAACATTCATCTCTGCCAGAATGTGGCTGGGTACACATCGTCTGTAAAATGGCTGAGTCATCCAGGGCTACTAGGGTACTATCTTGTTGGTCTGAAGGTACTTGGAGATAGACTCCATCTGCTGTGCAAAAAATGGTAGCCCCCATTTTGCAAAGCAAATCTCTCCCCAAAAGATTTAATGGTGCTGAAGGTCCTACTAGGAATGCATGATTATCCTGTAGGGATCCCAAGGTAACTGGGACTGGAATAGTTTTGGAGTATTCGATAGGTATACCAGAGACACCCACTCCTCTAGTTATTTTGTCAGAGAGGGGAACAGTCATGGCTGCTTTGCCAGCTAACATGGATTTAGTTGCTCCGGTATTGATTAAAAATGGTTAGGGTTTATTCTTAACTAGTAACATTACATGCAGTCCATTCTGATCCACAGGAATGAAAGGACACAATTGCTGTTGCTTCTGTTCAGGGAACCTTCATTGAGGTTGCTGCCGATTGGACTGTGTCCAAGTAGAATTCCATTGTTGTGTGGTATCAGTGTACAGTGCTGGTTGCTCAGCCAAATATGGGCATTCATTTTTCCAATGGACTGATTGGCCACAGTTGAAACATTCCGTCTGATTACTAGAATTTTGGGGTGGAGCCGACTGTGTGCTCTGCCAATTTTGTCTATTCTGATTCCCGGGTCCTTGGCGTCCACCCTTTCCTCTTCCCTGTCCTCGTCCTCTACCCCATTGACCAAAAACATTACACATTTGTATTTGTGCTTTTACTAATTTCTCCTGTAAATCCTTCTGCTCTTTAGCTAAATGGTCAGAGAGGTATTGTACCTGTTGGACTAACTCATGCAGGCCTAAACTAGGCGAATTTAAACACACTTCTTTTAATTTGTCCCTTACTTGAGGGCGTAGCCCATCCACAAAGGCGTCTGACAGTCCGCTTTGTGCTGGTCCTTCGGTGGGTTCAGGGTACCCAGAATATGCCTCAAATGCATCAGTGAGTCAATGTAAGTATTCGTCTATAGGCTCATCCTCTTTCTGTATGATTGATTTGATTTTTGACCAATTGGGGATAGGTGGTACAATTACATTAATAGAATCAACTATATGTTGTCCAACCATTTCAATCCATTTTCCCCTTGCGTGTTGTGTTTTGGTATTGGTGTAGGAACTTTAGCATGATCCCAGATACGTTTCATAAGATCGGCTGGTACAGCATACTGTAGGACGGCTCTAACCTCTTCTATGGTAGGATTTTGCAAGCAAATATGTCCTGCAAGCACTCGTTGAAACTTTGCTGGGTTATTGCAAATAGGCGGAAGTGATTTGGTAATGGCTTGAAAATCAACTGCCGACCACACCCTAGGCACTACTGCTGTGGCCGGTTGCCCTGCATCTCTAGCATGGGCTGGATTTGGGACTTCTATTAACGGAAATATTCTCTCTTCATCTGATGGGCTGGTGCCCGATTCAGAGTCAGAGTCTGGATTAGATTTATCCGGTCCACTGTAATCATCGTTGCCTTCAATTAGAATTGGACATTGTTTATAAATCTTACCCTTATGTAAATATACGGCTTTCTTATCATAATATTTCTTCGACTGGCTAGGCCTAGGGTCAAAAAGCATTTGTGCCTTTTTCTTATATTTTTTGTTTTTGAGCGGGTTAATCTAGGTGATGACTTACTAGAGGGTTCTGTTTGTTCAGGTTGCTCTATAAGCTGTCTACTGGATTGACTGTCCAATACCTGAATTCCACTTCCAGACTGAAGAGCGGTGTGTTCTTTTCCCCGCCGACCCCCGCCCTCTGTTGTAGAGCTTACTGCTGCGTCTTGAACTTGTGAGGGCTGGTATAACGGTGGAGGAGCTGTAGGGGGTGGGGGAAACCAGGGGTTATCATCCTCAGACGATTCAGTTATTTGTAATTTATTTAGTTCTTGTACGGGATATAAACCTTTAAAGGACGGTTCCTTTAAACGTTTCCCGTTTGCTACATCTAGATTAGTCACAGTATGTTGCAGTTCCTTTATCTGCTCTTTTAGTTTCTTTTGATTACTTTAAGACTACTAACGACTGAATCCTTTTCCCTTTCTTTGGCTTCGCACATCCAATCATTAAATGCTGCCCAACACAACCCTGGTAATCTTCCTTTCTTTTTTAACCTCTTTTGTAAATTAATCAATACATCTTTATTAAAACTACCATTTTCAGGAAAGGCAAGATTACTGTCATTTTTAATTAGCGTGATCCACTGGTTTAAATACATACAACTGTCTCGGGACACCCGATAAAACATATAACCAGTTGGTGTACCTTTTTCTGGCTCATTTATTTTTCCCGCACTCACTCCCATTTTCACACAATAAGCTATACTTGTTTAACACAGGTTTAGCTAAGGCGTTATATAAACATCTTTTTACCCCTTTTCATTCCTCCTTTCATACTTATGACGCCAGTATTTCCGTATTACCCCACTCTCATATGCACATTTAAAAGCAGACACCAGTATTTCCATATTACCCCACTCTCATACTGCACATTTAAAAGCAGAGAAAAAAATGCATGCCACTTACCTTAAAACAACTGAATGAGAGAAATTATATCTTTTTCTGCACAGAAAATTTTCAAATCTTTAAGACAGACAGAGAGAGATGAAGAAAACACTGCAAAAACAGAAAAATCTGTTATGGGCCCTTTTATTAGCAGTATTTCTTTCACTTCCTGACTGCTGCAGCTTGTTCCCAATTCAGATCTGAGTAAACTCACTAATTGTTACATTTCATAATATTTCAAAAATGAAGACAGATACAGTTCTTTCTCTCTTTCAGTGGCTTTTATTAACTACAGTGCAAACGTGTGGGAGCCTCATGGAAAGCACCAGGGAGACTCCCAGAACAAAAGAACAAACAAGCTTATATACTGGTGATATTGCTGACAAGACAAGAATAAAGAAATTAACCAATTAGACTATCATACAGGGCAATTAACCAATCAAAGGTTTACCTGTAAATATAAGACAATTCACATCATCACATCTCTAGGCAAAAGAAGGAAAATCGGATGTATTTCCATATAAGGCACATTTCCTGCTTTCAGGCAGATTCTTGCTTTTAAGCATTTTCTCGTTGCTCAGAGTTCACTCAAAGTTCATAGTAAACAATACATTTTAATACATACAGACTGTCACATACTCAATTCCCTCAAGCACATGCTTTGACTGTTCATATTTTACAATAATTTTAAATTTTTAGTTTTGCAGAAAGTGAATGTCAGTTTGCGTGAAGGGGACATTGAAAATGAGACAGAATATGTTGAATTAAGATGGATCGTGGATTTCAAGGCATATTTTCCACCTGGCCTCAATAGCGCTGTGTCTTTAAAACCTCTTTTGAAGAGAAGAGGTTTACCACATTAATTATTAATTAATTAACTTTTTATGATGCATTCCTAAGCCTTGTTTTTATTGGTCAGTGCTTACATTTAAATCCAGGATTTTTATCAGTTTGTATTTAGGTCTGAAGAAGAGGGTTACCTTGAAAGCGCTTACCTTTTTGTTATTTTTATTTGTGTTAAAGTGTTTTTATCTCCAGCCGTTTTCTCTATGTATACATTTATATTTTTGGACACGTTTGGTTCCTCCACTTTCTTTCCTTTTATATAGGGAAGGCAGGTAGCAAGTTCATGCCAAAATGTGATCCCTTACCCAGGTACATTCACATAAAAACCCATTAAGTACTTCCTTACACTTACCTTATTTCCCCCCAAGCCTCCTACTTTCTCCAGTTCAACCCTTTCATCCCCACCTCAGTTAATTCGCATTACTATTCCTACCTGACCCAAATAAAGATATCCCTGGACAAATTGGTTTGTCATCAAACCTCATATATCATATTTAACTCTTGAACAGTCCATATAGTAGTCTGATCTCTTCAATGGTCTGCTACTTCTGGAGATTTTTTCCCATCACTCTCTGCCTTCATTATTTGTTAACCATCAACCCCTTTGAGCCAGTCATCCAGTCATCCCATTTATTCCCTATCACTGGTATGAGGTCAGTTGGGAGAGCCATCACTCTACTGTTCTCATGAAAACCTAGCTTGTGTAGTCATTAGCTCTGGTTGTCCCTCCCTTCAAAGATGGAACTCACCACTGAGCAGCCCTGCTCCTTTTCCTCAAGCACAAGATGTGGTTTCCTTGTTCTCCACCAAAGTAATTATACTCGGTCATGTGGTCCCTGAGTGCCTGCTACCCTCTCTCTACCTTGGGAAAAGCAAATGTAACAGAGAATCTTAAAAGACAGTTTACACTTGGCCTGTGATGTTTCTTTTGGAGCAGTCCTTGCTACAATACAGCTTCATTTTAGATATGACTTCTCCCCCTGCAACTTTTGACTACAGCAACTTAAACATAACCGAAAACAATATTTTCATGCAGCATACATGTATGTTATTTTAACAATTATCATTATATAAATTACATACTTCCTGCAATCCCCTAAACCTCTCTCCTTCTCTTGGACATTATTCTGTCTACATTTTTCCCATAGATTCAAGTTATTTTTATATAATTTGCTCCTTCCATTTCCCAAGTTCCCCCTCAAGTTCTTTTATCTCCTTTACACTACTCAGTATTACAGTTACAGCTGGTTTAGTTTCTAATTTCCATTATCTAGTAATTGCTTTAGGCATTTCTATGTGTAGGCAATTCAGAACCTCTGTCCCATCTCGAAAGAATAATTTCCTTAGTTACAACCATTTGCTTCCCCAATATTTCTGACAAAGTAGTCTTTAGGGAATTTGTAAAATCTATCAACTCATATAATCCCAGAAAATCTCTCTTTCCCATCACACCTCCAGCATTAGCTATTTATCTGAGGAAAAATTCTCTGAAATTTGATTGGGTTATTACAATATATATGCAAACACTTCCAAGCAAAAAGTATAAACCCCTGCACTTTGTTGCATACTCTTTGTTGCTCAGATTATTAAAGATTTTTATACTTTGCTTACCTCTGACATGAATGAGCATTAAACATTGAATTTTTTCTAGCTTATCTGCAAATCCCCTAGCAGTGAGACAGATCTCAGATGTTTGAATTTAGTGTTCCCAATTTTCAGATAAATTACCATGAGATGTTCATGGCTGAAATTATTACATTTTAGCAAAACAGTGAGTTATAAGATTAAAACTTGGAAGTTCAGTGGCATTCTGTTTTTAAAATGGAAAAAATTAAGACTTATGGAGATGGTGTGATGGAGATTAGATGTTTGCCTGGTCACACCCCAACTTTTCTAGATTAAACTATCATAAAGATGTGAGTAGCTGTCTTTTGTTGCATTAAATTGATGCTGCTGGTTGTTATAATACTTGAGTAGCTGTCTTTTGTTGCATTAAATTGATGCTGCTGGTTGTTATAATACTTGAGTAGCTGTCTTTTGTTGCATTAAATTGATGCTGCTGGTTGTTATAATACTTGAGTAGCTGTCTTTTGTTGCATTAAATTGATGTTGCTGGTTGTTATAATACTTGAGTAGCTGTCTTTTGTTGCATTAAATTGATGCTGCTGGTTGTTATAATACTTGAGTAGCTGTCTTAATTGATGCTGCTGGTTGTTATAATACTTGAGTAGCTGTCTTTTGTTGCATTAAATTGATGCTGCTGGTTGTTATAATACTTGAGTAGCTGTCTTTTGTTGCATTAAATTGATGTTGCTGGTTGTTATAATACTTGAGTAGCTGTCTTTGTTGCATTAAATTGATGCTGCTGGTTGTTATAATACTTGAGTAGCTGTCTTTTGTTGCATTAAATTGATGCTGCTGGTTGTTATAATACTTGAGTAGCTGTCTTTTGTTGCATTAAATTGATGCTGCTGGTTGTTATAATACTTGAGTAGCTGTCTTTTGTTGCATTAAATTGATGCTGCTGGTTGTTATAATACTTGAGTAGCTGTCTTTGTTGCATTAAATTGATGCTGCTGGTTGTTATAATACTTGAGTAGCTGTCTTTTGTTGCATTAAATTGATGCTGCTGGTTGTTATAATACTTGAGTAGCTGTCTTGTTGCATTAAATTGATGCTGCTGGTTGTTATAATACTTGAGTAGCTGTCTTTTGTTGCATTAAATTGATGCTGCTGGTTGTTATAATACTTGAGTAGCTGTCTTTTGTTGCATTAAATTGATGCTGCTGGTTGTTATAATACTTGAGTAGCTGTCTTTTGTTGCATTAAATTGATGCTGCTGGTTGTTATAATACTTGAGTAGCTGTCTTTGTTGCATTAAATTGATGCTGCTGGTTGTTATAATACTTGAGTAGCTGTCTTTGTTGCATTAAATTGATGCTGCTGGTTGTTATAATACTTGAGTAGCTGTCTTTTGTTGCATTAAATTGATGCTGCTGGTTGTTATAATACTTGAGTAGCTGTCTTTTGTTGCATTAAATTGATGCTGCTGGTTGTTATAATACAATTGATGCTGCTGGTTGTTATAATACTTGAGTAGCTGTCTTTTGTTGCATTAAATTGATGCTGCTGGTTGTTATAATACTTGAGTAGCTGTCTTTTGTTGCATTAAATTGATGCTGCTGGTTGTTATAATACTTGAGTAGCTGTCTTTTGTTGCATTAAATTGATGTTGCTGGTTGTTATAATACTTGAGTAGCTGTCTTTTGTTGCATTAAATTGATGCTGCTGGTTGTTATAATACTTGAGTAGCTGTCTTTTGTTGCATTAAATTGATGCTGCTGGTTGTTATAATACTTGAGTAGCTGTCTTTTGTTGCATTAAATTGATGCTGCTGGTTGTTATAATACTTGAGTAGCTGTCTTTTGTTGCATTAAATTGATGCTGCTGGTTGTTATAATACTTGAGTAGCTGTCTTTTGTTGCATTAAATTGATGCTGCTGGTTGTTATAATACTTGAGTAGCTGTCTTTTGTTGCATTAAATTGATGCTGCTGGTTGTTATAATACTTGAGTAGCTGTCTTTTGTTGCATTAAATTGATGCTGCTGGTTGTTATAATACTTGAGTAGCTGTCTTTTGTTGCATTAAATTGATGCTGCTGGTTGTTATAATACTTGAGTAGCTGTCTTTTGTTGCATTAAATTGATGCTGCTGGTTGTTATAATACTTGAGTAGCTGTCTTTTGTTGCATTAAATTGATGCTGCTGGTTGTTATAATACTTGAGTAGCTGTCTTTGTTGCATTAAATTGATGCTGCTGGTTGTTATAATACTTGAGTAGCTGTCTTTTGTTGCATTAAATTGATGCTGCTGGTTGTTATAATACTTGAGTAGCTGTCTTTTGTTGCATTAAATTGATGCTGCTGGTTGTTATAATACTTGAGTAGCTGTCTTTTGTTGCATTAAATTGATGCTGCTGGTTGTTATAATACTTGAGTAGCTGTCTTTTGTTGCATTAAATTGATGCTGCTGGTTGTTATAATACTTGAGTAGCTGTCTTTGTTGCATTAAATTGATGCTGCTGGTTGTTATAATACTTGAGTAGCTGTCTTTTGTTGCATTAAATTGATGCTGCTGGTTGTTATAATACTTGAGTAGCTGTCTTTTGTTGCATTAAATTGATGCTGCTGGTTGTTATAATACTTGAGTAGCTGTCTTTTGTTGCATTAAATTGATGTTGCTGGTTGTTATAATACTTGAGTAGCTGTCTTTTGTTGCATTAAATTGATGTTGCTGGTTGTTATAATACTTGAGTAGCTGTCTTTTGTTGCATTAAATTGATGCTGCTGGTTGTTATAATACTTGAGTAGCTGTCTTTTGTTGCATTAAATTGATGCTGCTGGTTGTTATAATACTTTACACACTGGTTTTCATGCCAAAATAATAGAAGACATTTGAAAGAAAAAACAAAAAAACAGTTTCTTCACAGAGTAAGCCAAACAAATTAAGTACAGTAACAGTCAACATGACAGATGGTGTTAAGGCTGTGGCTGATGTTCAGAATTTACATGAAGAAAACGATAATGAATCTACATAACTGTTCCTTGGAAACAATCAGAGTTCTCACAAAAATAAATAACTACATTGCAACAGCTAATTGTCCCATTGAGCAGGTGACTGAAGCTGTAAATTCACATGCAATGGCTGTAGTATAGTTATAACAATAAACTGATTTGAAGGAGAAGTATGTGTGGTTATGAATGAACTAGAACAGATAAGGAAGAAGATAGATAAGAAAGCTCATAAGAAAAATATTTCGCTAACTGGTGTGACAGAGAAGAAGGATAGATTGGACTGTGTTGTTTTTATACAGCAAAAGTTGGCATCCTGGATAGCACTGTTTTCCATGAGAATTAAATAAGGATACAGTATGCTCATTGTGTGTTTCTACATTCTAGAAAGATTACAACAGGCCTCGCTAGGTATATTTTAGTTCTTCTGAGACTTAGAAGACTAAAGATCAAACACATCCATTGGTTTGGTGACTTAAAAAGATATGCAAAAGATAATCCTATTTTTGATAATGACTATTGTATACAAACAAGGAAAAAGCTGAGGAACTGTTTTAAATTCTGAGACTCACATGTGGAACTCTCAGACTAGTGAGTGTCAGTGTGTGAAATGGGGACTCACGTATACCAAGTCTAAGACTGTTGTGTGTCAGAGTACTCCCCTTTTTCTGAGGTATGATGATGTTTTAGTTAAGTACCAGGGTGTAGGAGTGCAGGGGAACTAGTATCCTTGTAAAAAATAACTTTAAAGGAGAAGAATAATTGTCAACATTCTTTGATTCTTTGACCTCCTTTTGATTATTTTTTGGTTCATCATAATTCAGGGATTCACAGTTATGGGTCTTGGAATTAAAATACAGAGCCACAAAGCTGGCAATGTTTACTGCATGTACAAGAGAATGCATATTGAAGAAATTGCAGCTCTGCTTGCTGTGCCCTACACTGTTTAGAAGCAATTTCCTATAGATCTAAGAAACTGACTGACTCATGGGTAGCCTAGTGACATATAAAATAGCAGAGATCTGGGTGCGTGGAGGAGGTTCCCCATGTGAAGGTGTGTGACAAATGAATTGGATGAAACAGAGTAGAGTGTATCAAGTAAATTATTGCTTCAGGTGAGAGTGAAAGCATTGAAATGGCTGGTTGAGTACATGTATTCTATTATTTTCAGATCAAGGATGATGCCGTGGCAGGAATTATGGAAAACAGTTGAGCACCCAGTCAGACTCTCAAATGCTGTGTTGGACATAACATTGATAGGGTATATGATATCCTGATTATGTTATATGATGCATGACTGTGCATGTTTATTGAATGTTTAATTAATACTTTGATCTGTCTTACAACACTCAGCCAACTAGTAGTGTGATGTCCAGTGACTGGGTAATTTAGAAAGCATGCTTATCTTTATGGTAAAAGTTGCCATTGCTATCTGGGAGGAAATGGATTAGATGGTTGCATGATTTGTGACAAATATTATAGTGTTGTGCTGGATATTATACCGGCAATGCAAATGGTATTCCCTGGGATTCACTAATCTTCTGTGCAGGAATAAGTTATTCCTGCATGGATACGACCTTTTAAGGGCAGCACAGCAGCGCGCCATGCATAGTAATGAAGGCATGCTGCCTCTGCTCCTAAACAGACATGGAGCACAGACGAATGCAAGGGGTGTGTCTGAGAACAGAGGTCTCACAATACACATGCCCCTGCACTCAGGAAAATGCTGTCTGGCAATTATAATGAGAGAGAACGCTCATAGAAGGCTGCATACCTCCCAACTGTACAAATCATCACAAAATGTCAAGATTACTCACCCATACAGCACTCCATTTGTCCTGGCAAATCACTGGGATGATCTCAGGATTGAAGTTGATAAATAATGGCATACATTTTAGTGTCAGACTCCAAGTCTATCAGAAAACTTATATTAAAACAAATCCTGTTACTCTAGCAACTGTCCCAAGTTTATAAAAGCAATAATGAAAATATGTCCATAGTTGTATCACATGTTGTCAAGCTTTGTCCAGATAGTTTGCTTGAAGAGGTTGAGAGTTATTGGGGGTGCTAGGATGCCTGCCAAATGTGCAGATGCACACAGGAATCCACAGCAATAAGTGAAACCTGTCCCTTCCAAGAAAAAATAGCAGTAGAGATTTTTTTTTATCAAACTGATTAAATTTAACCATAGGTGCGCGGGTTTGCCCATTGCTTAGCTATGCAGACTGTAGCTTAAATGGCACAAGAAGATAAATAGCAAGATACATATAAGTGATGCAGTACTGCAATAGTGTAGTGGTCAGAGTGTTTGCTTTGTGAGCAGTCATTCCTGGTTCGATTCTCACTGTAGTAAATTCCATTTTCGATTTTGAAATCACCTTATGAATTTTTTTTTGCTGTATAACCTACTAAATAACATATATTTGTGAACTGGAGTACTGCATTAAGGGCAGATGTGAGGTGTTATTGTAATAATGTGGTAAAATCCACAGATAAACACAAGTGCCCCATACAGTATATGTACACATGAATCAGGGATACAAAATGTATGTATAATGTGTAATGAATGATAAATCCATAGAGTGTCCAAATCTACCACTTTCCCAAGAGCCATGTTTCATTTCTGTCTAAATTGGTGTGGGGGTAAGCAGAAGTAAGCAGTTTTAAGTAGTAGTAAGTGGGTTTAAGCCCGTTTGCTTGGGGGTAAGCAGTGCACACACAGGTTAAGCTATTTTGAAGCTAACTCTCTGTAAGCATATTTAACTGGAAGTTAGCATTGCTTACCATCATGCAAACCCACGCAAACCTGCTTACAACTACTTAAAAGTGCCTTAATCACTCTGTATCCAACAACAGCTGTTCTGCCCAGCAAAAAAAAAAAGACAGCCCTTGAACCCAGGACCCTGTACACTATAGTTACAGCAGTTAACCAGTAAGTCATCACAGCAGTACATAAAATGGAGATATCCTCAAACAGATCCTCACTATAGAAAAATCACAATTTAAATGTGAAAGGAATCTATGCACAGTTTTATGTTGTATAATTTACTACATAACATAAATATGTGAACTGGAGTACTGCATTAAGTCCAGATGTGAGGTATCATTGTAATAAAGTGGTGAAATCCCCCAGTAAACACAAGGCCCCATGCAGTGTACGTACACATGAATCACAGATACTAAACAAATATATAACATGTAATGAATGATAAATCAATGCCAAACAGCAAATACTGTGCAAATTTAAAAATAAGCAATGCTAAGCATTGCACACCCCTGCTTACTAGGTGTAAGCAATGTGTAGGTCAGCTAAATCAGTCTGCCCATTGGTATATCCCTTTAAGCAATGCCATCCTTATGTAAGCAGGTTTTCCCATAGCTTATCATTTTCAAAACCAGCCAATCATGGCAAAGTGTGGGAAATTCACCCTATTTAAACCCCACAAGCGGGAATACATCTCATAACTGGTTGCAGCTTCCTCCTGCAGGCACTATGGCTGGTGTGGGAGAAGGATCGTGCTTCCAGGTGCAGTGCTGGGGCTTCCAGGAGTCCAAAATCATGGCAAGGCTTATTGTTAAAGACCATGAACAGAGACTGCTGCAGGGCCAGTACCAGGGTTCCCAATATAAAGCGGAAGCATAGGACCATCTCGCCTGTGACCTCACCAGTGCCACTGGCATCCCTCAAACTGTTGAGCAGGTCAGGCAACACTATGCCAGCCTAAAACAGAGGAAGAGGGAGCTCTTAAGTCAGTGGATCCAAGAAGCTAGGCAGTTGGGTGATGTCCCAGCCATGTGTAAGTACCCATCCTACTATCTGTTTAATAATTGCCAGCTCATGTATATTATGGATAGGTATGGCTAAATATTCCTCTTATGTCTTTGACAGTGGCAGACAAGTGGGCTATGAATCAGGAAGCCCATGCCTGTAGGCTGCAGAGGCTGTGTCATGAGGCAGGTTAGTAATAATCTTTCCTGTACTGTCATAAGAAATAAGTCTAAAAGTAGAAACTAGAAAGTGAATGGGTTATCGTGTCCACCACCCCTGATCCATTCCTGTGGTTGAGCTGCTCGTATCACTCCTGCTTGCTTCTCGGGTGCTCCCCCTCTACAAACATAAATTATTGGGAATACCCCCTGCAAAGGATGCCTACCTCTGACTGCCTGCCAAAGTGTTCCCTCTCAAAACCTGCTTAGATTAGCGTCTTGCTTCTTGGGTGCACCCCCCTCTATAAACATAAATTAATGGGAATACCCCCTGCAAAGGACGTCTACCTCAGACTGCCTGACAATGTGTTCCCCCTCAAAACCTGCTTAGACTAGTGTCTTACTCCTCAGGTGCTCTCCCTCTACAAACATAAATTAACAGGGATACCCCCTGCAAAGGATTCCTACCTCGGACTGCCTGCCAAAGTGTTCCCCCTCAAAACCTGCTTAGATTAGCATCTTGCTCTTCAGGTACTCCCCCTCTACAAACATAAATTAATGGGAATACCCCCTGCAAAGGACGCCTACCATGGACTGCCTGCCAAAGTGTTCCCCCTCAAAGCCTGCTTAGACTAGTGTCTTGCTCCTCGAGTGCTCCCCCTCTACAAACATAAATTAATAAGAATACCACCTGCAAAAGATGTCTACCTCAGACTGCCGGCCAAAGTGTTCCCCCTCAAAACCTGCTTAGACTAGCGTGTATGTGTGTATCTGTCCTAGCTCTTGGAATGTATAAAATACAGATTGTAGCCTACCCTTAGTGAGCACATTAGCAGCCCACTGCAGCCCTTTAACCCTCTCCGGTTGTTCTGTACCTTAGTCTCTTTTCCTCAAGGCCAACTATTTTCTCTGTCTCCCACTCCCATTTCACCACTAGGTGGCAGCAGACTCCCACTACAGTGAAACATTCGCTTTCATGCTAAGCTAACTTTTAAATATTTCACTATTAATAAAGGAGAAACCCCAGCTCTGCCCTTTACCGCTAGGTCTGACTAAATCCCACTGCATTTTACCTCCCTCTAGCTTACACTCAGTCCTAATTACAGAGCCCTACTAACAGATTGTTTCTTGCTGCTCCGTGGACCTCTCACACATATCTGGCTCTTCCCCCTCCATTCACCCTGCGGGTTCACTCCGCTCCCCATACCCTGCCCCTAAATACCACCCACCCCAGTGCCTATAAATTTATACCTACCCTAGCCCCACCCCTCCACACCCTGCCTGCAGTTAGCCACTCCCATCCACAATCACACACTTACTCCACATACTCCAACTATGACTACTCTCTCCACACACACATTAATACTAACCAGTCTTCTTATCTCCCTATGCTGTCTAACCCTCCTTACACGTCTCCTTAACACACATGCACCTCTAAACCCCCAAGCCACCATCACATACCTCCCATATACGTTCACGGCTTATAGCCTAATTTCCCCTGAACTATATTGCTCCAAACCAAGCCATTATTTCAAACCCTACATATTCTCAACTCCTCCCTCCCATCACCCTTATCATACAATCACGTCTAAAAAGAGGCTCCCCCTCAACAACCCTTCTTCCCTACTTCCCATACATCACCTCCATCACCTCTTCTTCAACATTTCCCTCTCTGTATCAGGCGACATCCACCCAAACACAGGACCTAACTCAACCAGACATCTAAGCAGCAGCCCCAACAAACCCCTGAAACCCAAGACCATCTGGCTAATCACCTTCAATGCACAAAGTCTCAAAATCAAAATCCTCAACCTACATGCCTGGCTTGCTCACAACCAACCCGATATTACAGCTATATCTGAGACATGGCTTAAACCTTCCATCACTGACAATGAAGTCCTTCCTCCTGACTACGAAATTCTTCGCAGTGATATAACCCAGAAAAAAGGTCGTGGTGTGGCTATTATCTACCCATCCACCCATACTCTAACTCCATACACCAACCCCATCCCTACCTTCTCGAATGCCGAAATATCAATAGGCTACTTAAAACTTAACAGCTATAAATCTATATGCATCTGCTCCTTCTATATCCTTCCAGGCAACAATACCAAAACATTAGAAGACCTACTATCCTGGTTTAGCTCCAATATAAAACTTGAAACCTATAACCTTGGCAATGTAAATATTAACTGGGCCTCCCTCAACTCTGATACTCCATCGCATTCAATCAATCTGTACAACTTCCCCCAACTCATAAACCTTCCAACCAGGCCAAACAAAGATGGAACCTCTGGTACCATCATAGACTGGATACTCACTACCAACCCCTACCCTGTCTCACCAGCCAGCCTTCTACACCATCCTCTCAGTGACTACCTACCTGCCTTTGTTGACCGCATATCCTCCACCCCACTAAAACATCACCAATATATCCAAACCCACAACTTATCCTCCTTCAACCCTGAGATATTCTCAGAATGCCTGAAGCACACTGACTGGTCACCCCTACAAACTCTCCCACTTGACGATGCATTATACGATTTTAACAATACTTTCCTAACCGACCTAAATCAACAGGCCCCCTAAGATCCAAATGAATAAAATCAAATCCCTGCCCCTGGCTATCCCATCAAACTAAAAATGTCAGGCATCAACGTGACAAAAAATGGAAACAATACCAAAAACTAAACACCACCAACTCCCTCCTAGAATTTAAACAATTATGGAACTTATCCAAAAAATGAATAACCAAAGACCACAAAAGCTACTACAACAAACTCCAGTCAATGCACTCATCCAATCCAAAAAAAAAATTCT
This sequence comes from Protopterus annectens, assembly GCF_019279795.1. Taxonomy (NCBI): domain Eukaryota; kingdom Metazoa; phylum Chordata; order Ceratodontiformes; family Protopteridae; genus Protopterus; species Protopterus annectens. Next base: position 1,409,797,026 of record NC_056746.1, on the reverse strand, counting down.
GAGCTCCTTTTCCTCCATCCTTCATCCAGGCAAAAGATGCAACCCATGCCCAGATCCAACTCTCACCAATCTACAAACTGCCACCAGTTTCAACCATTTCTTCATAGATTGAATTGCAAAACTATCCTCTTCCTTCCCTGACCACTCCTCCTGCCCTCTCCCCCTCCAGCAAACCTCCTCCGTCCTCCTTCTTTACCCTCAAAACCATCCCCACAAAGACAATAAAAAGACTTCTCCTCAAGCTAAAACCCTATCGTAATGCACCAGATAATTCACCACCCACCTTCCTCAAACAATCTGCTGAAACCTTTGCCTATCCCGTATCTATTCTCATAAACAGATCTATACAGGAATCATAGATCCCAACCATCTGGCACCAAGCATACATTATTCCATTTCACAAACGCAGCAAAAACATAGACACAACCACTTTTAGACCTCTAGTCATACTCTCCCCTCTCTCAAAAATACTAGAAAAACTATCCATGCACAAATCATGCAACATCTAAACCTAAACAAGCTTCTCTCCCACATCCAACATGGCTTCCGCCCCAGCCACAGTACCATCACTGCCCTCCTTTCCTTTCTAGGGAATATCAACCTAACGTGATAACAGCAAATATGTGTAATCACTATTTTTAGACCTTTCAAAAGCATTCAACACCATCTCCCACTCCTTACTTCTATCCCAGCTCCCATCCCTATATCTCTCTCTCCCTCCACCCATGCCTGGTTCACCAGCTACCTATCCAACTGCCAGCAAGCTGTTCAATGGAGAATCTACCTCTCCTTTCCTACCTACACCCACTGGGGTCCCTCAAGGTTCAGTACTAGGTCCTCTGCTCTTTAACATATTTATCAACAAATTCTACCTCTCCATCTCTGAAGCCTTTATCATCCAATATGCAGATGACTCCACCATCATCTCCTCAGCCTCCTCCCCCTCTGAACTGTGAATAAAAACACAACTTGCCTGTTCCAAAACAGAATCCTAGATGAAAGCCAATCACCTTGCCCTAAATCCCACCAAAACAAAACTAATGATCTTTACCCCTACTAGAAGTTCCACTTTAGACAGAAACCAGTTCTGCATTACAAGCCAAAATAAAACTCCATTAGAAATAGTCCCCTCAACCAAACTGCTAGGCATCATTATTGATGAAAACCTAAAGTCTGACTCCCACATATACTCTGCTATCAAGATAATTCACTAGAAGATTGGTCTACTATACAGGCACAATCTCTATCTCAGCCCTTCCACCCAACAAATGCTTGCAACTACCGCCCTCCTCCCATCTCTTATGTATGGCGCTCCCCTATTTACTAACCTCTAACAAGGCCTTCGCTCCAAACTGGAAGCCTGCTACCACAAAATTAGCAAATTTGCTACTAACTCCAATAGTTCATTTCATCACTGCCACGCACTACTTACCCTCAAATGGTTAGAACTTCCCAACTACCTTAGATATCTGAAACTCACCGCTACTCACAAGCTCATCTTCAAACCATCAGACTGTCCATCCCTAGCCAAAGCACTAACACCCTACACTCCCTCCCACTCCCTAAGATCCGAGAACCAAAACATGCTTTAAGTACACAAACTCTCTCATCCCCCAGGCCAACTACTACTATCCTGCACAATAGCCAAACTTGGAACTCCCTCCCATCTCACCTATGCAACATACCTAACCATAATAATGTCAAAACCCAGCTCTTCTAACATCTATCCTCCAAATGGGGAATGTCCCTCTTATGCTCCTACCTAAATTACCTCCATCAATTTTGTTCCTACCCTCCTCTTATATTTTTTACATGAATACCTAGTGAGCTTTTTTTCTATCAGTCTGGTCTAAATATGATTAATGAGATTTCCTATTCTACTAATGTTACCTAATAGATTAGACTGAATACTGTCTATTAATAGTAATGCAATGTAACCCTACATATATGTAAATGTTATGCAATTAAATGTAATGCAATGTAATGTAGCTATTCTTGTGGAGCTTTTTCTCCCCGGGCCTCCACTGAAAATGGGCCAACTCGACCCAGTGGACTATCCCGGTCAACAAATGCAAATAAATAAATAAATAAATAAATAAATAAGTTAATTGCCAGTATAAAACTTATATTGTGTATGGCATATACTGAATAAACCAGACAATATGGCAGGAAGAGTCGCATATAGGTTGTATGTAAATAAAAGGATAACAGCCTGGCAATAAAGGTCTAACTCATGGACTGCTTGTGTTTACTCTGGTATCATATGTTAATGTAGTGTTGCAATCTCTTAATAGTACTGTTGTATTAAGTACAGTTACCCACACTGTGCTAGATAAATAAAATGTGTAGGAATGTTTGTATATGACTGTTGTAACTACAAGGTCATATTGTACAACTAAAAGAGACTTAGAAAACAGTAAAAAGATAGACAACATAATCCAAGTAGCACACTCAACTGAGACGTGAAGTGCTGTATTTTTAGCATACACAGCCATGGTTCGAATCATGGGAGTCGTAGTAAGCTGTATGCAGAATCATACACCACAAATGTACAGATGCTGTCAGAAAGTCCAGATAATTGGCATAATTCCCCTGCCTGTCACCCTGTCTCCCAGGCAAATCAGTGGGATGATCCCAGAAGTTTAGGCAGCAAATAATGACATACAACTAATTGTCAGACATCATAACTGACAGAAATATATCTATAACAACAAACCTGTCACTCTAGCAACTCACCAAATTGTTAAGCCAGTAATAAGGAAAGTATGTCCCATCTCCACCCTCATGTTGTGAAGCTATGACCAGAGTGCATGCAGTAACAGAGAGAGACGTATGTGCATAATAATAATGTGGAATCTGGTAATATGTGTGGCAACATTCATGTAGTGTTAACAAACATTCCCCCACAGGTCTGCCAGATATGAAAACTGTGCCTAGAAATAAAAGATTTAAATGTACTGTTTAGTCTGATATTGTATGGCAGTGTTAGTGTTAGATTATCTCTGAATAATAAGGTATTACTCATCACTGTCATCCACACAGTGCTACATAATAAAACTGTCTAGGAAACCCTCTATAAGAGTGTTGTAATTACAAGGTCAGCTTGTAAAACCACGGGAGACTTATAGACAGAAATCAGAGAAGAGATACACAGTAATATCTATATAGCACACTCAGCTGTGATGTACACTGTTTTATTTTTAGCAGACACAGCCATGGTTCGAATCCTGGGAGTGGCAGTAAGCTGTATGCAGAAGCATACCCCTCAACTGTACAGATCTGTCCAGAATGTCCAGATAACTGCTGCCTGTTACTCTGTCCCCCTGGAATATCAGTGTGATGATCTCAGACATTTAGGCAGCATTTAATGTTGTATAACTGACTGTCAGGCCTGTAAATAATCGGAAAATGTATATGAAAACAAACCTGTCATTGTAGCAACTCACCAAAGGTTTATGAGGGCAATAGTCAAAATATGTCCCAGTTTCACCTGCATGTTGTCAAGACATGCCCAGAGTGTGTCCAATAAGAGATGGAGAGGTATGTGCATAACATCAACCTGGAATCTGGGAATATGTAGAGAAGCAGTCAGGTAGTGTTAAACAATACCTCCACAGGTATACCAGGTAAAAGGTGTATAATGCAAGTAAAACACAGTTCATGTATATAGTTGTCTACAACCATACCACTGTCCAAACTAACGCCATAGGGTAGTGTAATAATACCTGTAAGGTACAGATTACAACACTGACTAAGAAAGTAATGAGAACTACAGGGATATACAAGTTGTTAATTGACATCTTTCTCTCCCCCCACCATAATCTGCAACAATAAACTAAATACAAAACTCAATTGGTATGTGCACTATTAAATCTACTGTTGGGACATATGTCCTATTGTATGATAAATATTGAAATTTGTTCTGTGCATGTGCCATGTTGAAATACTCTCACATTGGTGGCATGTTGCCATCAATGTACCTGCATGCTGTTGTAATGGCCACTGTGGTTCCATATATGCATGTGTTCTGTTTGCTGTGCAACTGTTACATATCTGGTGTTTTGGGTTAATGGGAATATCTATGCATGCTGTTATACCTAATACTGGAATGTGTTAACTATTACTAACCCACATATGTTTTAAAATTGAAACACCATAGCACGTTTGGAAGGCCGGTCCCAGCGGACCCATCTTTCCCACCTCATCTGGCTGTGGCACCAGGCACCAGCACATCTGGGGCCCACCCTGGGACCTCCTCGCCCACTGGTCCTGCATCACCTTTGGGTGGAACTGCCTCAGGGGATGGGGCTTGCCCCCCGGGGAGCGGGCACAGACAGGATACTGTCACCCGTCATCAGGTCTGGGGTCTGGTGCATAGTGAGCTCCACAGGGAGTTTGGAAATCTGATACACCAGCTTGAGGGCCACATGGTGCATCTAGACGGTCAGCCTGCCCTTCCTACACAGCCCCAAGTATAGCCACCTTTGGGGCTGTGAAGGTGCAGTGGTGATTGCCCATGGTTGGGGACCTCAGTCCCACTGTTTCAATTAGGGGGTTCATGGGCCTCCGACTTCCAAACACCCCTCCCCATCCAAGGTGTTTACCCCCCACGTCTCATATACTGCCCCTGTATGCTGTCTTGTTTGTCCTGTCTGTCATCCTACCCAACCTACCTCCCCAAATATACCTACTATCCCTCGCCAACATCCCACTCTCACCTTAAAAAAAAGGGCAATCTGTTACCCCCAAAAAATCTTGCCCCATACATAGCTGTCCATTTGCACAGATGTCCACTGGACACATGTAATCTGGTCTAATTGGCTTTACAACATATTATTGTTGTACTCACCCCTCTCTCAGGGGTATGTCCAAATGTACCTCCAAATCAGTGTATATGCACAGCTGTTGCTGTAGAAGTAATAGGCAGCTATAGACCTTCCCTGCACCCTTCCTGGGCATCCCTAGCTATTTTCCCTACTGTCTTTCCCTCTTTGTGCCCCTTTTTTCACCACTTTCTATCAAATCTTTTTTCTTTTCTTTTAAAGAAAGTAGCGTGGGAGTAAGTGGGAGTAAGCACATTTAAGCAGCAGTAAGTGGGTCTAAGCCTGTTTGTGTGGGGGTAATCACTGCCTACAAAGATTAAGCAATTTAGAAGCTAACTGAGTATGAGAAACTAACTGGAAGTTAGCAGTGCTTACCTCTGCAAAACCCATGCAAACCCACTTACAACTGCTTTAAAGTGCCTTAATCACTCTGTATCAAACAGCCCATGTTCTGCCCAGCCACAAAATAAACAGCTTTTACAAGGCTTGAACTCAGGACCTTGCACGCCATAGACAAAGTGATTTACCACTAAGCCATGACAGATACATGCAAGTATGATGTTTTCAGATACATATCATCCAGCCCAGTCATGCAACAGTACAGAGAATGTATACCAACATTTAGATGTTTGTGTGTGTGTGTAAATATATTAATATCTAAACAGATACAACATATATATATATATTTAAATATATATATACATTTAAAATATATATATATATATATATATATATATATATATATATATATATATATATATATATATATATATATATATATATATATATATATATATATATGAACATATATACATGCAAATGCCTACATTGACACATACATATGTCTACACCTATATGTCTACATATACACAGCAAGTTACATATATGTACTCAGATATATATCTATGTAGGTATATACGGATATAGTTATATATATGTAAGCAGATATATATATATCTATATAGGTATATATGGCCATTAATCTGTAGCTAGCAATGGTAGATTAACTAAAACAAATATGTGCACATGCACCGTTAATGGGGTTGAGAGGCCCCAAACAACATACGTCTTGTACAAATAGGCATTCCCCCCCCACAGCAAAACACATTTGCCCTGCAATACATTATCAAGTGTTGCAGATCCCATAACCAGGACCTGACATGACATGGGCACAAGATGTTAACAATACTACATCCCACCTGCATGATGTCAGGCTGGTATTGGTAACATATCATGCAGTACAGTCTGCCTCCATAGGAAATATAAAATGTGGAAGCTATCAACATCCCCAGGATACATATACACAGACACATATATGCAGATACAGATACACACACACACACATACATATATATATATATATATATATATATATATATATATATATATATATATATATATATATATGTATGCATGCACATACATATATAGATATACATGTGACTACACATACACACGCAGAGATATGTACAGTAAGATACATATGTAGAAGATGCACACAATATGGAACAGCAACTATGCCTACAGTTAACACCTAAACAACTGGATACTGTATGGGCCACCCATACAAATGACAATCATTGCCTTCAACATATACCCACAGAGAGGTCATAGGAAAAAACACCACACACAGGTTTGCAGAAATGGAAAACCTTTATTTGTGTACTATTACAGTTCTATATGTCATGTCATATAGCTGTTTAGACACTGACATTCATATAAACTGAGTAATGCAACTGTGAAACAGTTATACTAATACAGTAGTCTGGAAAGGTTCACAACTGTTGCTGTCCAGGCCAAGCCCTTCAAATTGTACAATAATAAAGACAGACTGGGCCACAGGATACCAAACAATCAACAGTAAGTAATGCAGGTGTATAGTTCAGCAGCCTCTATCTACACTCTGTACAAAATCACTAGGTGGTAAAGACTTCAGTTGACCAAATGAGATTTAACTGTTACATAACAAGGCATAACTGACATCATCACAAGCACACTGACAAACAGAACAGTTTGTATGGCAGTAGGCCTGCATTAACCCAATGTATGTAAGTCATGTAACTATAGGTGAAGCATATGGTACTGTACATCCAGATAACTTAAGGCAGCTCACCCCTGATACCTCCACATTTTGTAACAGCCTAGGTCATTTATGGTGCATCCCCCCAGACTCAATAATACAGGGCCATATACCACTGTTACATATACTGGCCTCTGGAGTGCATAAGGGCACACATGCATTGTGTAGGTGAAGCCCACACATATATGGCCCCAGCCCCACCGTATGTGTGGGGGATACAACAGCAGTGGACTGATGGCAGCAATGACAGTGTGATATATTCACAGCCCAGTACAGGACAACCCCTGACAGCATGGCATATGTGTAAAGCTTGGTATGTAGGTGGAAGACAGAGGCTGGATCACAGGCCCATATGTGGAAAACTGTTGCCATACACTAAGCAAGTCACTGGTGTTATATACTGGTGATAATCTGCAACATATCCTTAGTCAGGGAATTGAGGTTAGAAACATAAATGGATGTAGCCATGTACTGACAGCACTCAACACACACACTGCAAGTGAAATATCTGACACAGGACCTGTGTGGTGGACAGACAAAACATGATAGGTGAAACTCTGGCCACCAAGAGGATAGGCCCACAGTTGAGAGCTATGCAGACAGACTGCATTCCAAGGTAAACTAGTACATATACACACACACACTGTTACACCAGTACTATACAAAGCATAGCACAACTCTACTTACACTCTGTCTGTTGTTCTGGAACCTCCAACAAATATGTAGCTGGCCTGAGTGTGCCGGTTCTCCTGTAAGAGGTATTGCTACCTGCTATCTGTAACACTGATGCCCACACACAGGAAGAATGTCCATCACACAGGAAAGGTAAAGGGACCACGCCCACATGATGTAGGGATTTATAGTAGGTGGTTGCCATGACAGTGGTAATTGGAAGTACTACACAGCAAGCTGCATGCAGTTAGCAAGTGTAGGACACTGATTGGTGCAGAGGCCATCACTTGATTAAGTGCATCACCTACTAAAGCCAGACTGCAATCTACTCAAAGCAGTTAAATCCATTCACTGGAGAGAGAGGGAGAGTGAGAGAGAGATTGAGAGAGAGAAAGCGGGAGAGAGAAAGCAAAAGCGAAAATGAAAAAAAAAAACTTCAAACTAACAGCTGAAGGCGCATGCATTTAGGCAGCTGCCATTCATAAAGACATCATTCCCACAACAGGTATGTGGAGTATATGTACATGTATTAGAATGTAGTACCTGGTCCATCATAATGGGATAGATGATGTGGAATGAGTCATATGTGTCATTAGGTGTTGTTGTGATGATATTCAACTGAACAACTGCTATGGACAATAGTGTCTGTCCCTGTGGGTAGTGGGCCATAGCTGTTAACTGTGCAGGTCAACACTGACAGACAAGATGTAATCCATCATAGTGTGTGTTGTGTAATGGGAAGCATGTATATTACGTGGCCAATAGCTGATGGTGGAAGTAATGCCATTATGATGGGCATGTGGGAGCCACGGCCCACCACTGGCAGGATACTCAGGTGAATCTGTAATGCAGCATGCCAGAATGCCATAGGTGTGTAATAGGGTTACCTGCTATCAGGTCCCAAATATACCCCACTAATGTCATGCCGTGTCCATATGTGGCGTATGTCTGTGTTGTAGCAAGGCAGAGCAATGCAGCTGTGCAGCAAGGTGTTGTGAGATTGTGGAGCTGATGTCTGAATGTACCCCACATATAGGTATGCATATGCGTACCAATGTCACATATATGATATGTAAGGATATATATGTATATCAGCATGTATGTCCAGAAATATACATATATCCATGTGTAGACATATAAATGTGCATATATATATATGACATCACATATATCTACACATATACAGATATATATCTATATACACATGTCTAAATATGTACAAACACACACACAAACATATATGTATGTAAAGACATGTCCCCTATATCACTACCATAGTGATGTGTGCTATGTGCGAGGCAGCAGCACACATAGCAATACACACAGATATCTACAGCTGGCAGTGTGTGCACCATGGATGGGTAAGTCATGTTAGTCCCTTGTTGGCACCACATTGCCCCCGTCTCTGAAGTATGCAATGGGAATATGGGGAAGTATGGCAGATACACATGTGGAGGTGGTCAGGGTTGGTAGATATAGAGGACAGTCTACAGGGGTGATATGTGACACATGTGGTGGGTAAACATTGTGGATGGTGTGTGTGGTCTGTGATGTGGATGCCCCATGGTCCCCAATATGGGCACAATGGGGACAAGCCTCCCACCCACTGCCAATCACAACAGCAGTCCACGTCCTGAAGGTGACTGGTCTGGAGGCTGAGCAGGAGGAGCATGTTGGTCATCTGAATGTGTACTGGGTGCCTCAGACTGATGTAGCACATCCCTCATGTGTCTGTGGAGCCCAGTATGGAACAGACCCTAGACCTGAGCTCAGGGGACAGGAACATGTCTGTGTGTGCCCTGATGTGGGGGCCAACATCCCCTGGATGGTTCCACCTGATGGTATTGCTGTAACAGTACACAAGGAGGCCCCAGGTTTGGGCACACATGTGATGTGGCCAGGTTTCATGGGCAGATGGGTGTGGAGAGGTGGATCAGCTGTCCAATAGAACATATACATGTTATTGTGTCACTGTTATAGAACATTTGTTGATAGTAATAGTCTACACAATCCTGGTTTCATGTCCAACAGCATGCATAGATATCCCCAATAACAGAGACTGTCAGATGTGCAGCAATCTCAGAGTAGCCATACCACTGGCATATATGTAACCATAGTAGCCCTGACAATGGCATGCAGATAAATAGTCTGTAACAGGCCAGCAATGATAGTGTCCACACAGGGGACATGGCTACAATCACATAGCAGAAGGTGTGGTACAATACAAAATCTGTCCAAATGGTAGCTGTACCTAATGAGTTGTGTGTACAGTTTATTTAAGCTGATATAGTGGGAGGGGTGACAGAGATGTGTATTACGAACTGTGGTGACCTTGCCGTATGAGTTGCTCAGACCTGTTTCCATCTCTATGTCTTTCAGCCAAGATGGTACATGCATGGTTGCCCACCTTTTCCAATGCTCAGAATGATGTGGTGATAGCACACATAATCCAGCACTATCCACTGCTGTTTGGCAGGCATGCACATGAGCAGCAGGAGCAGACAGCCCTGTGGAATGACCTAGTCCACAGGGTCAATGATGTCGGACTGCACAACCGCAGTTATAAGCAGGTCCAGCATCATTGTACTGACCTGCTTCACAATGCTCATCGGCATACTGCTGCAGTCTGGGGGGATCACTTCACCATAGGGGGAGGCCATGCCATCCATCCCCCCCTGACAAGTGTGGAGGAGCTCTTGGCCAGCCTCATGACACCTGCTTGTCCGGAACACCAAAAACCTCTGGACCCCTTTGTGGAGGTGGGTGTCACCCACACACCAGCCAAGGAGCATGCAGGTAAGGACACAAGGCACATCAGTAGACCACTGTTTTGTAAATATCCACAGTGGTACAGGTAGATCATGCATATCTGACATGTCATAGATTTATTGTGTTGCTGCACTGTAGTGATAAACAGATGTCCAGATGTGGTAGTATTGTGGGAATTTACTGTTGATGTATGGTAGTACTGCACCCAGCCTGTAGCAGTGCCACAGGTGAGGCCACTGACATTGCATCTCTCACCCTCTTATGTAGGTCCCTCCGGGATAACAACAAGGCAGCAGCCTGTAGCTGGTGGGTATGTCTTATGTAGATGCATGCCAACATACTAGGCATGTAATGGTGATGGTATATTCCATGCACACATCTAACAGACCTACCCTGAATGCATGCTGTACATGTGCATGTATTGTTGCTGTGAAATGCACGGTCTCACAGGGGCGACCATGATGGGGTATTGGAAGGGTATGTCACACACCTGCATGATAACTAACATCCTGTCATTGCGAATTGTGTCCACAGTGAGTAACATACTGTGGCAGACATGGCCTGCAGTAGTGACATGTTCTGAACAACACCCATATACAGTTCAACACCAGTGTATATACCTGTAAAACAATGCCAGCTGCTACAGAGATACACTATGGCATAAGGCATTACAGTAGTCAACATTATCAGCTAGGTCTAGGCTGCAACATGTGGTGTTCAGTGTATGGGACACTGCAAAGTGACACAAATGTGTAGGGCTTACCTGTCATGCATCTGCATAAAAGCTGAGGGGGGGGGTCTCAGCATGACACACCAGTGCACTGCAGCAGGGATCCTAAGGATGGTAGGAATGGCTCTTTCTGCATATAGTCAGGTACAGGACCTGTGGCAGCCATAACCCTACCCACACAGCAATAGTTACAGCATTGTGTGAACACCATGGGATAAGCACATGAGTAGACCTTGCAATCATGCAGATAGGGGGACATGTGTAGGGTAGACTGAACATACACTGGCAAATGCAGAAGGCCCATGCTGGTATACCCCTGCCATGAGCAGTGACTGCTGTAATACACACAACAAGAGGTGTGATAAACCGTCATGATAAGGGTGTGCACACATATGCCCACATGCTGTGTATGCATTGTATTCAGCAGCTGCACACCTAACGCAATCTGTAGACACTGCATGTGAAAGTACAGGACATATGTCACATACCAGGCTTATGTACTGCTAAGATATGCAGTGATGTGGTCCCATGGCAGATCATGGATGTGTTCAAGATTAATAAAGGTGTGTACACCCCCCCCATAGCCACGGTATGCTCTGATGGTTGTCAGTGTAAGCATTTCTGCAGTGGTCATACATGGCCTGTTGATGTTGACCGCTGTAAATCAGGCATCAAGCATTCACCAATGACAACAGTCCAGATATCAACCCAGGTATGTGTTGCTGAAAAACATAGGGGCTGTGAGAAGTACCTTTGCAGGTAGCTATGCAGTAGCATAAGTGTGTTGGCAGACCAATAAGGGGTATATACTGTGACACAGCTCACACACCAGGGATACAACAGGGAGCCATTGGTGTCCAGCCATGCTCACGGGTGTGCCTGTTGTCAGTACTACATTAAGCACTCTGCTCTTGCCTGGGTTAGCACTGTCTGCAGTAGTACTGCCATGAAACACTACATGCCAGTGTGACAGCATGTACCCTGGGCGACTACACCTGTATTTCACACATTCACATGAATAAAAGTGATGTACAGTCCTCATATATGTCTGTGTCCCACACATGACACTCACAATCCTTGCTACTGTAATGACAGCACATAGGTGCATGTATTGTACATGGCATTACATACACTTATTACAGGTTATCAGACTGGGTTGTGTGTCCTGGTTACCAGGGCTAAGCTATACTCAGCAAGTATCAACATTGCTGCAATATAACAGTTAAGCTGATTTGCACACTAGTAAGTGCTGCCTACACTGTTTAAGTGCCCGTACGTTTACCCATAGCTTAGCACTGTTTAGCTTCATGCAAACCCATGCAAACCCACATAAAGCTGCTCAAAACTGCCTTAACCACTCTGTATCTGACAGTCCTTGTTCTGCCCAGCAACAAAATGAGCAGCCCTTGCAGATCTTGAACCCAGAACCCTTTACACTGAAGTCACAACACTTAACCACTACGCCCTGACCATTATGGAGACAGCTGTTGTTTTACCAATATAGCTGTCAATACACATATTGAGTAGTATTGCACAATTGCCTTTAGATCCTAATTTGTGTAATCCTTGTTATTAATATGACTGTTGCATCACATATGTTGTTTTATCATTATGTGCACATAGCAGATACATATGTGAGATACAAGTGGGAGGGTATACAAAACTGTGACATTTACTCATGACAGGAATATGGTTGTATACATATAGGTGTATATATGTCTACATGTACATACACATGTAAACTCATACATATGTCTGTATACAAATCTGTATAGTGCTACATATATATGGCCATGTGTACATCTTGTGATATGTATATATGTATACACACATATATATATATATATATATATATATATATATATATATATATATATATTTACATACATATATGTATATATACATATGTGTATATATAGGAATACATATATGTGCATATAGATATATATGTATATAGCTATAAATGTATGCACATCCTATGTGTACAGATATGCCTAGTTATGTCGTATATATATATATATATATATATATATATATATATATATATATATATATATATATATATGTATATATATATATATATATATATATATATATATATATATATATATATATATATATAGATATAACTATATGTGCATATACCTACTACTGTCAATATATCTGTAGATATCCATACATATATGTGCATATGTATCACTATCTGTATATGTGCAGACATATATTGCTCTGTATATGTATATATCTGGGTGTGTATATGTATATCTATGTACATATACATACCCATCTCTATATGTCAATATGTATATGTGCAATCATATATATAGATATCTGGATAATTATATGTACATATATTTTCACCATTTGTCCTGGACATGTAGTGTAGCCATACCCCATCACCTATAGTCCCAACTTCATAGTGCAAGGGGATGTCAGGTATGTACAGCAGGTATATTAGTAGAGTATTGCTACTGTAATTGGGATTGTCTTCACAGACATGGTGTGTGTGGGAGGTCACATCTGCTTTTCACATGTGTGCCATTGGCTAATGAAAGACATCCTAAGGACATCATAGTAAAGTACTGCTGCTAGCACAAAATGCCCCTGCGGACTGCAGCAGAGATATTGGCCAATATGTGTGGACATTCTGACACACTCTGTACAGTCCAGAGGTATACACAGGACCTCTTAGTGCAAAACATGTGTACCATGCCTGACAATATGGATGCTGACAGCCATGTAGATGGGTATAACACATAATGACTGGTATAAATTTGCCACCATAGGTTATGCATTCACACACCCCTGTCTGGCCTGACACATAATAACCACTTGTACAGGGGTGCCTTGGCCACATACTACCCACTAGATATTGACATACATCTGTACAGCATCCCACTGCTCCATCTGACATATATAACTGTTAAGGTAGGCTCAGCAGCAGTACATCTGGCAAGTATCTGCACATGACAGCTCACTGGGTAAGTACACTAAGCTGCTAGGCATGTAACAATGCACTGTGCAGGCTACAGGCAGAGTGGCTCAACACTGGACTACATCTCCTATGGGGAAATGCACATGTACCTGCATATATAGCAGGCTTTACAGGCATTTCACAGCACATGGTAAGATACACCTGTGTGAAAGTGCATAACCACAACCAATGTGAACACAGCCACAGCCACATATGGTAAGCTAGCATAATATTACAGTATATAGACTAACTGTTCGACACCATCCTAATATGTGCCACTCACAGACTAACCCTACATATACTGGACTGCTACATGGTTTGGTCTGATGGCTGTCTGTGTATGGGACATGTGTGTGTATGGCCCTACAAACATTTAAGCCAATACGGTAACATACAGTGGAGCAGCATGTAACATCAGACAGGACAGGATCTAGAACAATGACATCTACCACAGCCTGTACACAGGCTAAAGTGCATATTAACAATACACACACTATCGACATTCACCATATGTACACAGACCTCAGTACTGTACAAACATCCACAGAATGTCCAGGTTATGTCATCAAATTACCTTGCAAAATGTAAGGGAAAACAGCTCTTAAACTTTACAAAAAAGCACCTAAACAGGCATGTCCAAGGGTCAGCTTCCGGTGATTTCTCCTGTCCACCTGGTGAATCTGGGCATACTGGGGCAATGCGGCAACTGCCTCATGTACACAGACAATCCTCTCCTCCTACCACTCAACACTACAACCTGCGAGAGATGCACTTACATAGCCAAACTGGAAGCAAAGCTCTCTCCGGCCAAGATTGTGCTAGACAGTCAAGAGGAGAAGGTTAACACCTGCATCACACCTCAAGCAACTGATAGCCCTTCAAAACCCACACCATCAACACCCACACATAGCAACACTAAACCCACATATGCGGATGCCCTTAACATTAACCTGCCCAAGCAACAAGGACCTCCGAAGCCGAAACGCAAACAAACACTAGTCACAAACAAAGTGACACATAGCTCACAACACCAGTGTGCCACCCAACAACAGCCCTCAAGGCAAGACAATGTACCCAACACTTTAGTCATAGGTGACTCTATAGTCAGGCACACTGATGTCCCACTCACCAGACTGAACAAGGAGAAAATTACAGTCAGCTACCTGTCAGGTGCCAGGATCTGCCACATAACGCATGCACTCAAGTCACTCCACAACAAGTACAAATACGACTCTGTCATTGTCCATGCTGGAGTGAATGACTTGAGATGTACCTCCCTGGACTACATGAAAAGAGATATGGAAGAGCTCTTGGATCATGTGACCCAGGCAGGTATGACCCTAGCCCTAAGTAGCATCCTGCCTTCGCCCAGAATGATACCACAGTATAAGGACAAAATGACTGACTTCAACAATTGGCTAAGCTTCTGGTGTCATTCAAAGGGGATCCAGTATTTGTCTGCCTGGGAAGACATGATTGACAAACCACGATGCTTTGCCAGAGATGGTCTGCGCCTGTCACCCCTGGGATTCAGGTTACTGGCTAAAGCTCTTGCCACCCCTATAGTGCCTTTTTTAGGCAAGGTTCAAAAGATATAACCACCACCGTAACAGATAGAAGCAGGCAAAATCTGAAGGTAATGCTACTCAATGCTAGAAGTCTAAACCTCAAAATGCACTCTCTCGAGGCACTCCTAAAAATGGAGAATATCAATATCTGTGCAGTAACTGAGACCTGGTTCAAGGCTCCAGAGAGACTTAAGGACACAGGTGGACACTGGTCTCACTTTCGATAACCACATTGCCACAACAGTCAGGAAATCCTTCTATGTGCCACACCTCATCACTAAGGGCTTTTCATCCAGAAAAAAGGAGGTCATTGTCCCACTGTACTCATCCCTCATTAGACCCATTATAGAGTATAATGCCCCATTTGGTATGTACCTCACAAGACATCTGCAACAGCTGGAAAGGCCACAGAAATACCTCACAAAGGCCTAAAGCAGATGCCATATACTGACCATCTAAAACAACTCCAGCTATACTCTGTGGCATATCATCTACTCAGAGGTGATCTCTGCTTAACATACAAGGCCATGTCAAACCCTGAGCTGTTGGACATGCTCCACTTAAAGAAATCCCAATCCCTCAGAGCCACACGCTCCAGAGATCTAAACTTTGTCATCACAATGAACAAAACATGCTGGAGGGATAGGTTCCTGACCCAGAGACTCCCCATACTCTGGAATAGACTGCCCATACATATCAAGCAGAGCACCTCATTGGCCCTCTTCAAAAGGAACCTTGATGATTGGATGGGAGATAGGAAATTCACCCCGGGGATCATGTCAGTTGCCCTGCTAGACAGGGGCCTGGAGAAGTAAATATTGTGGGAAGAAATATCCAGGGAATTGTTATGGCTAGGCTTGCATAGGCCCTAGGGCTGATAGCCTAGTACCAACCTATGAACCTAAATATAACCCCTACTGTACATAACATGTGTAGCAGTTTGATATCTCACTGGCTTGTTATCAGATATGATGACACTAATTATGGTGTAGAGCACATATGCACGTCTTAATGCATGGCATATGTACAAAGGTTGACAGAGTTGTGGCTGGAAGCACAAATACAGGGCCAATATTGACATGTTGCTGTGATAACTTCATACATTTACTGTTGTAACAGGGTTGTTGCAACATATGTCCTATGAGAGATATGAAGTCAGTAACTGTCACGGCTTTCACCATCTACAGACTGCAATCCTCACACTACCTTCTGCAGTTCACAGATAGATGCTCTGTGGGTAACACATGAAACCAAAGGCACAACACACTGCCCAGTCTGCAGATGACCCTACAGATGAGGATTCCTCATAAACATAGAACTGACATGGCAGGTATCAAAACATGTAGGACAGCCATATCCACACATACACTATTAAACCAATGTTACTCCAAATGCAGTATAGCAGTACTTACAGTCTGTAGTCAGGTTAGGCACATCCCCCTCCTGTGTGTTGCCCTGTTTCCACAGTGTATGTTATTAGATGTAAATCCCCACTCCATCTGAGTTGCTGTTTGCCAAACAACAAATCTAGTTCCTGCTCACAGTGAATGAAAAGGGCCAACACCAATGTGATGTTCCTAGATATTGGAGTGTGTTTCCATGCAGTTGGCTATGGGAATGTTACCACAGCTGTTCCATATGCAATCAGCTAGAAGAGGGCTGCAATTCATGCAGAGGCCAACAGCTGATCATGAGCATCAGTTAAAATACACATGCTGCTGCCAAGCAAAGCAGGTGTAGGTCTTCACATCCACCAGAGAGGGAGTGAGAGAGGCAGACAGAGGCAAAGACAAGTCAGGGAGGAGTGGGAGAGTAAAATTTAAGCATGTTTGTGTCACACACCTACCAGCACAGGGTATCAAACCCCTGACAACTATGTAGTGCTGTCACAGTTCTATGCAATTATTGGATGTGCCGCATAGGTTACTGGTTGTGGAGCCCTCAGAACATATATGTGATGGTGAGTGACATCTGCAACAGGGATATGGTAGCTATATGGTAGGTGACGTACACGTGCCTGTCCACATGAACAGGTGCCAGCATCAACACAGCCACACTCTCACAGGGACACACACATTGACACACTTGGCAGGGCCAGGATTACAACTAATCACTAGTGAGATTGCCACAACACATTACTGTGCAGGTATCACATGCACCACACTGGTCATATGGAGGTTATATGTGCAAAGGGTATGGGGAGGTGTCTGACATCAGACAGCATGCTTCAGTATGCCAATGGGGGTTGTAGTGAGTGTGGATGTGATCATATGCATCACGCAACACACACAGAGACACACAAGGTGCCAGTACTGACATGCATGGGTGCATTTCTGCACGGGTGTGTGGTGGTCGACTGTGTCAGATGGCTATACAGGGTTAGATGATGGGTATACCTTGGCATCAGGCCACATCACAATTGTCTGCATTGTGGCTCAGGGCTGTAGTTTCTGCATTTGCCCACACAGGTGGGTATTGTATCCACCATCCATTCACCTGGGTGACTATTGTGTGTGGCTAATGCTGTGCATCACTTGCCATGTATGTGTTCCCTAGTCCATGACATGGAAGGTGTCTGGAATGTGCACACCTCCCACATGCATGTACAGTGACATGTGGAACTGTACCTGGGGTGTCTGGCCTGTGTTGTGTACACAGATTATCATCAGATGTGCCAGTCTTGGCCATCTGTGGTGGGAACTGGTAATGGACAGCAGGTTTACCCTGTACCTACATTGATAGCATGCTAACAGCATTCCCTGGTGTCAGTGGCATCTGTCCATACAGGGCATGTTTTCAGGCATGGTATGTCCTTTGTGGGTCACATGTGATGGCACCACAGGTGTTGCAGGTGTCCATTGAGGAACATGGGGAAGGTGCACTGTCTGCATGTATGTGCCTATTGGACAGATGGACAGGGTGCCATGCCCTCTGTAGCCCACTGTAATCACTCCATAGTTACTATCAGTGGCCAATACGCAGTGTACTACCCACATATTGGCTGTTCCCTAGGCATTTGTTTTGTATGAGACATGGGTTGAGAGTGTGCTCTGGTTAATACAGGGGCTTGCTAACTTTGATTGCCTGGCCTTGATGTCACATGTATGGGTATGGATTTGCACCCCAGCCTCTCAGCTATTTCACATCTGTTATCCCTGTACAGTGGACATTGTGATATATACTAGGGCCACCACATAAGAAATTTGCAAACCTGCTCCACATTGGGCACAGGTGTCACACACTCACACCCACCTCCACACAGGATACGAGTTACAAACACACCCACACACACACACATCTTTCATATCTGGGAGTAGAACCCCTACCTAACTAGTTTATTACACTACAGCACTATGCAGTACTCCTTCCCTAAAGGTGTATATCACATTGGATGAAATCAGCGGATTGCGAAAGTAGGACATTCGAATTGTAGTGAATGTGATAAGCCTAAAATCCGTTGCTCCCTACACAAAACATCAACAACTGACATGTGTGGGTATAGAACCCCTAACAGAGGTCAATATTACACTACAGCATGGAGCTGTTATAGGATGCACCACAAGGATTATTAGAGAACTAGTTCCCCAAAGGTGTATTTCACAATGAATGACATCAGCAAGATTGCCAAAGTAGGGCATTTGAAATGTACTGAGTGTGACTAGCCTAAAATGCATTGCTCTCCACACAGACATTGAAACACACACAAAATATCCACAACTGACATGTGTGTGTATAGAACCCCTAACAAGAGTCTATATCACACTACAGCATGGGGCTGTTATAGGACACACCAAGGGGATTACTGGTGAGCTCCTTCCCCAAAGGTGTATTTCACAATGAATGACATCAGCAGGATTGCCAAAGTAGGGCATTTGAAATGTACTGAGTGTGACTATAGCCTATAATGCATTGCTCCTTACACAGACATTGACACACACACAAAACATCCAGAACTGCCATGGGTGGGAATAGAACCCTACCAGAGTTCTAAATCACACTACAGCAGTACACAGTTATGGCACATGCTATGGAAATTACTGAGCTACAACCTTCCCAGAGGTGCATTTCTGGGTGGATGACATCAGCAGCCTTGGTAAAGTTGAGCATTTGAATTGTAGGGAGTGTGACTACCTAAAACACATTGCTCCCTACACAGACAGAGTCAGACATCCACACAAACACTTGCCAAGTCTGGGATTGGAACACCTACCTAACTAATTTATCACACTACATTAGTACGCAGTTACAGAATGAGCTATAGAGATTACTGGGCTACAACCTTCCCAGAGGTGTATTTCTAGGTGGGTGACATCAGCAGCCTTGCCAAAGTTGAGCATTTGGATTGTAGGGAGTGTGACTACCCTAAAAAGCATTGCTCTCTATATAGACAGAGTCACACAGACACACACTTGCCATGTCTGGGATTAGAACACTTACCTAACTACTTTATCACACTACTGCAGTATGCAGTTACAGAACACGCTACAGAGATTACTGGACTACAGCCTTCCCAGAGGTGTATTTCTAGGTGGATGACATCAGCAGCCTTGCCAAAGTTGAGCATTTGAATTGTAAGAAGTGTGACTACCGTAAAAAGCATTGCTCTTTACACAGACAGACACACACACAATTGCCAAGTCTGGGAATAGAACTCCTACCTAAGTAGTTTATCACACTACAGCAGTAAGCAATTATGAGATACGCCACAAAGATTACTGGGCTACAGTTCTCCCAAAGGTGTATTTCACAGTGGATGACATCAGCAGGCTTGTCACAGTAGGGCTATGGGGAGGGCAGTGTGTGTGTGTATGGGCCATAACCCATTCATCTAGGGGTTGACAAGCCACATGCAGGCACACACAGGGTCATATTTCACAGATAGATGTATACAGCTGCTAGATGACTACTTCTTTGTACAGGCATATTGCACAGCTGGCACATGCACCACATAGCCTGTAATGCTGACAGATACTGGTGACTAGTATCTGCAGTGAGTGACATCTGAACCTCATGTGGTTGGGGCCTATTGGCTGTGTTCTGGGTGGGACAGGCCTGGATGGCTCCTTGTCACAGTCACCTTCTTCCACATATCTATGTACATCTACCATTGGCTCATTATAGTGTGTTGTCCTTACATATATGTCTGTATTCCTATCCACTGTGTGTGCAAGGCATGAGTGGTGCATACTGATGAGTGTCTGCACTAACTGCGACTGCCAGATATGTCTGGTCCACTGGTGTTTGCAGACATGGCCTTCATGTGTTTGTGTGTGAGCATGCCCAGTATGACCTTTCAGTATGCTGTTGACCGACATTGCCTTCATTTCTCTAAGTGTGTGAGCATGCCCAATATGCCCATCTGTATTTAATGTGTGGATTGAGGCCAGATGGTTTGTACTGCAGTGCTGACCTTTGTGTTGTACACCGACAGGTAGCATGCTGTTTCTGCAGGATATCCATCAAGCATTTGGCATTGACTGTTCCTACATTTCTGCATAGGATGGGGGGGATCACCGGACTATTTCTACATTTCTACACAGGATCGGGGGGGCACACCTGAATGTTACTACATTTCTACGTAGGATGGGGGCACACCTGACTATTTCTACATTTCTACACAGGACTAGGGGGAGGCACACCTGACTGTTATTACATTAGTATGTAGGATGGGGGGAGGCACACCTGACTATTTCTACATTTCTACACAGGATTGAGGGAGAACACCTGACTGTTATTACTTTACTACGTAGGATAGGGGGGCATACCTGACTATTTCTACATTTCTACACAGGATTGGGGGGGGGCACACCTGACTGTTATTACATTATTACATAGGATTTGGGGGCACACCTGACTATTTCTACGTTTCTACACAGGATTGGGGGGCATACCTGACTGTTATTACATTACTTCATGGGATGGGGGAGGCACACCCGTCTATTTCTACATTTCTACACAAGATTGGGGGGCACACCTGACTGTTATTACGTTACTATGTAGGATTGGGGGGCACACCTGACTATTTCTACATTTCTACACAGGATTGGGGGGCACACCTGACTGTTATTACATTACTTCATGGGATGGGGGAGGCACACCCGTCTATTTCTACATTTCTGCACAGGATTGGGGGGCACACCTGACTGCTATTACGTTACTATGTAAGATGGGGGGGGCACACCTGTCACTTGTACACATTTGATATGACTGTACTGGTATGTCGGGTACTCCATTTCATTCTGTTTTCTTACCTATCATAGACTAAGCAAAAACAAGGACCAAACGAACAAAATAAATAAAATAATGGCTCTGGTGCACAAATGAATAATCCACAAAGCTTTATTCCAAACGAAAGTGAAGCGCTTTTCGTCTACCTTGCCAATTTGGTAGACTTCATCAGACAAATCAGCTGTGCAGAACAAGAGAGTTAAATACATTTTTTAAAATAAGATTGACATGACAACCAGCCTATGACAATTACAATACACAAAAGTCTAAATAACAACAAAGCTTACTGGCCAAAGTAGTTTCAGGACGCTCCTCACTCTATTTACTCTACCTATTTAATTATACTATACATATAAAATACAAAATGTGTAAAAATAGTCATAAAATGTATCTATTGACGCTTTACAAATACTTAAAAACTATTAAATATAATTTAATGCAAAAGACTTTTCAGTTTTAAAATACATGACAGTGAAGTTATTTCTTTCAAACCTGGATCTGTGTAAGAGTTTAATCTTAACTGTCATATTAATTCACACTTTTCTAATAGAAGTTGGAGGGTAGGTTTACCACCTGTCCCACTCTTTTCGGTAGACCTCTTCCCTCAGTTGGGTGTCCAAAAAAAAACAAAAAAATAAAATGGCAAATGTCCTGAGATTGTAATTATGTCCATGTTTTTATTTTTATTTAATATAAATAGTTATTTCTTTATCTAAAATACCTAAATGTTTAAAAGAACAACAGAATAAACAAAACAACTAAACTGCTACAAGAATTTTTTTTAGCAATAGGGGCATCCTTTTAATACTGGGGTGACTTGATCTATTACCCTAAACAAAAGGCTGTGAGTGGGGTTTTTATTACAATGCCTAGCCAGTGCATTTAAACTATTTTTCTTTCTAATATTGTATACATGTTCGTATATCCTATCTCTCATCCTCCTGTCAGTCTTCCCTACGTAAAACGCAGGGCATAGCTGGCAGGAGGCCAGGTACACCACTGCTTTGGAATTACAGTTAAGCCTACCCCTCTTCTGATATTTCATTTTGCCCACACGAAAATTTGATCCTGTTGAAATGAATTTACAGTAGCTACATGATTCACATTTGTAAGTACCCATTATTTTGTGTGAGATACTTACTTCTGCCTCCACAAAATTCTTTAAATTCCTACCTCTTTTAAAAATTAAAGTCGGGAAATTTCCCAACTTCTCAATTAGTGCCTTCCCAAAATACAGTAGGTTCCAATTTCTGTCCAGGATCCATCTGAAATCACTTGCTTCTAAATTATACACCATGATAAAGCTCCTTTTGAATACCTTACGTGCACTAGTAGCCATTGGGCATGATTCAACTTCTCCTAGCTCTACATTCACACACATCGATGGTTCATCAGCACAGCTAGCATGTGCAACACTCACTCTCTGTTCACCAGTGAGAATAGGTCGATAAACACCTGTACTTCTTTTAGTTTGTACCTCACTTATTAGTTCAAGTACTAAACATTCAGGATAACCATGACTGATGAACATGTTTTTTAAAATCTCACATTCATCCAAAAAGCTGGTAGCGTTGTCGCCTCACAGTAAGACGTTCTGTTCGATTTTCAGCTAAAGCGTCTTCTGTGTGGAGACATATTTGAATGGGTGTCCCTTCATTGAAGGTTGTACGTCAGGGCTGGCAACTCGGTACGTAAAAATCTACTGCCAATCATTAGCGGACTGGAGTTCCGCTGTGGCGACCACTAACCGGGAAAAGCCAAAAGATACAACAACAACAACATTCATCAAAAAAGCTGGCCATATCAGTTGTCATTCTTGCTGCTCTAACTAATTGGCCTTTAAGCACAGATCTCTTCTGATGTGGGGGATGGCAACTAGTGTAATGTAACATAGTGTTCAAATAAGTGCTCTTACGGTAAATTCTAGCTACATACCGATTCTCACACTCTTCTTTCCTTAAACCCACATCTAAATAGGTGATTAACTTTTCATGAACTGAAAAAGTGAAATTCAAAAATGGTGTACTGTCATTCAAGTGCTGTATAAACTCTTTAGCATCATCCACAGAACCTTTGAACATAATAAGAACACTGTCCAAAAATCTGGTATATAGCTTTACCTTCTCCATCAACCTGTTGTCACAAAAGATTGTCTGGTGTTCCCACTGAGCCATTACTAGATTAGCGTAGCTCCCTCCACAAGGTGATCCCATGGCTACTCCCACTACCTGTTTGTAAATATTGTTGTTGAACATTACATAGTTATTCTTTAATATGATGTCCATTAATTCTTGAAATCATCTAATCTCCTTTCGCTCAGTGCCATGATGTAACAATCTTTCAACAACCCAGTCAATCCCAGTTTCATGTGGTATAGAGAAATACAGGTCAACAACATCAACTGTTAAAAACAACACATCTTGATGAAAACCAAAATTCTCAATAGAAGCTAAAAAGGCCCAAGAATCTTTACAAATTTGTTCTTTCACCACTACATACTTTTTCATTTCAAGAGGGAATCAACAAATTTAGCACATGCATATGTAAAGGATGATTTTGCATTGACCAAAGCTCTCATTGTGGGGTTGTGCATGTTTTTTGTGGATTTTGGGTTGACCAAACAATGAGGGAATACTGGGATTCAAGTTCGATAAGTAATTAAAAACATTCAAATCAACCATACCTTCAATAAACAGGTCATTGATGAAAGAATTGATCCGTTTGTAAGCTACATTCATTTCATTAATACTAGATATTTCATATGTTCCAGCATTTAAAACAGATTCCATTCTGCTATTATAATCACTTTTGTCCATAATCACCAGGCCTCCTTCTTTGTCCGGTTTCACTACTCGGACAGGTAGGGGCTCCAATACATTCAAAGCTTCCATCTCTTTGTTAGACAAATTTCTGTTCTGCCCTTTACAGTTTCTGTGTAAATTTCTTATATCAAATTCACACATGTGCTCAAATAATGTTAATAATGGATACATAGGTGGGTTAAAGGTACTTGCTGCTCTCATTTGATCTGTTAGCTGACCATCCCCACTGAACAGTAGGGCAAGATTTAACTTGCGCGTGTAGAGTTTAAGGTCTACCAGGGATTCTGCCAGTTTTAAGTGCTCCGATGGAACAAAGTTTAAACCTTTACTGAAAATATCACATAGCTCGGCATTCATTTCAAAACTAGAATAGCTATAAATTTTGTAATCACCACATGGATTCATAAGGATACTTGGCTTCTTTACTACCTGTTGTAGTTGCTCACATCCGTCTTGGCCATGTTCCCCCTGGTATTGTATCTCCATTGATGGTTCTGGCCCTTGTTTGAAAAAGGGCAATGTTCACGGTCATTATATTCCTGATGATATGGTATATTATGCCTATCAGGAAACTGTTCACTTCTTGCACCTTGCTCTTCCTCCGAATAATTGAACATTTGATTACCAGGTGGGGGGGCCTACCTGAGATAATTCAGGACCTCGATTCTCTTCACTAGCCCTAGTATCTTCTCCTGTTTTTGTATTGTGGTGATTCAAAATCCTCTTACCTTGTGAAGGAGGTGGAGTTGGATAAGCCACGCCGTTTTTATAATCATTAATATCCCTTCTTAGTTTTTTCATTTTCAAATCACTATTTTTCACCAGTTGTTTTTCTATAGAGGAAAATACTGTTTTATATTCAAACTGATATTGTGCAAAGTCTACATGTGACATTATCTCCTGGTTTAAAACCGCAATTTCAGCTGCAAGGCTTTCTACTGTTAATTTGTAATGTTTACACATGGTTTCCATCAATTCGAAACCATGCTGATTAAACAGTTTGATTAAATCAGAGTGAAATGGTGTGTTAGCTTCTAAGCCTGAAGAGTACGGCCATTACCGTAAGCCTTTAGGCACCACACCTTCTCGTTTACACTCTTCAAAGTACATGATTTCTAACTGCAATTTTTTAGCCTTATATGACTTGCTGTCTAGTTCTTTTAGTTTTGTTACAATCAGAATGCTTACCCCAGCCGGTCTCTCCTGTAAACCTTGTAATACTCCATTTCCAAAAGCCGGTTTCTCGCTTAGCCATACACTCACATCAGGAAGATCTATAAGCCCCGGGTAAGCAGGTATTCAATTTCAGTTTCCTTCAATGTTATTGTTCTCATTAAACCCTTGAATTACATCATTTGATGTAATACTGCATCCTGAATCTACTCCACAAACTCGTTCTCCTTCACCAATAGCATTCTCTAATTAGTAACTAGCACCCTTTGGTTTGCCAGCGACACCAGCCTCTTTAGGTCTCACTACCAAGTTTGGTTGAGTGAGACTATCCAGACGTGCTGCCAAAACATTCCGAAAATGATTTTTTTCCCCCCCCTTTTTTTAAACCCACAATTTTTAAAAATTTTAGGGGGTGATTCTTTTAAAATAATTTTTTGGAAAAAATTTTTTTTTTTTTTAAAAAATTTTTTTTCCAAATGGTTTTTTAGGGGTTATTCAATCTTTAAAACCTTTAGCTTCCAAAAATTTTAAACTTGAACTGAAAAACGGGTTATAGCTTTATTTCCCAAAACCTGTTGCCCAAAAAAATTGGGGGGTTTTCCCACTGACCTTCTAGTTACTATTAAAAGGTGTAGGATATCCTGGAAAATTTTTTTGGTTGAACATTACATAGTTATTCTTTAATAATTCCATTAAAAAATTAATCCCTTTCCCCATGATTCTTTTTAAAACCCCCGAATCCCTTTATTGGTAAAAAAATACAGGAACCATCAATTTTAAAAAACAACTAGAAAAAAAAATTTTAAATGAAGTAAAACCCAAGAACTTTAAAAGTTTTTTTTTTTTGGGGGGGAAAACAAAAAAATGTTTTAAAGGATTTTTTCATTCCCAAATTCCTTTGGGGGGTTTCAGTTTTTGTTTTTGGGGTTGCCAAAAAATGAAAAGGGGATTTTGAAAAATTAAAAAAAAAATAAATAAATAAAAGGTTTTATAAAAAATTATTTTACACCATTTCTTAATAAGTTTTTTTTTCCATTTTTAAAACAGAAGTTTTAAAAACCTTTTGAAACCCCAAGGTCCTTTTTTCCCGGGTTTTCCCAACCGGACATGTTCAATAATTCAAAGCCCATTCGAGAAAATTT
The DNA here is from genome assembly GCF_019279795.1 of Protopterus annectens. NCBI lineage: Eukaryota > Metazoa > Chordata > Ceratodontiformes > Protopteridae > Protopterus > Protopterus annectens. Next base: position 1,409,770,045 of record NC_056746.1, on the reverse strand, counting down.
TTCCCTTTACATTTTTTGGAAATTTTTAATAAATTCCCTTTCAAAAAGAAAAATCAATGGGTTAAATACGGCCTCAGACGTTGTGACCACCCCATAAAAAGGGGGCAAGATTTAACTGTGGTTTAATTAAATTCTAGTTTTAATGGGGAAAAAAATTTTAAATTTAAAAAATTAACGGTTCTTTTCAAAACTAGAATCTTTTTTTTTTAATCACCCAGGAAATTGGGTTTCTTTCATTTGAGTTGCTACACCCCTTTGGCCATTTTCCCCCTTAACTCCATTATTTTGGCCCTTGTTTAAAAAGGGGAATTTCACAATTAACCGAAAGGAATTTCCTACAGGAAATGACTTTTGATTCCCTTTTCCTCCGAATAAGAACAAAACCGGTGGGGGTATAGAAATTTGGATTTTTTTCCCCCCTGACTTTTTTTGTATTTTGAAAAATTTTTTTTAAGGGGTATTATAAGCCGTTTTTAAATTTAATTTTTTATTTTTTTTTTTTAAATCCATTTTTCCCATTGTTTTTTAAAAAATACTTTTAACAAAATTTAAATTAATTGAAATTTTCCTTTTAAAAAATTTAGTGAAGGTTTTACAATTTGTAAGCTGGTTTTTTAAAAATGTTAAAAAACAGTTTGTTAAACGGGTAAAATGGGGGTTTATTCTAACCTGAAATGATTCCCTGTTTGGAAATTCTCTTTTTTTCCAAAGAATGATTTTAATAAATTTTTAAAAGATTCTGTCACTTTATTTTTGTTACAATAAAATCCCCCCGGGCCCTTAAAACCTTGTAATCCCCTTTTTAAAACTTTTTTGAACAAAATAGGAAGTCTATAACCAAAGGTTTTTTTATTTCGTTTTGTTTATTAAATTAATTACACATTTTTTTTAATCCATTGAATTACTAAAAAAGTTTTTTAAATAGTTTTTAATGTGGGTTTAGTCTTTGGGCTACCCCAATTTTGGTTATAACTACCATGTCCCAAAAACATTCAGTTCTTTTAAAAGGCAAATAGGTTAGATCAATTTGGCAGCTTTTTTTTAATAAATGCAAAGGGTTTCATATTATCCTTTATTTAAGAAAAACAAAAGGTAAGAAAAAGGGAAAAAATTACTAAAAAAATAATGGCCTGTCCCTAAATAACCAAAAATTTTTATTCCAAAAAGTGAAGGGGCTCCCTTGCCTTTGGAAATTCAAAAAAATACTGTGAAATAAGAAGAAATTTTTTTAAAATGATTGACAACAACCCCTTGAAAACAATAAAAAAGTTTAAAAACCCAAATTAAAAAATTTTTTGGGGGTTTATTTTTCCCCCCCTTTTAATTATTTTAACAAAAAATACAAAAGGGAAAATCATTTTAACTACTGTAAATTCATTTCAACGGATCAAATTTTGTGTGGGCAAATAAAATTTAAAGATGGTTTAACTGTAATTCAAAAACAGTGGGGCCTCCCGCAGCTATGCCCTGCTTTTGGGGGGCTGACAGGAGGCTGAGAATTTTTGAATGTTTTTAATTACTTATCGAACTTGAATCCCAGTATTCCCTCATTGTTTGGTCAACCCAAAATCCACAAAAACATGCACAACCCCCCAGTGAGAGCTTTGGTCAGCGCAAAATCATCCATTACATATGCATGTGCTAAATTTGTTGAGTCCCTCTTGAAAAAGTATGTAGTGATGGAAGTACAAATTTGTAAAGATTCTTGGGCCTTTTTAGCTTTTATTGAGAATTTTGGTTTTCATCATGATGTGTTGTTTTTAACAGTTGATGTTGTTGACCTGTATTTCTCTATACCACATGAAACTGGGATTGACTTGGTTGTTGAAAAATTGTTACATCATGGTGCTGAGCGAAAGGAGATTAGATTATTTCAAGAGTTAATGGACATCATATTAAAGAATAACTATGTAATGTTCAACAACAATATTTACAAACAGTTAGTGGGAGTAGCCATGGGATCACCTTGTGGAAGGAGCTACACGAATCTAGTAATGGCTCAGTGGGAACACCAGACAATCTTTTGTAACAACAGGTTGATGGAGAAGGTAAAGCTATATACCAGATTTTTGGACGATGCTTTTATTATGTTCAAAGGTTCTGTGAATGATGCTAAAGAGTTCATACAGCATTTGAATGACAGTGCACCATTTTTGAATTTCACTTTTTCAGTTCATGAAAAGGTAATCAGCTATTTAGATGTGGGTTTAAGGAAAGAAGAGTGTGAGAATCGGTATGTAGCTAGAATTCACAGTAAGAGCACTTATTCGAACACTATGTTACATTACACTAGTTGCCATCCCCCACACCAGAAGAGATCTGTGCTTAAAGGCCAATTAGTTAGAGCGGCAAGAATGACAACTGATATGGCCAGCTTTTGGGATGAATGTGGGATTTAAAAAAACATGTTCATCAGTCGTGGTTATCCTGAATATTTAGTACTTGAACTAATAAGTGAGGTACAAACTAAAAGAAGTACAGGTGTTTATCGACCTATTCTCACTGGTGAACAGAGAGTGAGTGTTGCACATGCTAGCTGTGTTGATGAACCATCGATGTGTGTGAATGTAGAGCTAGGAGAAGTTGAACCATGCCAATGGCTACTAGTGCACGTAAGGTATTCAAAAAGAGCTTTATCATGGTGTATAATTTAGAAGCAAGTGATATGAGATGGATCCTGAACAGAAATTGGAACCTTCTGTATTTTGAGAAGGGACTAATTGAAAAGTTGGGAAATTGCCCAACTTTAATTTTTAAAAGAGGTAGGAATTTAAAGAATTTTGTGGAGGCAGAAGTTAAGTATCTCACACAGAATAATGGGTACTTACAAATGTAAATCATGTAACTACTGTAAATTCATTTCAACCGGATCAAATTTTTGTGTGGGCAAAATGAAATATCAGATGAGGGGTAGGTTTAACTGTAATTCCAAAGCAGTGGTGTACCTGGCCTCCTGCCAGCTATGCCCTGCGTTTTACGTAGGGAAGCCTGACAGGAGGCTGAGAGATAGGATATATGAACATGTATACAATATTAGAAAGAAAAATAGTTTAAATGCACTGGCTAGGTATTGTAATGGAAACGCCACCAACAGCTTTTTGTTTAGGGTAATAGATCAAGTCACCCCAGTATTAAAAGGAGGCCCCTACCAACTTATATTAAAAAAGTGTGAATTAATATGGCAGTTAAGATTAAACTCTTACACGGATCCAGGTTTGAATGAAATAGCTTCACTGTCATGTATTTTAAAACTGAAAAGTCTTTTGCGTTAAATTATATTTCATAGTTTTTAAATATTTGTAAAGTGTCAATAGATACATTTTATGACTATTTTTACACATTTTGTATTTTATATGTATAGTATAATTAAATAGGTAGGGTAAATAGAGTGAGGAGCATCCTGAAACTACTTTGGCCAGTAAGCTTTGTTGTTATTTAGACTGTTGTGTATTGTAATTGTCATAGGCTGGTTGTCATGTCAATCTTATTTTAAAAAATGTATTTAACTCTCTTGTTCTGCACAGCTGATTTGTCTGATGAAGTCTACCAAATTGGCAAGGTAGACGAAAAGCGCTTCACTTTCATTTGGAATAAAGCTTTGTGGATTATTCATTTGTGCACCAGAGCCGTTATTTTATTTTATTTATTTTCTTACCTATCATGCTGACTAAAGGCATACCAGTCTACTACAGAACGTAGCTTTGATTGCCCTACATATTAGTGTCTGACTTCCTACCCTTCAGAACTAACATCCCACTGCCTGACCTGCTGTAGTCTGTCTGTGTAGGCCTCAGGGGGAGGTTAAGCATAGCCATCCTTCAGAGACCATAGCACAGACTCTATTTGTGTTTTTCTACATCTGTCCTGCTGGCTGAGACTGTTGTTGGGTATGTGAACTACCCTGACTGGCATGTGTGAGTCATATGGACACACATGTTGCTCAGCACATTTCCTGCAGTGGGTTTTGTCACCCTGTGTAGTACTGGCTACTATGGTGACTTCAGTATGTCTTACAGATGTCATGGTGCCACTGTGGGTGTCTACTGTCTGCTGCTGTAACATTCAGCCACCCAATTCCCCTTGCATGCTCACATCTATACCATAGATACAGGTGATGACACATTCTACTCCATTTGGAAATTGGTAGGTTGATTGACTTACCTTGCGGGTGTGCCAGACTTGCGGATGGTGCTGGAGGGCTGCCTATGTCAGATGCACATAGTACACTCCCTATACATGGTTGAGCACAGGTAGGGTCATGTTTGGCATCCCTTTACTGTATGTGTGAGTTAGAAAGAGGTGTCATTTCCAGGGTCCCTACTGTGTCAGTGTATTTGCTATGCATTGTCTCTTTGCCGCGGCCTTGGCATACTGGGCACACCTCCATCTGCCTACTGGGGCAGGATCAGGTTGTTCCTCCTCTGAGTCACTCTGTGCCTGTGTAGGCCTTGGCATTGGTAGGGGGGCTGTGTGGCCCTGCCCCATGCTGTTCCTGCTGCAGCTGTTTCCACAGGATCATATTGTGTAACATGGCACATACCATAACAATTTGGGTACATGTAGCTGGTGAGTACTGCAAGGGTCCACCAGATGTGTCCAGACACTGGGACTGTGACCTGAGCATCCCAAACACACACTCTATTATAAGTCTGGTCTGTGTGTGTGCCTCATTATGGTGTTCTTGTTCAGGTGTGTGTGCATTTCTGTTGGGTGCCATCAGCCACGGCTCCAGTGTGTAACCAGCATCCACCACTATGTGACAGTAGGGGGTGCCCCCACTGGCAAATCTCTGGTACAGCTGCATCAGATGCCATATGTGGAAATCATAGCTTCCAGGGCAGCCAGCACACACATTCATTATAATGCCATGGGCATCACATATGACCTGGAAGTTGATGGAGGTGATTCCTCTGGGGTTGACCTAGGCCCTACCCTGATCACCAGGTGGTGCTTTGATGCATATGTGTGTGCAGTATATAGCACCCACTACCTCAGGGTATTCTGCTATTTGGTGGAAGAGATGCATATTGCTGGCCAACACCTCACGGGTGTTTAGGAAATATATGTGCTCACTGGCATGTGCTGACATGGCATCCAGGAACTGGTGAAATACTCTGGATGCTGATGCCTGTGAGATCCACATGATATCCCCAGTTGAGCTTTGGGAGGTACCTGTGGCTAGTATTCCTAGGCCTACACATACTTTGGTATCCACTGGGATGGGTTCCCCTCGGTCAGTTTGGTGTGTCAGGTGTGGCTTGCACAGCTCAACAATTTGCTGTAGGAGGTCTCTTTCCACCCTATAGCACTCCACTATCTCCAGCTCATGTACCCCTGGTAGGTTATCCTGGATCTGTACACTCTTCTTTGTCTCCTCACTGTGGGTTGATCGGCAACATTCACATCCTCACTACTCTCAGCCTCTCGCACATGTTGCTCTATGTTGCCTGCTACAGCCCTTCTCATATTCTAGGTTTGTTTGTTAAAATGTCCCCGCTTGTTTACACCGGTGGCGTAGAGTGTGGGAAAAACCAGAGGGGACTTTGTTTGTTTATAGTTGTGTTGTGGGTTGGGCTGGTCTGCTGCCTGTGTAATTGGCCGATTCTGATACATTTCACCTGCCAGCTAAGCTAGTACTCCTTGATTACCTTGCTACTGCTGTTTTCCCTTCCCATTGCCTTCCTGTTTAAGCCCGGGTGTGCGCCGCGCAAACAGAGTGCTGAAATGTACACAGTGCTGCTATTTCCTGGTTTAACTTCTGTTTTCATCCTGTAAAACTTGGTGCACAGCGCACATACCCACTTAGGCTTTGTAAAGAGTGCTAGGCAGGTTTAGACACACCCCCTATCTTAGCTGTGCTAAGCTAGGAGCATACCCGAGCCACAGGACTCCAATCCACTTACAGTATCCCTGACACCCCACCACGATTTCACCTAACTCCTAGGCTTGCACCAAGCTATTCCTACTCTTACACTGTTGGGACCTGACTCACATGCTGGAGAAAACTGGGATTCACTATTCTTCCCCTCATTTACATAGGATTGCCTGCTAATGCATAGTTGCATGTCTCACACTGAGCCTCCCCCCTTAGCAAACACTACTCACTGGCCATGTTGTCTTCTGTCTGCCATTGACTTGTATGGCAGAATACTGATTTTAGTTAGAATGCTTAATTTAGATTCATTTTGTTATTTTCCCCGATCCTGTTTGCATGCCGCTGCCCTAGGCTTAAACAGCCGAGTTCGGAAAAAAAAAAAAATAAAAGTTGATTTTTGTGTTTCTTTTACTGTTTGCAATGCCAATGACATTATGCTTGGCCATTGGCATGCTTACTGCATGATATGCAGCCTTTATTTGGAGCTATCACAGTTCCATTTTGGATTTTGCAGAAATGTACTTGGTTACTAACCAAGTACATTTCTGCAGATAACACTAGTCCTGCACGGATGGTTGCAAGCTTCCTGGATTGCAAAACCATCTAATTTGCATAGATTTCTCCTGCAAATGGGGTGATTTTCATACAAGGGCTTAGTCCGTGCAGGATTAGTACAGAAGTGCTGTTCCTGGATCGCACGGCAGACATATTGCCTGCTTGCGCTGCTGCACCAATCTTGCATGCCGTGCAAGCTATAGAGAATCCTAGGGTCTGTCTGACAAACAGACTTCACAAATTAATATCTAAAATACTGCTGTGATAGCTTTCAGAATGACATAATTTCTGGTCATCTTACTTCTAGTTCCCAGGCCAAAACCCCCATTGCTAGAAGCTGTCAACATTTATCATCTGCCTGTAAAAATATTCAGACAAGGACTTTTCCTCAGATCTTTGGCAGATGTTGCAAGTCATGAAACAATTGCATTCCTTCATGCTTCAAAAGTAGCAATTAGTTCATTCCAATGACAATACAGAACGTTTCTTAGTATAGATGTTGTGTCTCTAGCTGCATTGAACACCTGAGAGATAGCCTCTTTTAATGCGTAGCCTATAAAGTAATTTAATTTCAGCTATTTTTCAAAGTTTACTGGACTGAAGTTAACCATCCAGTTTCCTCTGTTGGCATATACATTTAAACAGTTACAATAGTGCATGTACATTTCTGTTCTCTTTCAGTAGGGCACACTGTGATACATTTTAAGCACAAGCACTTCACACAATAACTTTTCAAAACAAACATCTGTACAGAGCAATTTGATATACACATGACATACAATTCTAATACATTTGTAACACAAGCATCTTATATAAATCATTTTGATATTCACCAATGACATAATTATTTACAAAATTCTGGCTAGCTGTGCTGGCAGTATCTCCTTTTGTCACATTATGTATACAGCATTAATAGGCAAGTGTAACACATGCAACAATTGCATTACCATTCCCAGCCCCCTAGATGACATGGCTGTTTCCTCTTATTGTTAAAAACACTTTTGCACATGTAGTATATAAATATATATATATATATATATATATATATATATATATATATATATATATATATATATATCAGGTACAGATCAGGCAAATAGTATTACACACAGTGGTAGTACAAGATCAGCCATATGCCCTGTGAGTATATGCTGACAGGTGAGATTCCCATTAGGCATAAGAATCCTTCAGCACAACAACTGCCTTACCCTTGTAGTACTCCTCTCATGCCACCTTTTCAATTACACATAAAAATATTAGCAAAGCTTGCTCATTATATAGATAAGTAACACTACAGCTAACAGTAACCATATTTTGAAAAAGAAGCTGAAAAAGTAGCACCCGCCTTGTAGAAGCTGCTACTCAGCTTAATTAGCCAGCAGAATTATTGTAAGTTCTACCTACTGTAGGTTTTAACCTTGTTACTCTGTAAATTCATCAGCAGCACGTTAAGCTCAGTGCCATCACTCATGCTCACATTGTACAAATTCAGTTGCCTATATGTGGGCAAGTAAAGGCTCATCTCATTACTGTTTCTGAATTGTTACATTCCTGCATTACACTGACATGACAAACTTCTCTCTGAATTCTACACAGTTTGTGCATACCTTTAGGCACGTGCAGGCAGCACTGCACAAATGCAGTTCACTCCATGGCTTTGTGAAGATGGATATCTGAATTTCCACATTTTACCTAAAGGAAATGGAGGTGTTGTAATACATGCTTTGTTCGTAATATATAAGCAGTTACAGGGCTGCCATGTTTCATATCAGTCCAATATTCAAGCATTGTAATACTATACATCTATTGGGCTGCCCTACCATGGTCATGCAAATGAGATGGCTTGTGTTGCATGCCAGTTGTCACACCCAAGTACAGGTGAATGCATGAGGTACTGGCCATTTTTCCCTTGTGATTTGTTACATGTATATACACATGTATAAAGTGGGAGAAAGCAGTGCTGCTATTGGCAGAGGTGATGTGTTGAAAAATGCAAAATGTTCCTCTACTTTCTTCACAAATACTTTAGCCACAGGCTGATAGAGGACACCTATGAGAGTCTCAGTATAGGACTGAGTTCTGGAATAGTTTGGTACAGACAGTGACACTGGCATTTCCTACACACGTGAACAATGTCGCCACAATGCCACTAACATGGGTCAATACATCCAAACCTTGTTGAATGGTGGGAGGTTATGGTTAGAATTGAAGCACCATCGATACACTGTAGTAACCCTTGTATTGTCTACACATGCAAGATGCTACACACTCCTGCTTCTCTCTCTGTAGCTCCAGAAGCTATAACAGTGAATGCATTGCTGCACAGGAGGAGGCTAGAGCAGCTTAGAGATCACCAGGGTGAGTATACTTGCCTATAAGTCCAGATTTAAATGTTAATATCTTCTGGAATTATGACTTTAATCAGCCACAGTACAGGCTTTCTCCTGTACTAGCCCTGCTGTGTCAAGTTCTATAGTTCAAAGTAACATTATATGATGCACGTGTGTGTGTGTGTGTGTGTGTGTGTGTGTGTGTGTGTGTGTGTGTGTGTGTGTGTGTGTGTGTGTGTGTGTGTGTGTGTGTGTGTGTGTGTGTGTGTGTGTGCATGTATGTGCGTATGTGTGCATGTATGTGCATGTGTGTGCATGTGTATCCCCGTCTGTCTATGTGTGTGCATGTGTGTGTGTTTGCGTGTGTACGTGTGCATGTTCGTGTGTGTGTGTGTGTCTGTGTGCATATCGATGACTAGGCGGAATTGTACAAGTAGCTCAACACATTAAGATTTTTGCCTTTTGAGCTTGCATGTGCTGATAGCTGTGGGGTTAATTGCCCCATTTTTTTGTCTGTTGTGACATCATTGGTAATTTGGGGTGGGTGTTTGTTGCAATTTTGAGCACAGATCCAAAACATTATAACAGAAAAATAAATATTAGCTGCATTGTTTCATTGCATCAATACATTCATCAGTATATTTGATCTAAAGGCAATATTGTGTATTTGACTGTAACTTTCCTTCAAATTATACAAATATCACAACAAATTGCTGTTTTGCCTTTTGGACTATATGTGATGATGGCTGTGGGTTTATTTCATGCCTGGGTTGTGTATTGTACCATTGGTGGTAATTTGGGTCATTTGTTTGCTGTAATTTTGAGTAAAGTACCTACAAAATTTGAAATGAAATATGTATGAGCTACATTTCCTTGTATTTGTTTATTTCTCTCTCATGCTCCATTACTGTGTGTATGGCAGGAGGCTTCACTATAATTATAGAAGTAGCTCCACACATAAAAGCATTGTCTTTTGGACAGCATATGATGATGGCAGTGGGCTTCATTCCCCTCTTGGTTGTCTATTGTGCCATTATTGGTAATGAGATTTGGGTGTTTGTTGTTCTTTTAAGTATGATGAGTGTAACATTATCATAGTAAAAATAGATATGAGCTGCATGTTTTCATTGTATTTGTGCTTCTCTCCCTCCATCCTCTTTCTCACTAACCTTTATTTTATGTGAATTTATACTGTTTATTATTTTGTTTCTTTCGATTTACTTTACAATTATATGCAGCATCAAGACCTGCACACATCCCACTAGCAAGGCCTGTTGGCCCCCTTACAGTTGGGAACACTTCCTCCAACAGCAATTTCAACACCATCTGTGTCCTAATCTGTGACGGTCACCTTCATACATTACAGCAGCTGCATCAAGGGCACCAGCCAGCTCTACACTAGATAGTTGTGCAGTTGTACTTGCCAGTAACAGTTTAAGTGAAGGTGGCAGCTTTTCCTCCATTGGTAGCTTATAGATATCCTGAAAGGACTCAGTGTCAGGAGGCTAAAAGCCTCTACCTGCCACTTACATAACCTCCTCCTGCAGCTGATTGAGTCATGTCCCTGCTGCACACTGACTTCTCCATCTGAGTTGGGCCAGTACTGAGGGAGCCCAAGGTGGCTAGTAAGCTACCACTGGGTCACAGCTGGTTGGAACAGCAGAAGCACATCCCCATTCTATCCCCCATAGGTTCATAGGTAGGTACTAGGCTATTGGCCCTAGGGCCTATATAAGCCTAGCCAAAAAATGTACCCTGGCTTTCGCTACCCAAGAAAATTATTTTCCTGTGCCCCTGTCTAGCAGTGCCACAGAAGTGATCCCTGGGGTGAATTTCCCATTTCCCATCCAATCATCAAGATTTTTCTTGAAGAGTGCTAATAAGGAGCTCTGTTTGACATAGATAGGTAGTCTGTTCCAGAGTATGGGAAGGCTCTGGGACAGGAATCTATCCCTCCAGCATGTTCTGTTTATTGTGGTTACAAGGTTTAGGTCCCTAGAGCATGTAGCTCGAAGGGATTGGGATTTCTTTAAGTGGAGCATGTCCAACAGCTCTGGGTTTGATATAGCTTTGTATGTTAGGCAGAGATCGCCCCTGAGTAGGCGATATGCGATGGAGTAAAGCTGTAGTTTTTTGAGACGGTCTGCATAGGGCATCTGTTTGAGGCCAGTAATCCTCTTTGTGAGGTATTTCTGTGGTCTTTCCAGTTGTTGTAGATGTTTTGTGAGGTACATACCAAAAGGGGCATTGTACTCTATAATGGGTCTAATGAGTGATGAGTAGAGGGGAACAATTACCTCTTTTTTTCCTTTTGTGATGAGATGAGCCATGTAGAAGGATTTCCTCTATAATGGGTCTAATGAGTGATGAGTAGAGGGGAACAATGACCTCTTTTTTTCCTTTTGTGATGAGATGAGCCATGTAGAAGGATTTCCTGACCACTGTGGTGATGTGATTATCAAAGGAGAGACTACTGTCCACCTGTGTCCCAAGGTCTCTTATCACATTTTCGGCATTAAGTAGACTACCAGCTATGTGGTAGTTCATGGGTACAGAGTTTTTACCAAAGGGGATGACAATACACTTTTTGGCATTGAGCTTCAGGCCATGGCTTTGACACCAGGTATCTGTCTCAGTGAGGCCCTTTTATAGTTTGTCCACATCGTTACGAGTTTCGATTATGGCTCCTAGTTTGCAGTCATCTGCAAACTTTGTTAGCCAAAGACCTTCTGTGTTAGCCTGCACTTCAGAGAAGTAGATACCAAACAGGAGAGGACCCAGGACTGAACCCTGTGGTACTCCACTTCTCACTGGTCTGAAGTCGGATTTGGAATCCGCTACTTTCACAGTGTGGGTTCTGTTTGTGAGCCAGTTGGCAACCCATCTTGTGACATAGGGATTTATACCTAGTTTAGTGAGATTATCTATAATACCAGAGTGGGGATGGTGTCAAAAGCCTTGGCGAGATCTAGATAAGTTGTGTGAACCATTTTACCCTCATCTATGGCTTTGGTGACTGCTTCAAAGAAGTCAATCAGGTTTAGGAGACATGATCTGCCTTTTACAAATCCAAACTGGGTAGGGTCCAGAGTTTGGAGATTACCAATGTCTTTGTTTATGAGATCCACAATGATACGTTCCATGGCCTTGCAGACCAGGCTCATCAGGCTAATGGGGCGGTAGTTCCCAGAGTCCATCGTGGTGCCCCCTTTGTGGAGTGGGATAAACTTTGCAGTGCGCCATTCAGTGGGTACAAAGCCTGAGGTGAGGCTATGATTGAACATGGTACTTAGGTAGGGTGCCAGTTCATTCTGTAGTTCGTGTAGAACACAGCCTGGGATATTGTCAGGTCCCATGGATGCTGTGTTCTTGGCTTTGGAGAGTGTGATTTTTACCTGTGCAGCCATGATTATAGGAACTTTGCATTCTTCCGGTATAGAGATGGGCCCTCTAGGGGGTGAGAGGGGTGTGAAGTTAGCACTAAACCTATCTGCTAGGATGTTGGCAATATCAGTTGGTTCTGTATATTTAGTGCCATTGTGCTGTAACTCAGAGCAGATCTGAGTGTTCCCATTGAGATTCTTGACATAGCTATAGAATGCTTTGTGATTGTTTTTAGAGTCAGTGGCAATTTTGTTTTCGTAACTAGCTTTGGAGGATTTTATGAGGGAATCTCAACTTCTTACTGAGGTTGACCAGGGAGTTCCTCCAGTCATGGGATTTTACTCTTTTTTGCAACAGTTTCTTTCTTCTGTTGTAGAGTTTGTTTATGGCAGAGGACCACCAGATTGGCTTCCTTTTTTTTTGGAAGATAACATCTTGGTTCTATTAGGGGTAGCATGATCCATGCACTCGTGTAAGTGCTTATAAAGTGCATTTGTGTAGGATTCAGCAGTCATACCTCTATTGTCCATTTGCATGGGTGTCATGTTTGCCACTTCTGTCTTAAGAAGTGTGAAGTTGGCTTTAGAGAAGATTTTTATGATGGTTTCCCTAATTGGGGGTGGGGGGTGGGATGTGGATGTCTAGGCTGATTAGCTTGTCATAGTGCTACCATCCCTTTTGTGTCTATACTTGCCCCTTTTTGTTTTCTGGTCCTCCACAATATCGTCTTCCCTCTGTCTGCCTGATGTCTTCTTCTCCATTATGCTTCACCTCCCTCATTATGTAGAACCTCCACTGTTAATTGCTTTTTTTGCCCATAATACCTACCCTAAGTGTCTTACTTCCTTTTCTTCCTTTCTTCCCCAATTTACTTTCTCTTCATATATATATATATATATATATATATGTGTGTGTGTGTGTGTGTGTGTGTGTGTGTATAAAATGGACACAGAAATATATTTTATTCCACCTTCTCCATCTCATCCTGCTCATTACTAGCTTTTCATCATATGTCCTTCTATTTGTTTGCTTCTGTCTTTTTCATCACATCTCTATATTCCCATTTCCTCCCTTTAATTTGGCCAAAAAGTAGATGACCACATCCGTATTCTGGCCATTTATGGGTTCCAAATAAATTCTCGTTCTTGCCACTGCTTTGTGCACATGATCACACAGAATCTTATGAAAGTGTATGCACAGCCAATGAGCACCATTTATTCTATTTTTTGCCTGTGACGCTTAGTACTGCAGGCTATTCTTACAGAACTTGCTGCAGCCATGAGCGGGATATTTAATAAGTTCTCCCCCTTGCACTGATTCCCTCATATTCATTGTTAATCAGCATTGGGCCTCATTGCACAAACAAGGAAAAAGCGGTGAGCTCATACCTCTCAACCTCTTAGAGCAAGAAATCTGGACAAAACCATAAATAATGGGGGACAGAGGCTCACAAATAAGGACAACTTTTAAATATTGTTGTTACAAGCTTAATAAAGTTGTTATAATAAAAGGCTTTGTATTGGGATGAATTTTCCAAAGGGTATGAAGTCTGAAACTTAAATATCTGTTATTATTTTCTGATTTCAGTCCTCAATGATTTGCCAAAAAAAACACAATTTTATGAGAAACAGACCAAAAATATGAGGCAAAAATATGGACATTCTACAAAAATCTAGACAGTTGAGACGTATGGGTGGGCGAATTGCTGCCACACCCATTGTTTCTCTGAATCCCAGCCTAAGTTTTCATAACTCATTAACACATCTGAGCTGTAGAATTTCAGTTCTCTAGTATCATTTTAGAAATGTTTTCCTCCTGAGCATTTTGTTTAAAATCTGGTTAAAAACCATAAACCAAACACGAGTAAATATCTTATGTGCAGTAAATGCTGTTAAAAGGTTCAGAAGACATTATTATCAGTAAAGCATCTTCATTTGTGGACTAATAAGTGCATTTGCATTTCATCATTACTTCAGAATGCCGGATACTGGCCACAGCTAACTTAGCAAAACTTAGCAAATACAAATAAAGTCATCTTTCCAGGTTGGGAAAAAACAGTCCAGTTAAGGGTTTAATAAGATATTTATTCAAGACAAGCCATTCATGCGACTCCCCTCTTTTTATCATTCTTGATAAGCTAATTCTTTCTTTTCACTAAGTACTGCTTGATTTCTTCCAACTTCAGAATATCTCCCCAAATACTTCATCCTTAAATTTTCAGGGTCTACATGTTAGTTTCCCCTCAAGTGTTTGGGAGTGCTCTGTACAGACTCAGACACACTGAGTGGCATTTTATCTGTAAAAGCACAATTGAAATTTCTCCAATATCTAGTTGCACACAGGACAACTAGTTTGCAGTGACAAGCACTGTCCACATAGTTGCAAAACAGATATTCCTGACAGTGATTGATATTCTCACTCCAACAGTCTAATCAATAAAAAAGGGTCTGTTGCCATGGATATGAACATTCCTACTGTCTCCGTTACCAGCTTGGTGGATATGGACATATTGAGGCAATGTAGAAATTGCCTCATGTTTACTGACAACCGGTTAATTCCCAAACAAACTGATACAATATGTGACAGATGTATTTATACAACATCACTGGAGGCAAAACTCTCACATAAAAGTACTCTTAATGTCAATAAGGTTGTCAGTAGTACACATGCTGCACCCATCACGTACAATTCAAAGGAGACATATAGACCCACATATACTGAGGCACTTACATGTAACCTTCCTAAACCACAAACTCCTCCTAGACAAAGTACACATAAATACCTTCAGCAGCCCCAAACACACTCTTTCAAAACAACACCCACATCAACACATAGAGCTACATCTCATGGAGTCTCTACCTCTAAGCCCATAAGACATGTCACCACACAATCCAACATTCTAATCACTTGAGACTCCATTGTGAGACACACTGATGTCCCTCTCACCAGGCTGAGTAAGGAGAAAGTTACAGTGAGTTGTTTATAAGGGGCTAGGATCTGCCACATTACGCATGCACTCAGGTCATTGGATCACAATTACCAATATGAGTCAGTCATAGTCCATGTGGGAGTAAATGACCTGAGATGTACCTCCCTAGACTATATGAAGAGAGACATCATAGAGCTCTTGGAATATGTGTCTCAGGCTGGTATGAGCCCAGCATTGAGCAGAATTTTACCTTCTCTAAGGATGATGCCACAATATGAACAAAAGATGATTGACTTTAATAATTGGCATAGTTTCTGGTGTCATTTTAAGGGGGTGCAATATTTGTCAGCATGGAAGTCGATGGTCAACAGACAATGTTGCTTTGCCAGGGATGGTCTGCTCCTCTCCCCTCTAGGCTTTTGAATATTAGCTAAAATATTGTCTTCCCCATAGTGCCTTTTTTAGGCAATGACAAACTGAAAGTACTTCTGACATAGCAAATCAAAACCAAGAAAATCTAAAGGTATTACTGCTCAATCCTATGAGCCTAAACAAAAAATCCCACTCCCTGGAAGTTCTCTTTACCCTAGAGAATGGTGATGTCTTTGCGGTCTCTGGTCTCTGCGACATGGTTTAAAGCCATGGACAGAACACCAACAGTGCGGGGTTGTAATGCCTTCCACACATTTAGACCAGCTACTTCACAGGCAGGGGTGAGGGGTCTCTATTTACATCAAAAATAGATATACTTCAAGGCTGGTCAAACAGGACATTGCAGTTGAGCTGCTCCATGTTCAAATGACTATAGGTAAAATCCAATACCACTTCCTTGCAAGCTATAGGTCCCCCTCTATGACCCAGGAAACCCATACCATGTATTTAAACTTATTAGAAACACTAACC